>NC_142142.1:37909959-38218084 GCF_024610735.1 Ursus americanus | reverse complement strand
ACTAGGAGTAGAATTGGTCAATTATATAGTAAGTGTATGGTTAGCTATTTGTGAAATAATTAGAATTATACTCATCTTAATAAGAAGGTAGCACTGTCTCATTGTGGTTTTCTTTTTTTTTTTTTAAAGATTTTATTTATTTATTCGACAGAGATAGAGACAGCCAGCGAGAGAGGGAACACAAGCAGGGGGAGTGGGAGAGGAAGAAGCAGGCTCATAGCGGAAGAGCCTGATGTGGGGCTCGATCCCGGAACGCCAGGATCACGCCCTGAGCCGAAGGCAGACGCTTAACCGCTGTGCCACCCAGGCGCCCCCTCATTGTGGTTTTCATTTGAATTTCCCTAATGAGGTTATTAAAAGTTCAGCATCTTTTTGTATGCTTATTTGCTAATTGTATATATCCCTTGGTACTATGGCTGTTCAAATCTGTCGCCAGTTTTTATTGGGTTGCTTTATTTCTTATTTTTGAATTTGAAAGTTCTTTATATATTCTGGATCTAAGTTATTTAGCAGATATATGACTTGAAATATTTTTTCCCAGTCTGTGGCTTATCTTTTCATTTTCCCAACAGTGCCCTTAAAAGAGGAGAAATTTTAAATTTTGATAAAGCCCAATGTATCATTTTTTTTTTTTCTTTTATAGATTGTGTTCTGGTATCACATCTCAGAAATCTTTACCTAACCCAAGGTCAGGAAGGTTTTATTCTTATGCTTAAAAAAAAAAAAAAGTTTTACATTTAGGTCTTTGATCCATTTTGGGTTATTTTTGTATATGGCGCAAATAATGGATTTATTTTTTTTGAAAACTATAGACATCTTATTGTTTCATCACCATTTGTAGAAAAGATTATATCTTTTCTCCATTGAGTCGCCTTAGCACTTTTTGTACAAACAAAACAAAACAAAACAAAAACAGAAAGGCAGCTTTTATAACTGTGGGTCAATTTCTGGACTCTGTTTTTTTCCATTGATTTATTTTTCTGTCCTTTTACTGATACTACATTGTTTTGCTTTCTGTAACCTTGTAACAAGTCTTCAAATCAGGTGATGTTAAGCGTCCAACTGTGTTTTCCTTCCTCAAAATTGTTTTGGTTGTTGGGTGTGTTTTGTATCTCCATATGTATTTTATTTTATTTTTTTTTAAAGATTTTTATTTATTTATTCGACAGAGATAGAGACAGCCAGCGAGAGAGGGAACACAAGTAGGGGGAGTGGGAGAGGAAGAAGCAGTCTCATAGCGGAGGAGCCTGATGTGGTGCTCAATCCCATAACGCCGGAATCACGCTCTGAGCCGAAGGCAGACGCTTAACCGCTGTGCCACCCAGGCACCCCCTCCATATGTATTTTAAAATCAGTTTGTCAATTACTACTAATGAGAACTAGCAATATTTGGATGGGGATTGTATTAAGTCTATGGATTAATTTTGAGAAAATTGTCATTTTAAAATAATGTCTGTGACTCACTCAGTGTACATATTTATTTATCTAGGTCTTCTTTAATTTATTTCAGCTATGTTTTATAATCCTCAAGGCACAGGTCTTGGATATCCTTTAACAGTGTTAGCCCTAAGTATTTAAATTGTCAACACTTTTTTTTGAATGGTATTGTTTTTTAATTTAAATTTCAGATCATTTATTGCTAGCATATGGAAATTCAATTGATTTTGCATATATTTCATCTTGCAACATTTCTACACTTGTTAGTTATACTAGCTTTTTTAAAATAGATTTTATCAGGTATTCTATAATGGCAATTACATCATCTGAAAATAAGTTTTACTTCTCCCTTTTCAATTTTGGTGCCTTTTATTCCTTGTTCTTGCCTTATTGCATTGGGTAGAACCTCCAGTACAAGGTTGAATAGAAATCATGTAAACAAATACCCTCGTCTTTGATTTTACAATGGAAACATTCTTTTACTTTAATATGTCCTGATAGCTATTGGTTTCTCGCAGATACTTTTTATCAGATTGAAGACGTTTTCTTCATTTGCTGAGTTTTTTTTTTTTCCCCTTAAGCAGGAATGGATGTTAAGCTTTGTCAAATGCTTTTCTCCTTATTTGTTGGAATAATATGCTTTTCTTATTTTAGCTTATTAATATTGTGAATTACATTGATTTGCCTTTTTAAAATATTAAACCAAACTTGTTTTCCTATGATAAACCTTGCACGGTCCTGATGTATCCTTTTTATATATTACTGAATTTAATTTACTAAAATTTTGTCTAGAAGATTTGCATATATGTTCATGAGGGATCTTGTTCTGTTGTTGCTTTTTTTTTTTTAATGTCCTTTTACAATTTTGGTCAGGATAATGCTAGACTCATGGGATGAATTGGGAATTTTTCCCTTCTCTTTAATTTTCTGGAAGAGTTTGTGCATAATTGATATTATTTCTTCTTAAACTGTTCGATGAAGTTCACCAATGAAGTCATCTTGGCTTACATGTTGTTTTGTTTTGTGGGAGAGTTTTTGTCTACAAATTCAATTTCTTTTGGCTCTTACTTTAAGATTTGTTAGGTGAGATCAATGCATTGTTTGATGGAGGGCCCTCCCTACTGAGGCAAGGTACTTATGAGTACTCGACTCAATGCCTCAAGAATCTTAGTTTTTCTCATCTGGATGATAGGAACAGGAACTGTACCTGACCCTTTATGAGTGCTGAACTCTCTTCCCTTCAATACTCTGCATGATTCTTTCCCCAGACTTTGATAGTTTCATCCCACATATGCACTGACTACTCTGCAAATACTCAAAGTGGCCCTCTACAGATCTCTGGAGTTCTCTCTCTGGGAAGGTATTCTCCTCCCTGGTATTCTGTTCTGAGAACTCTGCTTTCATTTCCCTGTTCTCTTAGCTGCTCGATTTAGGGAGTCCTCTAGGCTCTGCACTGTGCTTGGGGTCTCTCTCCAGGCAGTTAGCTGGGACAATTGAAGGGCTAACCTCATTTGGTCTTCCATCTCTCAGGGATTACTATATTTCAGTATCTGACTTCCAGTGTCTTGAAAACCAATGCCCCATATGTTTTGTTCTTCTTGATGGTGTTACTGTTGTTTCAGATGGGAGGGTAATCTGATGCCTGTTAATCCCTCTCCGCCAGAAGCAGAAGTTAGCTGTTTGCTTTTGAAGTTAGAGAAAACCATGCAATGTTGTCCAGGAAACAGATGTTTGGCCGTGCCAGCTACGTAATGTTGGGGAGAACATTCAGGGAGAAGGGTAAAGGTAGAGCTCCTAATAATCCGTAACAGTGAAAGCTGCCATAAAGTACGCAGAGGCCACGTGGAGGGTGCTCATAATGGAAGTATGAGAACCCACAGCCTTGCAGGCTTAATATGGTAGGAAGGACACTGCCTCAAGACGGCCAAGACAGAGAAATAATAAGTTTCTGAATGGTCCTTTGAGTGCTGTAGGAACTTGACAACAAGCCGTTTCATGCCTGTGATTCCAAGCTAAACGTGCTACTTATTTGCTAAGTGTGGAGGCATTTCTGGAGGCCAAGGGGACCCTGTTTATTTTAAGCATCCTGTTGTGCTCCATCAATACTAATGGGGGCTGAGGAGCCAAATCATCACGCGTTACATCCACTGGGAAATTTACTCTCCAAGATCTAAGCGGAAAAGGAACAACAGCTACAGCTTTAGGAGACACTCATAAGGGCACGAGTTGCACATAATTAGAAATGACTGTGTTTTGAGGATGCCCAGATTGTGGGCTGCCTTTTTTTTTTTTCCCTGCAAGAAGTCATCCTCACACTGATGTTCATTTCACCTTGAGTGTATTTTTGCTGTAAGTTGTCTTAAAATCTTTCATGGGAGGAAACATAGGCCTTCCCCCAGGTGTTCAGTGGGTGCTACCTTAGAACAAAGAAATATTATGATTCAAAAAAGGAGGCGACCAACCCAGACTATAGATACTGCTGCTTCAGTTGACTTTTTTTTTTATTTTATAAAGACAGTTGAGAAGTTGCCCATTATTGTATGTCTGCATTATGCTGGGCAATGTGCTAGGTGCTTGACAGCTATTGCTTTGAATTCTCACAAGCATGTGTGACAACATGATCTCAAATTTATGGAGAAATAAGTGGAGACTCAGAAAGGCCATACACTCTGTTAGATTCAGTGTGTTTATCTTCGAATATCAAGCTATTTGTTTATGCTGCCTGAAGAATGCTTAGCTTTGGTCAGATATGTATTAATTTATTCTGCGAGGTAGTTCTGGAAAACAAATCTCTTAGGCTTTGGAATCAGACAATATAATATTTGTAAGGCTGCTCCATCTCCCAATAAATCATTCATTCATTCCACAGCTATGTCTTGGGAGTGATGAGGGGGTGCGGGGAAAATAGACCAGACGGAACTCTTACTAGGTAAAACCGGAAGCCTAGTGATGGTGGCAATGTGGAGATTCAAACTCAGTTTAGCCTATCATGTGCACATGAACTCTTTCTGCAACGTTGTCTTGGGTTGCCAATATAATTTAGCACCATGTGGAATGCCATTAAGCTACTGAACTATTTTGACTTTGGAGTATATTATAGTGGTGTAAAGTATGGACTGAAATAGGCCATATACTGAAATAGTATGAAATAGGCCACCAGAAATCATGCCTCATCTCCACTGTTTACTATCTAAGAGATCTTGAGTACATTATGTACCCTGTCTTTGCCTCAACATCTTATTGGTAAAACAGAAGCGATAAGAAGAACCTATCTTATAGGGGTTTTGTGAGGCTTAGATGAGCAGAGCACCTGGGTGAATGCTTAGTCCACTGTAAATACTTAAATAATCATTGTGACCATCTTTCTCTTCCCAGTTTGTGCACAGAAATACTTCTCTTTTTAGAGTTATGGGAGAAGTTTCTCTTTCTTATATAAAAACCAGGACACTATAAATCAATGATTTTAGAACTAGAAAGAACAATAGAAAATATTTTTTAAAGTACATACTCTTGGGGCACCTGGGTGGCTCAGTCAGTTAAGCGTCTGCTCAGGTCATGATCCTGGGGTCCTGGGATGGAGCCTCATGCCAGGCTCCCTGCTCAGCGGGGAGTCTGCTTCTCCCTCTCCCTCTGCTGCTCCCCCCTGCTCATGCTCTCTTTCTCTCTTTCTCTCAAATAAATAAAATCCTTAAAAAAAATAAAGTACATATGGTTGTTACGCTCCAAAAAAAAAAAAAAAAAAAAAAGCCCCCTGCCCAATTAGGATAAGTGACCCTGAGAAACCATAATAACCCAGCTAATTAGCAGAAAAATTACTACTAGACTGCAGGAGACTGTAGGATTTCTTTTTCCTTTGTACTTGCCTTTCTCGAATTTCATCTTAGCATCATGATTTTGGAGGCAAAGAGAGAGAATATATGCCTCATTCCTCAGTTAGGGGCTGAGTGGCCCTGGGCAAATTATCTAAGCTTTCTGAGCCTTAGTTTTCTCATCTATAATATAGAGATATTATAATCCTAATCCCTCATTAGGATTTTGTGATCATGAAATGAAATAGTGTTTATAATAGATCGAGCACATTGTAAGTACTCAATAAGTATTGCATATGCATATTGGCTAAGTGCACTGGCTTTGGAGTAAAGTATGCTTGAATATGAATCCCCCTCCATCTACCAAGTTGAAAGCTACTCAACATCCCTAAACCTCCTCTCAGCCTCTTAACCTGTACAATGAGGATTGCATTGCCTTTCTCTTAGGGTTGTTGTGAGGACTAAAGAAAATAATGCTTGCAAAGCATCAAGCACAATGCCTGGCATACAGTCAATGTTCAATACAAAACAACAGATGCAAGTATAATTATAATTACTCTCATTATTATTTTTTCAATCATCTGGTCTCCGTTGTGTCAATATCATTATGTGCTTAAATAACGTCCTCCAAAGTTGTAGTTCCCTGCACATAGGTAGGGGTGTATTCTGGATCTCCAGCCATTTTCCCTTCACAAACTACAACGAGTAAGAGTGAATGGTTCAGCATGAAAGTGACAGAATGTTAATTGCCTGACTGCTAAAAGGAACACTTTGGTGAGATTCTGTTGACATGGACTTTTTACTATAAGGCGAGATTCCAAGGTAACTCTCCAAGACGTACATAGTTGGACCCACATGTGAATTTAGAGACATACAGAGTTCAAGATCTTGGCTAACCCTTACAGAGAGTGAAGGAGGAAGATGAAGGAAAATGTATCGATGGAAGTAAATATGCTGATGTTGATGTTGTATTTTGTACTTTCTAATAGATCCTCCTGGTAAGGATTACAGTGCTGATCACAGGAAGATGCCTGATTCATTCAGTTTACCATCAACAAACTTGGAGGGAGCTTCAGGGCCACTAGGGTCACAGCTGGAGTCAATAGTTCCCAAATAAGAACATTTCAAGCCCATCTCCTCTCCATGATTTGCTGGCCTGAAATGCCAGCTTTTCTTTATCTATTGTTGGTATCACACAATTGCAGTATCTATAATGTGCATCTTTAATTTCTAATTTTTTCAATGAAGAATGAAGACCCAGAAAGGTTAAGCAAAATGTCTAAAGTCTCCCTGGTGATTAACAGAGAGGAAAGGCCAGATTCCAACTGTCTGACCATAAGTTACATTATTACTATCCTAAAATACCAATAGTTAGCATTTATTACTATTTTCTTACTTTTCAGGACAGCAGCCTGTCTTCCCAGAGAGGTTAAGTGGCATACCACCCAGGGGCACATAGCTATACAATGGCAGATCTGAAACTGGCATCCAGTTCTTCTGGTCCTCAACTTGCAATTCTATCCATTACCAAAAATGGAGATACCAGGGCTCCTGGATGGCTCAGTTGGTTAAGCCTTGGGCTCTTGATCTCAGCTCAGATATCGATAACAGGGTCATGAGTTCAAGCCCCATGTTGGGCTCCATGCTGGGCGTGGAACACACTTAAAAAATAAAATAAAAATAAAAAAATATATTTAAAAAATGGAGATACCAAAATCCTCCTTTCAGAGTGTCAGTTGAAAATTATAAAGCATTATTTTCTGCCATCCATATCATCCAGTGGTGTTTCAAGCTTGCTTGCCATGGCAACCATCAAAATATTAAGCTTTCCGAAGCAGGATTAGAAAGGCAACTGCAGCTTTGCTACTGTTCCTGGTGATGGATGGAATCATGCAGAGCCAAGAATCACTTACCACTGATCCTCTTCCACTCAAGTGATGTAGATCATACAGCTGCTGGATTGGAATTCAGTCTTCTCCATGATGGTTTTGCTATGTGGTATCTCCCTTGTGATAGGTTCATGTTAAACACACAGCAAATAAACACAGGTGTAAACAGGGCAGGTTATAGAAGACCATTCCCTCCCTCCCTCCCTCCCTCCCTCCCTCCCTTCCTTCCTTCCTTCCTTCCTTCCTTCCTTCCTTCCTTCCTTCCTCCCTTCCTTCCTTCCTCCCTCCCTCCCTCCTTCCTTCCCTCTCTCCCTTCCCTCCCTCCTTCCTTTCTTTCTTTCTGTGTGAATAACAGAGTCCTCAAATCCATGTCAAGTTTCAGATCAACTCCAGCCCTCATACCCCATGGCTCTGTGACGCCGGAGACTGAACTTAATGAGAAATGTAATAAAAATATATACAGATGGCCTGCTTACTGTCATCCCTCTCCTTTGCCTCATCTCTCTTCTCCTGATATCTTCAGCAAAGAAATGCGTGTGTGCGTGTGTGTATTAGAGAGAGAGATTTGTGAAGATATTGAATACATCTGCTACTAACACATGATTTTGGGAAGGTGGTTTGTTCTTCATTGACCCTGAAGTTACAGGATCAGCAGGGGAAGGGGGAGATGGCTGAGGTGGTGGTAGTGAGCAGCAAGAAAGCCCCAGGGCCAATGCAATTACTTTGAACCAAATAACGAATTCACGGTTATGATATTTCAAAATAATTTCCCAGTTTGACATTATTTATCAGGCAGTGGATCTTTTAAAAGAGGTCATTTAGAACAAGTAAGCAGAGGGAAGGACTCTAGTTTTTTATAGCAGGGATTACAAACCCATCCTGTAATTAGCACGAAGTTATGTGTGTTGGGAGGGTGGGGGGGGGGGCAGGTATCCGCGCTGTTGCTTTGTTCTCCTGTCCAGATGTTGTGCCAGCTGCAGGGTGAGGAGGAAGCTCCTGGACCTCACCTTCTCTACTTGTCTGCTACAGAGCTGGAAGCTTCTCTCTGGCTGCCCATCTGGCTCCTGGCACCAGGAAGTAAAATTATTATTATTTTTTCCAAATGAAAGGCTTTGAATCACAGCTGTTAATTACCAGATAATTATTAAAAACACATATTGCCTACTGAGGTTTGAGAAGACAACTCATGCGTGCTGTCTGGCCCTGTCTCAGAGGCTCTTAGCCTCGATCGATATACATGTAGCTTCAAAGAACAAAATGTGATTTTACTACTCATTCAGTCAAATGCAAATAAGAAGGTTAGTAAAGAGATTCCAGGACACTGTTTAAAGTAATAAAGACTTTTTCTTTCTGCACAGCATGTTCCAGAATCTCAAATTGCTTATCTTAGCCCAATGCTTGATTCAGATTACCTCCATTTGGGGGCCTTTCAAACACCTGCAGCCTTCTGATGGTGCTGACTAAGGCCTGTGTACCAACGATGCCCTCGAAAAAGGAAGAACGAAAAGGCCCAGCAGAAGGGTACTAATAAATTATAGATCTCAGCTGTCGTGCTGGGCGGCTGGAACTAGGGTGAGGGACAGATGGAGGCCGCCTGAGCAGGCACAGCCTGGGGGTGGAGAGAGCAGCCAGTGAGAGGTGGATTCTTTGCACATCAGGGGAAATGACTGGAAATTATAGCTGGACAAGGGAGAGGAGGCAGGCTTGGAGCTTCGAACTGTGTGTTGGAGAGAGTGGCGGAGAGAGAGCTCCAGATGTTTCTGGGGCATTGCATGGGTTTTCTGTCTTGAGTCCCAAGTCCGTGGGACAATGTGGTCAGGCCTAATCGAGGAGCATCTTGTGATCTCTGAATTCTCAGCATGGTGCTAGGCTGGTGGGTAAGCCTGACATCCAGGACGTGTTATCTCTTTTAGTGGAGCTGACAAACTAGTTGGCCACAAAGACTACAACGGGTAGAGTAGTCCATGAACAATGAAAAGACAGAAAATCGGTGCGAAGTTCACTCATTCGACAAGTATTTATTGAATACTCATCACCACATGGCTCAAGGACTATATTAATGAACAAAATAAGAAAGCATGAAGTAAGATCTCTGCTCTGCTGGAGCTTACCTTCTAGAAGAATGAGACGAACAAAAAAAAAAGCTTGAGTAAGTGAAATATATGCAATGTTATATGCTAATAAATGCTATGGGTGAAATAAACCAGGCAACAGGAATGGGTAGTTCCCATGGTGGGGGTGAATCTAATTACAAATAGTGTAACTGGGGCAGGCTTCCCAGAAGAAACAATTTGAAGGAGGTGAGGGACAGAGCCACGGGGACATCTTAGGAAGAAGGTTCCAGGCAAAGGAAGCAGCCCCAATAAACGTATTGAGGCAGAAGCAAGCCTGGCCTCAGTGATTGGAGGGAAGTGAGTGCCAGGGATAGTGAGGGGTGGGGCAAATGAGGTCAGTCAGGTAAAGGTGGAACCAAGGTACATGTGGGACCTGGAAGGCCGTTACAAATACTTTGTTTTGTTGGGTTGTTGCTGTTGTTTGTTAAGAGTGGGATGGGACTCCCATCAGATGGCATCATCGACCAGGAGAAATGTGACCTGCCTGCCACTCCAGTAGGATGCCTTTGGTCCCTGTGTTGGTTCTCAAACTTTAGCATTGCATTAGAATCACCGGGAGGACTTGGTAACAGACCCATTACTGGCCCCACCCCGGCACTCAATGGGTGCGGGTTAAGGACTGAGGTTTTGCATTACTATCAAGTTCTTACTGCTGCTGCCACTGTTGGTAGTGAGAAGCACAGGTCCAGAACTGCAAGAGAAACAATAGAAAGTAGTGAAGGATAAAGCAGAGCAAGCTCCATCCTGGGGGGAGGTGTGTGGATTTTAGGCCCTGAATAACATAGAGGGGAGAGGGAGAATCTTCCAAGAAAAGAGGGATTATATGAATGGATACAGAGTGGTGGTGCTTTTTCTTTTCCATGCTGTCTCCGCTGGGAAGAATGTAGGGCAGTTTATAATGGTCTACAGACCTTATTATCTTTGGTAAGTTCTAGTCTCCCTGGTGCCCCCTTTCAAGGTTCTTCGTCTTGCATTATGTTTAAAGGAAAAGAGAGATCTCGCATATAAATGTCACCTTGGTCTACACAGCTCCCGTCACCTCCCAGCACCTCTCCCTCTTGGGTTCTGTGGCTGCCATCTCTTCTCGGCACTTCTTCTGTTCTGTGGGACACCGACCCCATGCTCTACACCCAAATCACCCATGGCCCAGGGCTACTCTGAGTGACAAGCTCTTCCTGAAGGCTTGTGAGGTCCACAGGTGATTACATAGCACAGAACAAAAAACAACTGAAAACTGAGTCCCAAACATCCTAAAAATTCCTCAGCCATCCCTGATGCTAGGAATTTCTTGCTGGCCATCCTTCCCAAGCTGTGGCCTCGTGCACTGTGACAAGGCTCCCTTGCTCCCCAGAGAATCCACTGCCCCCATTGCTCTCAAAGCTGATTGCCATGTGACCAGGTCAACTCCTAAATTCCTCTTATTCTGTTATAGGGTCCCCCTTGATGCTCTGTTGTGTCCTCACTCTGCCTCCAGTCTACACCCTCAGGGGCTTTGTCTTCACCATTCTAGAGGGCCCAGCAAGGCCTTTTGCTAAGAAAAGCTCGGTTCTCTTAGAAAGACAGAATAGGCAGGCCCCTTGGGGCGTCTTGTTTCAAAAACACCTGTTTTCTTCCTCTCCCTTCTAGTTACACACATGAGAGAGCAAGATGAAATACATCTTAAATAGCTCAACAACAGTGATGGGAACTAAAATGAGAGTAGGAAATTAAGGGGAAACAGTACACAAAACACATGCTTTTACATCGTAAGCTTTGCTAGAAGACAGTTACAAATTTAGCTTTTCATATGCTTTCAAAAAAAACGGGGAAGCAAACTATGGGGACCACTTCCCTTCTTTTGTGAACTCACAAGATCAGCTACGTGCAGCAGAAGAGTCATTGTAATTAGGGGAGTTAGAGGGGCCAGCATATCCACATGCCAGGGAGAGGAGCTTAGCGTTAGCATGAAAGGAAACCAGGCACCCACTGAAAGTTTTTTGTTAAGGAAGACAGGTTTTAAACAATGTTGAAGGAAAATCATTCTGGCAACAGTCTGTAAGATGGACTGTGGAATAGAGAGAGCATTTGGAATCAGGACAGCCATCTGAAGGCTCATGCTCCTGCAAGATCCAGGTGGGGGTTGTCTGTGCTCCCTGAACCCATTGTCCCACCTACCTGTTGAAATGCAGCCCTTGATTCAAGGCCAGTTTCCAAGCAACCACTGCCGCTGTCCTTCCGACCACCCACATGGAAGCCATCCCTGTGTCTGCTCTTCTGTGGAACACAACATATACTGCTTGGTACATCTGTATTGTAGGTATTCACGGACATGTGTATTAGAAAATTCACTCCACAAGAGCAGGGGTCACCTCTTCGACCACTTTGCCGAAGTTAGAGCAGAGGTGGTGTGATGATAGCAACAAGACTAGAACCACTTAGTGGACACTAGAATACACGGCTAGGCTCCCTCTCTGGGTACACACTACAGGATAGCTGCAGGTCATGGAATAAGGTGCAGGGTAATGTAGTATAGGGTTGGGTAATAGTATGTAATGATAGAAAGTATCGACTTAGGAGTCAGACTATAATATGGATTTGAAATCTGGAATGTCCTGGCATTTACGGGCAGTGTGACCTCAGCAATTGCATAACTTCTCTCCCCCTAGATTTTCATGCACTCAGCGGGGTCGTTATGATCATTAAGTGAGCTAATATGTGTAAAACACATAAAAAAAAAAAAACACTTGGAATGGGCTAATTGATCAGTTAAGTGTTAACGATTAGGGCCACGGCACACAGTGGACATCCAATAAATATCGGGGGTGGGGGCTGATCTCAAGCACCTGGAGGTCACTGTTGAAGAGGGGATGTTGAAATCTTGACCAAAAATGTTCTGTGAAAACAAGTTAGTCTTCACAGTGTATCAGTTTGCTTGTAATTAAAATATAATTCACATACTATAAAATGTACACTTTTAAAGTATACTGTTCAGTGGGTTGTAGTATATTCACAAAGTTGTGCAATCATAATAATCATTAATTCCAGAACATTTTTACCACACCAAAAAGAAACCTTAAACTAATCAGCAATTGCATCCCATATCCCCTCTTCCTACCCCCGGCAGCCAGAGCCTACTCCTTTCTGTCTTTATGGATTTGCTTATTCTGGCCATTTAATAGACATACATAGAATCATTTAATATGTTGCCATTTGTGTCTGACTTCTTTCATTTAGCATGACGTTTTCAAGATTCAGCCACGTTGTAGCATGAATTAGCACATTGTTCCCTTTCTTGGCTGAATAATATTCCATTGTATGGATATACCACAGGTTACTGATCTCTTTATTGGTTGAGGGGAATCTGGAATGATCCCACCTTTTGGTTATCATTAATAATGCTGCTACAGACATTGGTGTACAAGCTGTTTGTGGACATATGTCTTCATTTCTCCGGGATATGTACTTAGGGATGGAATTGCTGGTTCATATGGTAATTCTATGTTTAACACTTTGAAGAACTACCAAACTGTTCACCGAAGTGACTTAACCATTTTGTCTTCTCATCGGCAATGTATGAGGTTTCCAATTGCCCTGCGTCTTTGCCAATACTTGTCATTGCCTCCATTTTGATTATAGCCACCCTAGTAGTTGTGAAGTGATATCCTGTGATTTTGATTTCCTTTTCCCTAATGACTAATGATGTTGAGCAGCTTTCCATATGCGTATTGTCCGTTTGTATATCTTCACCTCATTTGTTTTTAACGTGCTACTTTGGGATGAAAATAGTAAATCTAAATAAAGTTGTCCAGGGGTAACATACACCCTGTGAAGACATAGGCATACAAGTGACCAAAAGAGACTGGAGTTAGAATCCTCCTATCATCACATGGGTGGCCGCTGAAGTCATGAAGAGGCATGAGTTCAAGGAGGAAGAGCAGTGCAGAGAACCCCTGAACCTTAAGAAATATCCGCATTCAATGGGAGAGTACAAAGGGGAAGGGAAGAAGAAAGAAAAGGATCTGCAGAAGTCAGGAATGGATGTAAGCCACCTCTGTGAGAACAAAATTTAAATTTCCAGGAATTCCATTAGGATCAGCAAACTGCCCGAATCAGTGGTTTCTCTCTGAAATAAAAGTCAGTCCCCAGGAAGAGCATTGCCAGTTCCAGAACCCAGTCAGTAAGATCTCACCCAAGTGAGTGGGGGTATTATTATCCACAGCTTCTTACATCAGACTGCTAGGTTGTTTATTGGTTTGTTTTGTTTTGTTTTATTTAATCTATGAAACATTTTACGAATCAGAATGCAGAATTTTTCCCCTTATAATTTCTTTTTTTTTTTAAGATTTTATTTATTTATTCGACAGAGATAGAGACAGCCAGCGAGAGAGGGAACACAAGCAGGGGGAGCGGGAGAGGAAGAAGCAGGCTCATAGCAGAGGAGCCTGATGTGGGGCTCGATCCCACAATGCCGGGATCACGCCCTGAGCCGAAGGCAGACGCTTAACCGCTGTGCCACCCAGGCGCCCCTTCCCTTATAATTTCTAAGCCAGAAAAAAAAAAATCATTCAGTGGAACACATGGCTGTTGGCCCACAACCCATCCCCCAAATTTGTGTTCTGACTCTGTTCCTTTGTGTTCAATCTCTAGACCCTAATTTTGTTCTATTTTAGAGGACTCAAAGGAAAATCTTAAGAACTGTGGATCTTGCTTTACTCTATGCTCACCTGGTTTCTTTAGATCAAAGATGTGTAGATCAGCTCCCATTTTCATGTTGCTTAAAATAACTCAGTCTGGTTGGGTAGGTCAGTGCTTAGTTTTGATGCTTATCTTCCCTTTCTGTCTGATGTCAGAGTGTTTTCTTAAATAGGATGTTATTTAGTCAACTCCAAATTCCTCTAGAAAAGGCCTTTAACTGTTCCTATTTATCCCTCTTATTTCAGTTCATTTTATGCAGCGTAACTGACGCTCCCCGGGGTCCGTTGATGGAAAATAAAGGTCATAGCTGGGGGCACCAATCATCACCTTTCCAGACTTCCACACATGTTTTTGCACGTGTATGTCAATCTTTTCAATTTTCTTCTTGATTTAGTGGAAGCAATCAGAACACAATTGGCGCTGAATGTTGGCTGCAAAGCTTCCTTGAAGAAATTCACCAACAGGCAGGCAGCTGGCTGGCTGGACCTCATGATTAAGTTCACCAAAATCCATTCAAAGAGGCCAGGACCTGCTCAACACATCTCAGAGATAAATTCCTGTTCTCTGAAAAATGCTTCATGGGCTGGTTTGTGGTGGCTGTTGTTGGCATCTGTTCTCCCTTGGTGCTTCCTCTGCACACCTTTCCCTCCACCCCAGGGTCTCTATCTGCACAAATGCTTGTCCATCTGATGTCCTACTGTGTGTGATACAGCATATTGGTTAGGAAGAGCCATGTACTTCCATATTCAGCTATCCCCACCACTTCTTAAATGGGTAATATTGGACATATTTTACTTAAATTCTCTGGGCCTCCATCCATTCATCTGTAAAGTGAGCATAATGAAAGCACACATTTCATAGGGCTGTCATGAGAATTCATTAGATAAGCTATAGCAAGTTCTTAGTACAATAGAAAGCACAAAATCCATCTTGCATTCTGTTATTTATTAACCCAATTTGTTATTTATTAACCCAGTTGTTCAATCTGGAAACTTCCGAGTCTTTGTAAATTGCCACTTCTCTTCTCATTCCGACTCTCTCTGTAACTGGCCCCTTCGCCTGTTCATTGGATCCTGGGAAATCTCTAGAATTCATGGTCTTCTTTCTATTCCACCCTCATTGTTTTGTTTGGGCCCTCACCATGGCTCCGTGGTTCTGCTTCCCGCCCTATACTGCCTCATCCCTCTTGTCTTTCCCAGGATCATCAAGGTTGTTTTTTTTCCCTAAACACAGAGTTGACCATGTCAAATTGAACAACTAATTTTCTCAGTGTGAGATTTCAGAGCAAATTTTAAGGCAATCTGAATCAGTTGTAATTTTGATGAAATACCCCCATGATTTTGATTCTCCTGGGGAGAATCCTCTTTTTGTCTACACAACGTCTCATCATCTCAAGCCTGGTGCCGTCTTATTCCACCATGTTAGCAGTGTTAGTTTTATGTATTCTTAGAGGGCACTGACGTTGTTCTTGATGATGTCTATTTGTTCTTTGTTTGTTTGTTACTGAAGTATAATGAACATACAAAGTGATATTAGTTTCAAGTGTACAACATAGTGATTCAACAATCCTATGCATTAATCCGTGCTCACCACGATAAAGGTAGTCACCATCCGTCACCATACAACATTACTACAATATTATTACCTGTATTCTCCATGTTGTACTTTTCATCTCTATGACGTATGTATTTTATAACTGGAAGTACAAATTTCCTTAACTTCTTAATCTCCTACCCCTCATTCACCCAGCCTCCCATCCATCTCCCCTCTGGCAACCACTAGTTTGATCTCTGTAGTTAAGAATATGTTTTATCTGTTTGTTTCTTTGTTTTGTTTTTACATTCCACATGTAAGTGAAATCATGTGGGATTTGTCTTTCTCGACTGACATGTCACTTAGTGTAATAGCCTCTAGGTTCATCCATGTTGTCCCAAATGGCAAAAATCTCATTCTTTTTTATGGCTGAGTAATATTCCACTGCATATAAATTTCACATCTTCTTTATCCGTCTATGGATGGACACTTGGGCTGTGTCCATATCTTGGCTATTGTAAATAATGTTGAAATACACATAAGGGTGCGCATCTTTTCTTGATTTAGTGTTTTTGCTTTCTTTGGGTACATATCCAGTAGTCGATTTACTGGATCACATGGTATTTTTATTTTTAATTTTTTGAGGAAGTTCCATACTGCTTTTCACAGTGGCTGCACCAGTTTGCATTGCCATCAGCAGTGCAGGAAGGTTCCTTTCCTCCACATCCTTGCCAACACTTGTAATTTTGATGAAATGCTCTCACTCTTCTGATTTTCACAAGTCTTTTTGTTTCTACAAAGTCTCATCATCCCAAGCCTGGTGCTATGTCATTCCAGTCCATTATTCCAGTCTTTGTACTATTAGTTTTATGTATTCTTAGAGGGTGCTGAAGTCGTTCTTGGTGAAGTCTGTCTGTGCAGACATTTTCCTTTCTCCAGGGTACATGGTCGAGACCTATAGATGACATGTATTTTTCCATATGCATATATGCATTTTAAACTTTAATAATATGGTTTTATGTATACACATCTATGAAGAAATGGCTGTACTGTCATGTATACATACATACCAATATCAGAAACAGAGTTCAATAATGAACCATAGCTAAATTTTCTGAAGAACACACGAACATTAAAACACTGATTGCTTACAGAAGACAGAGTGGGGCAAAAAAATATTAGCTATAATTTCTATTTTGATTAAAGAGCAGCCCCCTCTGAGTGGATTCACATCAATTAATAATATTCACCTATCCTGCAAACTAATGTATACGTGGGAAAGTTGCGGTCTCATAGGCTTCAGTCATGTGTCCCCAATGTAGCTTCAGTTTCTTCTTCGATCAATTCTGTTGGTATAATATAATGTTTTACATTAACAATATTACAGTGATAATCATTTATTAATTTAGAGCATTGGCCTGATGAAGGTATTATTAAACAAATATTAAAGCCTTGCTTTATTGGAACTCCCCCACCCCCGTCAGCTGGCAGCTGTTATTCTTCTATACAGAAATGTTGCTGTTTCCCAACTTCATGAATTAAACTGAAATGTCCTCAGCACGGCATTCAAGGCACATTATAATTGGCTAATCCAACCTCCTCTTTCATTGCTCCACTAACAAGTTCCTTGCCTCTACTTTTCTTTCCTGGCTTTTTTCCCTGCTTAACATCATCATATTTCCTCATGCCATTAAAATTGCTCTAGAATGTTATTTTAATAGCTGCATAGTAATCCATCATATGGCTATGCCATAATGGACTTAATATCCCCATGTTGTTGATCATTCAGATAATTTCCACTTATCTGGTATTAGGAATAATGTTAAAAAGCATCGTTGTTCATATTTTTTTGTCTACACCAATAGATAGTTTCTTGCAATAACTTCCCGAAAACTTGAAAGTATGCTTAAAATAGTAACTGGTGGCAGGCTCCTTCCAGGCATAGACATATGTGACAACAAAGGGACCCTGGGACGCCTGGGTGGCACAGCGGTTGGGCGTCTGCCTTCGGCTCAGGGCGTGATCCCGGCGTTGTGGGATCGAGCCCCACATCAGGCTCCTCCGCTATGAGCCTGCTTCTTCCTCTCCCACTCCCCCTGCTTGTGTTCCCTCTCTCGCTGGCTGTCTCTATCTCTGTTGAATAAATAAATAAAATCTTTAAAAAAAAAAAACAAAAAAAAACAAAAGGACCCTACAATGGGGCAGTGCAGGGAGGGAGGCAAAGGAAGATGGAGACAAGCCTATTCATCAATAACTTCCCAACCATAATTCTACCCACCTTATCCTCCAGATCAGACCTGACCTCCTGGGTAAATTAAGGCTTGTCCTTGTAATGGCCACTCTAGAAGCGACCCTGGTTTGGGAGTGGCTGAATGACCATTACCACCATAATGCAGTTGGAATATCTGATAAGACCCACTCAAGGATCCAGTACATTCCCCATGTTCCTTTCTGACTTCCATTTACACTTTTCTACTTTAGTGAGACCTTCCTTCCTTCCTCCCTACTTGCATGCCCTTCCGCCTTCCATCCTTTCAGCGAGGGTATATTGTGGGCCAAATAAATGTTTGGTGGTGTGCTAGGTAGGTGGACCCAAAAGTGAATGAGACAGGGCCCCATCATAAAGGAGCAGGCCTCATCATCCACAAGACATAGAGTTAAGAATTTTTACTTTTGTCCCTAATTGTGCCATTCATATAAGTGACTCCCAACTATGCCTTGTTCTTGTATTGCCCTGGTTTTTTCTTACTTTAGGGTAGTGACTTAATTAATCATTAGGCTCTTCCCCTTTGCTTTACCCCAAGATGTATGAGTGTATACAAGTTATATTTCTCTAAAATGCGGTGAGCTTCCTGGATAGAAACTAATCTTAGTGTCACTATTAGTATCATCATTAATAATCCAAATAACAATATCAGTAACACCAGCAGCACTAAATCCCCCTGTGCTACTATTCACAATCATTATTATTATACTTCTTTTTATTATTTCTCCACCATCACCCAGGGGCTGTTCAGAAAATTAAAATCCAATAAAAAGAACGAAGAATAATTAAAATAACACCAAGAACAATAGCAATGAGATGACAAATACTGAAAAAGCCAAGAAAACATAACCAAGGGGCTAACTTCACTGTGACAGGTGCTAATAAGATCAACTAGGAATATGTGACAAAATCCTTCCTGAGAACTTGAAAATTCTCTCCTTACTCAATGGCCTTTTTGCCACTGAGGTCTCAAGAGGCGCTAGATTGTATAACACTTATTTAGCTGATCCTGCCAAAAATGTGCTGCAAGGGGGAGAAAGATGAAGAAAAGAAAACTCTTTCATTATTAGAGGCACACTGAAGAATATTTCCCCTCTGGCCAGATGCTGGCAAAACTCCCAGCCACTTTTCACAGCTGTCCAGATCCTACAGACCACTTTGTGGATCTTAAGGGGAACTTCATCCTGCATTTCTCCCATGTTTTGTGCAGCCTTGCAGGTTTGGACCTCAGTTTCTCCATCTGAAAAATGGATGCAATATTCTGACACACAACTTGTGAGAAAAGCCAAGCAAAATGGTTATTTCTTTTTTTGCCATTTTATTTTATTTTTTAATAATATTTTTAAATTACATTATGTTAGTCACCATACGGTACATCTCTAGTTTTTGATGTAAAGTTCCATGATTCATTACTTGCATATAACACCCAGTGTACCATGCAATACGTGCCTTCCTTAATACCCATCACCAGCCTATCCCATTCCCCCATCCCCCTCCCCTCTGAAGCCCTCAGTTTGTTTCCTAGAGTCCATAGTCTCTCATGGTTCATTCCCCCTTCTGTTTCCCCCCTTCTTCTTCCCTTTCTTCTCCTACCAATCTTCCTACTTCTTATGTTCCATAAATGAGTGAAACCATATGATAATTGTCTTTCTCTGCTTGACTTATTTCGCTTAGCATTATCTCCTCCAGTCCTGTCCATGTTGCAGCAAATGTTGAGAAATCGTTCTTTCTGATAGCTGAGTAATATTCCATTGTATATATGGACCACATCTTCTTAATCCAGTCATCTGTTGAAGGGCATCTCGGCTCCTTCCACGATTTAGCTATTGTGGACAATGCTGCTATGAACATTGGGGTGCATATGGCCCTTCTCTTCATTTCTATACAAAGCCTGTACCCTAGTAATGTGACAGTCATTTTGTTGAAGCATATAGGTATTAAAAATTGGAGGGGATGGAATTTTACTGCTCGAAATGAAGTCAGGGACAAAAGAAAAAAAGAAATAGCTAGGATTAGACAAGTTTTGTTTCACGTATACCTTGACAAGGCGTTTGCCAATGAACAAAGAATATATTACTGAACTTCACCTTTAATAGACATGAAATTGTCGCCTATGCTTACATGTCTAGCTGTTTCTCTGGGTGCTTTCTTGCAGTGTAAGCTGTAGCTCCTTCTGTTAATTTTACAACGTTGCTAGGCCATACGTATGTATAGTGGGAAGAGCACTGGAGTGGGAGTCTGGGACCTTGGAAACTCCTTAGGTTTCTATTTGTGAGATAAATATCCTTGAGTATTCTTGGGCCACTTTGTGTATAAATTCTCAAAGCAGTGTGGTTCTCCACAAATCGCTCCTCTCCATGACTTAGTTTTCTTATATAAAAACAAAAAAATGAGGGTATTGGGCAAGCTGTCTCTCCCAACTCTGACATTCTTCCCGTAATTCCAAAGATGAGAAACTCAGATCTGAGAAAGGTGACTTGTCCAAGGTCCTATACCTCAACGGATGCTGGACCTCTAGAATCATATACAGCCGGTCCTAGATTCAGGTGTTATTTCCATATCCCCAGCCTCCTTTGTATCCCACATGCCATGAAAACAGTTACCTCTCCCCGGTATAGACGCACGCCCACCTTTCCTGCCTGCCAGGCCTGTTCTATGGCTCACAAGTTCAAAAGCACTGAGCACATATAGTCTATTAGGTGACTCTGAGAACTTCATCATCTGTCTGTGCCACACGCTCGTCTCTACTTATAACGCACTCGGGCCCCCGGAGCAAAGGGCAGGGTGGCACCGCTTCCCCGGCCTCCCTCTCTCCTCCTCACATCAATCAGCCCAGCCTCGCCTGCCTCCTCGGATGGATTTCGCTTTCTGTTCCATCTCATTTGACACTTTATCAGCTGGAGATGTCTCCGAAACGGTGTTCTGTCAGCTCCTGAGACACATTCCATATCTGCCCAAAACCTCTCGCTCCCTGGCAAGGCAGCTGAGGACACAGTAAAGGAGAGAAAGAGAGGTAGATGATTACCTTGACTCAGTTTTGTTAAAATAGTGCGAACATTTCCCTGACTTCTCTTCGGGTGGCGTCAGGGGAGAGGAGGGAAGTGGGAGGGGAAGAATGAATGAGGAGACCATCGTCGTCCTGTTTCTACCCTGGAAGGAGGTTTGTCCCTCTGAGTTGAGAATTTGGTGCTGATCCGGGACATTCTCATGTAGTATCATGACATGGGTTCACTCTAAAAGGAAGCCGTTATTAATTGAGGATTCCTATGCAGGGACCAGTGTCATTACAAGGTCCCCGAACACAGTGATTTTCCTCAGGGAGCTTAAAATAGATCTGCTTCTTCAGAGGCATGATAGCTATACATTTTTTTGTAGAAAGCTGCAGCTTCTGGATGTCCAGTTGCCAGGCTAAGGGTCAAGGAGAGGAAGGGAATTCAACGCTCATTGGATTGTAAGGCATTCCCCCACAAGGTAACTCCTTCAAGAGGGGACAGTTGCTCACAGGTGTCTGGACACCACTCTGGGCAGTAAGGGCAAAGGAAGGAAACCATGTGATTGGAAGGATTTTAAGCGAATGCGAAGGGGAGGGGCATAGGCACAGGAGCGGGGCAGGATTGGTGGATCTCATCTCTCTGTCTTAAAAGACCCACCCCCAGTCTGGGCCCCAGACTTCAGAGATCAAGGAGAACCTTTGTTCTGAAGTTCAGTCAGGATATTCATTCTGCTCCACTTGTCAGTGGAAGAGAAACCATTCATGCTATTTGTTTTACTGTACCTCTATTTGTATCTGGGATAAACTGTGTTGATTTTTCAGCATTTTCTTATTTGTTATTTCCTTTGCCCTCCAGAGCTCAGGAAAAAAGCATCAAACATCAGTTTACTTCTCTCTTCCTGATCCTGGGGGGAAGATTAATAGATCTGAGTTTTATGATGTCTATGCTCTCTGCTCCCTTTCCCCTTTTTCTTTTCCTTCTTTGTGTGCCTCCTCCCCCCACCCCCCGCCCTTACCCCTGCTTCCACAAATATCTTCCACTTGGAATCTGATTCTTGATGTCTGCCCCGGAGCGAGGCGGGGGTGGCAGGCGAGGGGGAGTTCCCGTTCTCCTCAACGTCTAGCAGAAATATTAATGCCCAGGACAAGGCTGACACCCCAGACCTCAGGTTGCCGTCCTCGGCATTTTCTCTCCCCTGCCCAATTCGGTTTCAGAAGTTAAATGGTTTCTTTTTTGATATGAAAATTAATTTCTGGACAAAAAGAAATATGCCTGCACGGGGGCCAAATTTGTGTTGTCTCACAGCATGGCTGTAATTACACTGTAGATCAAGCCGATGCCTTCGTTTTCGGTGGCTTTTTTTCCTCTGTGATGTCCCCGAGGCTGCCAGGGTAGCCAGCAGTGGCAGTTTTCATTAGCGGCAGAGCAAGGGGATGGCGATGGATGGGCTGGGTTAGCCATCATTCCTAGGTATCCCTCCTCGAATCCTTTTTCTGGAGCGACCCGTGCAATCCAGACAAACACAGATGGACCCAGGATTCGGGTCTCTTGCCACAGTGTGGGGGTGAATGGCGGGGACTCCGGGGCACCCCCCACCTTCCTGTTGGCTGTAGACAGGACCACTCATCTGCTCTTAGATGTCAGCCACAGGAAAGGTTTGACATGTTCCCCATTACCATCCTGCCTACCAGAAGTCTGTGTTCACCTGCTACAAACGGTCACTGTGAATTAATATCAAGGTAAGAACTTGTGAAATAGGGCAGAACCAACAAGAAATTTTCCAGAGTAATGGAAGTGAAGTGGCTTTTATGGTGTATTCAATACTGTGAATTCTAGAAAAATTTCCAGGAAAACCATAGCTTCCTTCTTTCATATCCCAACTCCCATAGCTAATTCTAAGTTGCTCGTACATAGCTATTGTTTGTTTGGCATAATTAGACACCAAGATTTATGGCCCTCAAGTGGACAGCTACTCTTTGCCAATAAGCCATGTATTACTCCTCCAAGAAGCTTATTTTGATTCTGACATCTGGCAGGTGAAGGAAAACTATTCACAGATAGGACCAGCATTCCTTCAATTTCCCCATAATATGTTGTGTTCAAATGATTTGTGTGTGGAGATAGGAGTGTTTAGGGACACTGCTCATTAGCAAGTCAACCCAGGAGGTGTGGCCGAGCCCCATCAAATATTTGAGCCAAAGCTCAAGAATAAGATTATACAATTTCCTGGGTTGACCTGGGGGCCCAGGGATGTGGCCTTTGATTCCTGCAGCCTTGCCATTGGCCCAGAACGACCATTTCTCAAGTCTTTCCATCTGCCAAGTGAGGCAATGGTCCCTCCCACTGCCATGCTCACAGCAGCATGGTTTTTTCACAGTAGCGTTTTAAAGATGATTGAGCTTTAATGCTTCTAAGGAAAAGTTCCTTCTCACACCCCACTCCCAGAGGTTTTTCAAGGAACCAATATTCATAGCGTTTTGACTGCTTTTGAGAAATCGAAACAGCTCACCTTGTTGGAGCAGAAAAAAACACACACAAAAAAACAAAAAAAGATAGGTTTGGGGATGAAGCATTTTAAGATTCCAATCCTAAACCTCCCATTTATTACTACTACCATGGATAAATTACCCTCTTGGAACTTTATTTTCCCAATCTAAAAGGTAGGGATAATAATGTCTCCCTGAAAGGCTGCAGGATTAATCAATTGTGTCTTTTACATCAATACTCTTTCAACATCAGGAGCAAGAAGTTTTGTTTCTAAATGGCTCGATAACCTCCGTCAACCCTCTCATCCCCACACCCTGGTCGCAGTGTGCTGGCCTGGGTCTCTTCTCCTGTGCTTTCTGTGTCTGTGGAGGGCTTTCAAAATCCAGGGAGCTCAGTGCCACGTGCCTGAGCATGTCAAGCCACGGCACAGCCGACCGCGTGCTTCCCAGCCTGGGGACGGGAGGACACGGCTGTCACATGAGGACTCTGTTCCTGGTTAGAGTAACAGTCTTTGCCAGCAGGAGCAGAAGGACGTGAATGTTGCAAGACGTCCCAGATGGGAAGCTGCACTTGTCAAAGACTGTCTGAGCTCCTGACTTCTCTTCATTCCTCAAATTCAGACAGGTACAGAGCAACTGGAGGAAGGTGAGGAGCCTGCAGAAACCCCGAGCCAGGGGGCTCAAAGGAAGGGGAAACACCAACAATGAGGCTGGAGCTGAACGCACAGCCTCCTAGACCCAGGAGTGTGATTATCTGACATTTTGGTTTAAGGGGAAAAAAAAAATGGTCTGGGAGTCAAATGTGAGTTCAAAGCCTCAGTGTGACACCAGCAAAGTGCTGAGTGAGTTACTTTTTTCACTTACTTTCAGTTTTGTAATTTATAACAGCAGACTAGGGGCGCCTGGGGGCTTGGTAGCTTAAGCATATGCCTTCAGCTCAAGTCATGATCTCAGGGTCCTGGGATCAAGCCCCGCGTGGGGCTCCCTGCTCAGAGGGGAGCACACTTCTCCCTCTCCCTCTGCCTGCTGCTCCCCCTGCTTGTGTTTTCTCTCCCCTTCTTTCTCTCTGTCAAATAAATAAATAAAATCTTAAAAAATGACTTCATCCCCAAACCTATCTTTTTTTTTTTCCCTCTCCAACAAGGTGAGCTGTTGATTTCTCAAAAACAGTCAAACCACTGTGAATATTTGTTCCTTGAAAAAACTTTGGGAGCGGGGGTGTGAGGAGGAACTTTTCCTTAGAAGCATTAAAGCTCAATCATCTTGAAAAAGAAAAAAAATAACACCAGACTCATACTTCGCTCACTGGGCTACTGGGCAAGACTGTGTTCAAATCTCAGCTCCCCCAGTCACCACCTCTTGGTCTCTGAGAAAGCGGCTTACATCTGTAGACCTCCGTTTCCACATCTGTGAAATGAGGACAATAATCATTGTCTCAAAGTATGTTGTGAGGAGTCATTGATAGAGAACCCAGGAGAAGCCTAAGGGAACAGCGCCTGACAGAGCACATACTCAACAATAGCTCCCTTTTCACTGATAAGTGGCTGTTATTAACATTATTATGACCTTATTGGTTTTTGCTTATTATCCACAAAAATAGACAGTTCTTATCTACTAATTTAGAATGGGACACTAGTTAAACTGTGTGTGGGTTTTTAGATGGCTTATACTAAAATTCCTAGAAATTTTGCCTTTTTTTGAAAATTTTCCCTTGACTCTGGAGTTTCCTTCCGTTTAATCCCTGATTCTCTCTCTCTCTCTCTGTCCTCCATGCAGTAAAACAGAGCTGCAGGCAGTCAATTTCAAGTCAGCGGGCTGTGAAAAGCAGTTAGAATAATAGTTTATTGACCCTGCACGTGGCAGCGGGAACTGAGGCCAGGCAAGGCTGGGGCGGAGCCTGATCGGCACAATGGAGGCTGGGTCATCTCTGATCATTGTGTGCCCTTTAAGAGACAGGAGGTTTGCAGGGAACCTGGCAAACACTGCCAGAGCCTCTGTGTCCAGGAGAGATGGCCCAGCCCAGAGAGGGCCCGGCCTGCTTGGAAAGGAGAGAGGTGGCCCGTGATGGGGAACGAGTTTGTGTTCTGCGGGTGTGGACCCCGGTCATAGAGGGAACTGCTGGTCAGAGCTCTGAGAAATTCTTGACTTCCACTGGGCATGCTGACCCCCAAATTCAATGATGTCGGAGCCACAGAGAAACACTCTGTGTTTCAGATTATCTTTGGTCACTGGGGTTTTGCTCCTAAATACTGACTTGCGTTCTTCATTCACTCAGGTGACCTTGGACTTTCTGATGGCAACCTAATTACGAATTAAAAAAGAATTAAGCTAATTTAATAGTTCAATATTGTAAATAATTTGTTTGCAAGTGGAAGTACTAGTAAAAAGATAGTTGAAAAGTGAGACTAAGAGACTAAGAGAAAAGGAAGAAAAAAAGAAAGAAAGAGAAAGAAAGAAAGAAAGAAAGAAAGAAAGAAAGAAAGAAAGAAAGAAAGAAGAGAGAAAGAAAGAAGTGAAGGAAGGAAAGAAGGAAGGAAGAAGGAAAGAGAAAGAGGAAGCTTATATTTCCCATAATTTGTGAATTAAACATAGAAAAATTAAAAACACATATTTAGACTCATAAAATACTATACATTTAATAAAGAAACTCAAAATAAGCAAATTTGGGGCAAATTTTGTTGCAGCCTTTAGAAAATATTTCTAAGTAATAACATGTTACCTCATTGTATTTACAAATGATATCTGCCTCATTTGATGTCTTTAGACTTATTCATTTGGTGATCCTTTCCAAATGGATATTGAGAGAAAATTAATATTGAGGGATACCCAATAATTTCTTTTTCTTTTTGAAAGAAAGCACGTATGCAGCTGAAGAAGATAAAAGCATCTTTTGGTATCTGTAATCTGGAGTGTGGTGTAGTTTTTCTCTCGGGCTGAGGAAATAACCTCTGTGAATTACACAGAAACTGTGATTTTAGCCAAGCCACTTCCAATATTAAATAAAAGGGCACTTATGCCAATTTAAAGATGTTTTGAGCCCTGGGTAAAATGCATGAGAAGGGAGCATAAATTATGTCTTTTCATTTAATTTCTTTCCATTTAAAGCAGGGGAAGGCCTGCTTTCCTGGCGAACAGGCTGGTCAGCTAAAAAAACAATGTAGGAGAACTGATGGCTATGACAGAAATAGAAAAAAAGGGGCCATGTATTCACATAGAATAGAAATCTAGGTGAAGGATGAGAACACAGACATGAAATAATATTTTGTTTTTCATAGTAACAATTCAGCAAGTGCACAAATTAAATTTGTATGAACTGAATGCCTAAGAACTGACTGTCTGCCGAGGAACAGTGTGAAGAGGGATCTCTGAAGGTTGACACGAGAGGCTGATAGACTCAGCCTCTTTTTTTTCTCCAATTGTTTATGCATTTGTATGAACCATCTGAGGTCTGTAACTCTGTTTGACTGTTCTGTTCAATTATTGCAAGAAGAGATTTCAGAAAAACTATCTTTGTCTTTTTTCCCCCTCTCACAAAGGATGCAATTGTTTTCAACAAAAGCTGAGACTTGTGGTAACCTCTCAGGCCCGGGCAGCTGTTTAAGACCTGACAGCTTGGCTTTTTATTGTTAATACTTTTCCAATCCTGCCTTTCACTCGTGACTGTTCTCATTGTGTGCGGTTTTATTTTTCACACTTTAAAAACAATAACTCTTGGTTAGGATACATCAGTATCTGGTGTCTGATAAGTATTTAAGAAATAATTTTGGAAAAAGCTAAAACAGAAGAGAAAATAAAATGTAGAAGCCATATTATGAGGTTTCCATTTACAAAGTTCCCCTTAAAAACCAACGTTCTATTTTTCAGAAACCAGGTATGACAAGTTTTTATGCAAAAACTATGAAACAAGGCAAAATTAGGCAAAAGATAATGCGAGAACCTTCATAGTACTCTTCCTCAGAAGGATGATCTGTTACGAGGAATTTAAGTGCTTTCAGGATCATGGACTCAATTACATGTAATTGTGTTATGCAGTCTATCAAACTTAGGGCAATTCCCCGACACTTAGAGGGCCCTACCATCTGATGGGGTCTATTCATTCCTGCACCCACCCCAGATGTACCGTTCGTGTTCCCTATTTCCTCAAGGTATATTTTGACTCTAACAGTCCGCCAGCAGCAGATCACACCTAAATGTCCTTTTCCGCTAGGAGCTCTTGATATTCCAAAATTAGCCCCTATTTGAGAAGCAGGTCCTATTCTTCTTCCTGTCTTTGGAGACACTATCTCTGTGACTTGAAGCAAGTCTCTTAACCTTTCCCGATTTCCCCATCTGTGAATCAGAGGTAATTATTCCTAGCTTTAAGGAGCTATTGAGAAGATTAATTTGTTAATGTTTGTAAAGTACTTTAGATATGTAAAGTGCTAAGCATTATTAAATTCCATCCAAATAAATTGCAATCTAGACTCTAAAGGGACTAAATAATTGACTTTCTTCTTGTAAGTTTATAATATTTTAGCAAATCTACAAAAAAGTGGAATTTTTTTCCATCCAACATTTGTATAGAGATTATTATTGTTTGCCATATAGAACATGCAAATCACCCCCTCCTTCCTACTCAAGTTAATAAAAACATAAAAGAAATGACCGTCATTAGAAATACACTAAGTGTCCTGGGGGAAAGTATCTTCCCGTTTCAAACATTGCCTGCAATTCCCTCTTCAAGCACTCTGCAGAAAATCTGTCGGAGAAGGCAAAAGGAGAAGTCTATTAAGGAATTGGATGTGAGTTAGACAATGAATGCTTAAACAAAGGAATCATTTTCGAATTATGCTGTTTCCAAGACTCTGGAACAATTTTGGCTAATAAGGGTAACATACTTGCCCTCAAGCCCAACTTCTTCAGGATACAGAAGGACTCTGGAACTGGCTGGACTCTCTTCAGCCCCAGAGACATGCAGATCCCGGTTACTGTCCATTTCTCTGACGTAATCCCACCACATGGATGCATCAACGTGAACATATGCATCATGGCGGCATTGCTGGAGACTGACTACGGGGGCCACTGGACACAGCTGTGGCATCTCCCGGGCAAATGCAAGCACTTTGCATACTGACAGAGTCCCCAAATGATGATCCGGCTGCAGCCATGCCCTGTGTTGGTAAAGGGGTGATATTCTTTAAGCAAACACTGGCACACAGAGGCAGGGACTTCCGCTGGAGTGGCGCTGACTGACTGTGATTGATGGTGGTACCAGAACCGGCTTTGTGAAGTTACAGCCTTGGATGACAATGATTACGGCACGCATTACTGGGGCTGTATTTCCTGGAGCTATCTGGGTAGGATTTGAAGGATTTGCGAGAGAACAGAGGGTCCGTGTCCCATGCTGGGGGTTAGGAGGGACCATCAGGTTAAGGCCTCTGCCCCTCGGCATCCTCATCTTTCAAATGGGGAGAGTGATTCAAGCTACTACCTACCTTACTGGATGAGGCCAAAGTAATCAAATAAGCACGAAGGTGTCAGTGAGTTTAAAAGCCCTGGGCAAATATAACTGATGCTCTCAGAGTCACTATTTTTGCCATGATCAGGGCATCCTGTCTGGTTTAATAATGCCTTCGACTCCATTCTCCCTTCCTCATCTGCTAGGCTTAGCATTTAGGGAAACTAAGGTCCTGCCAGAGAGTAAGTGAAGTTAGAGCCCTGAAATAAATCCTTCTCGGTGGACCAGGTTTGTTTTTTAAATTTCACCAAAGGAGGCATTTCAAGGTAAAATGCTCATTCTTTAATCTGTGCCCCTCTTTCTGCTGCACCCGTAACACCTGACTGCTGGGTGGCTTGTGGCAGAAGGACAGAGCACTGTCGGGGGGAGCTGTGGGGGCTTCAGCCCACTCCTCCTGTATCAGCCTCCACCAGGGGACGTGCCCTCTCTTGGGGAGTCTTTATACTCTCCTACTCATATGGATGATTTTCTAATAAGTAGATAGGGTAGAGAAAAAAAAAAGACTCTTCCTTCAGAAGGTGACTTTCAGGGTTGGCAAGATTTAATTTATTTCTCCGTGGCAACCATCAGGGACGGACATCTTTCACAGAGCTGGTTGGGCACATTTCCTGCATGCTGGTGGGATGGGGACACGCGCTGCTCTTTCTCAACCCCGGCAAAGTGAAACATTGCCCAACGGGGAGCTCTTCATTGACTTCTCTGAACGGATGTGATGTAGCCAGATCAGTGTGGTGAAAGTTTTAGAGACAGGGAAGCAGGAGCTTGCAGAGGGAAAGACGGATTCTCCGGAATGCTTTTCTTCACTCTGCACCCAGGCACTAAGTTTGCTTGCCTTCATCCTCATGGCATAATTTTCCAGATCAAGATAAGCATGAAGCATGTTGTCTGTCTCCTCCTGTACAATGAACAGTTTCAGGTTGTGCTCACATGGACAGATCAGTGAGTTTGCAGAGACATTAATAAGCCTATGCATTTAAATAACCTTTATCTTCCAAGGAGCTCATAAATGATGGGACATTGCTTTTTTCCCCCTTGCTTCAGACACTCAGTGTTCTTATAAAACTTTGAATTTCAGTATTATTCTTCATGAGGCTGTTGTATCCTGATTAAAAAAAAAACAGTAACAATGATGTCAACAAATTATTGTAACAAAGTCTCAACAATAGGTACAGAAAAAAAAAATCAGAGATTGAACTCTGAGTTCCAATCCTGAGTTAGTCACTTACTGACTTGCTGTAGTTTCAGCCAAGCTGCTTAATCTTCAACACTCAGTTTCATTACCTGTAAACTTGGGGTAAAGATATCTAACCTGTAGGGTCGTGGTAAGGACCGAGATGAGATACCGACTTCATTGTGAAACATTATACAAATATGAAATGATTATTATAATCATTTCTTGGAAGCCACTGCATCTCTAAGGAGCAGTTTGCTTTTTATATAAATATGCCAGAGGGAAACTAAGGCACAGATGGAAAATGTACTTTTTCGTAGTGCAATCTATAAACTGACAACTCCCAAAACTATTAATGCCGACAAAGCTCCTGTGAGCTAAGAACTCCTACGTCAAGATATCATCTGAATAACTTCCCAGCACCCCCACCTCGGCATCTTTTTCTGAGTTTCTCTGCAAAGCCGATGCTCCTGTCTGGGGCCTTCTGCCACAGCAGGCGCAGACTTCTGTGCCAGGAGCTGGCACCACTTCCTGGCCTGCCCTTCTTACACGGTGGACAAGCCCGACTGTCCCTCCGACACCTTTCTCCCTCAGCCTTCTCCTGGCTCTGCAGGCACTGATGGCTCAGTGAAACTCCTCATGTTTCTACTACACTCAGTAGCTTTGTAGCTGGACTGTCTGCCTCTGGTCATCTGGTCCTCACCCCTGAAATCATCTTCCACAATCGTACCAGGGCTCTGTCTATAAAATGCAACATGAGCCACGTCAAACCTAAATGTAACTGGGCAACCACTCCCCACCCCAGCCACCTTGGACCATAGGATAATCTCAAACTTTTCATCAAAATAAAGATGATTCTTTCTCATATGACCTCTCAAACTGACCTACCGCCAGTCCTACCTCTCATTGCAACCTCCAAGGATGCCAAGTCAATTTCCCGAAAGCCCTATGCACTTTTCATGTCTGTGTCCCTGATTTTCTGTTCTCTTTGTATAGAATCCCCCTCCCTTATTTCTTCATCTGGCAAGCTCTTCATCATCCTGTGACCTCAAGGATGTCTCCACCAGGACACAGCCACACCTTACCACTGTGTCACCCTGACAGATGACAGGACGGGCCTCCCGCTGGGCTCACCGGGCACCCCATGGCACCTGTCACCTGTCACGGTGACTTTGGTCTTACCTGATACATCTTTCTTAGAAGAATCCATTGATTGGGTTTGAGACATTTCAATGCTGCTGGTCATGCAAGATTAAGGTGCTGGGAGTCAAATGTGTTCAGTTCTATGGTAGAGTTGTGTACGTGTGGTCATGCAGTCACTCAAGCAGCTTTGTTAAGGGTTTACTATGGGGCACATACTGCAGTAGGTTCCAGGTAACATAGGGAGTCTCGATTAGGTGTTCAGGGTGTGCACTACCTAGTATATAAATGTGGACCCGAGCTTCCTTGGTAGTCCCCGGAACCATTCAACATTCTGAGAATAGAGGCCTAGAGCAGCAGCAGGAAAAGACTCTTACCAGCAGGGGTCACTGCAGCTAACCAGACGCCCAGACACAGCTATCATCCAGAGGCATTAGGAGCTCGGTCTTGAATTAATAACATTCTAAACGTTTTCTATTTATATGTGAAAATTCACATTTCTTTGCCTTTTGGGACTAGACTAGATCTATTCATTCTCCTTTAATGGCTTTGTAAACACTGTGTCTTCTGTGACCTGCTCCCCTCCTCCCTCTCTCCCTGTGCCAGTCTACTGCCTCTTACTATACAGAGTGAGGAGTGATTTTTATTTTGATTGTATTCATTTCCTATAAGGAGAGAGGCTGTGAGTGAATCGTACATCGGTTCAAATGACTTTCTGTTTTGAGAATGTTCCCAGAGGGGTGCAATTCTTTTAATTTATTTAATCTGATGTGCTTTTTCAGAATCACTCTCCTCTGCAAAACAGATGGGAGGGGACCACACAGCACTACCTCTCTCTCTCTGCTTCCTGTGGAGACTGGGCTCTCGACACGAAGTGTGGGGGCCGTGCGTGCTGTGGGGTGCCACAGCATGATGCGGAAAAACTCCGCCAGCAGCATGGGGTCTTTGGCATCAGAGGGGCCCTGGCTTGGCTTTTTTCTTGGGCCCGCCTCTGTGGCCTGTCTCCTGTGTTGTTTGGACCAAGACTAAGGGACAGAGAGCAGCGTATGTCCTTAGCACTCGGTTCTACAAACGTGGCACCTGAATGAGCCCTTTTTGGGCATTAAATAGATCAATAGTTGAAGCAGACGTGGGTGCTGGAGAGCATGTAATAGATGCAGCCAACTTCGTGCCCACTGAAAATTTGTTCTGAATAAACTCATCCCCAGCCGTACGAGTCATCAGCTTACAGGTCTCACAGACTGAGGTTTGAATCCCAGCAGGCCACTCCCCAAGAATGTGATGCGTTTCAGCCAGTGTCCTAGCATGTTGTAAAGGAAAGACAATGACATCCACCTCCCAGGATTGTTCTGTGGAGCAAATGGCATAGAGCTCACGAAGTGCTCAGCCCTGTGTACCGTCTGGCACACTGAGCATCCAAAAGAGGTAATGAGCAGAAAAGCTATTCTTATTGATTGCACAGAGTTAACCCTATAGGGAAATCATTCTTTTCTTTCTTTTCCCAGTTGAAGGAATTTGGCTTGTTCAATGGAGGCCCTGCTTTGGATGCCTTAGGCCCCAAGGACCCGCATTGGCTCAAGCACGTACCTCTCCACATGGTCATTGTTCTAACTGCAGGACCACTAGACTTCTTTCCTGTCAGCTCTACAGGGCAGAGACTGAGTGACCAATGCCTCTGTGTCTGTCTGTCACGTTTAGGCAGGGATGTGTCCTGGGGGAGTGGCCCCATGAATGCCCACTGAAAGAAAGCTGGGCGAACTGTCCTGTGGCCACTTGCTCTGTGGTTTGTTTACCTAAGTTTCCACTTAGGTGACAAGCCATTAGGTACCTGCTTAAATGTGACAGAGAAAAGGCACCAATTACCTTATGGTCCCAATTCTCCCTAATTTTATCTTTCAGAATACCTATCTTGCATTTCTTCTTGACAGAAACATCTTTATCTTTTATTTATGAGACTAGGTGTTGCCAGGTTTGCCCAGGGCTGTTAGACATGGTTGTTCAAGCCGGACAGTCAGCCCATCTGTATGTGGTGGCCCCGAATCTCGCTCAGTGACTAGTTAGATAGAGACCCTTAAGACGTTCGGTGAAGTCACATGCACATTGCCACATACTCGTGTATTTTTACTGTCTTTATTTTTGCAGTCAGGAGAATTGTTACTCTGGCAACAAGATTATCACCTCCTTCCTTGTAGGTTGCCACTCCGGCTTTTCGTACAAGTTACTGTGATGGTTACAGTTCGTTGGTACCTCCATCAGCCTAACTGCTCACGCAGGGACCCAGTAGCCTCCCGGCCTCCCTCTCTTGCAGTCCTGTCATCTGAGTCGTCACCAATCCCATGGATTTCCCCTCCAAGATTCATGATGAGATCTTCCATTTCCTCTCTGTCCACCAAAGCCCACATCCCGGCCACCTGCTTCAACCACAGTGACAGCCACAGGCTAGCATCTCTCTCCTCATTCCTTAGAGACTCATTCAAATCTTTCCCATCACTGGAGTCGGGGTGAGTTTGGAAAAGCATTCATTAGCTAATGCTCTTCTCATTCCCTTACCAGTGAATTTCTACTCCACTTAGGACCAGAGAATCATTTCCATGATCTGGAGAGTTCTCCTGCTGCGAGCCCGGCCAACCTCTGCATTCTCTTCATGTGCCACTCCTTGCTGCCTCTGTGTTCTCAGCCACATGGGCTTTTTTTCAGTCCTTTCCATCTAGTGGTCTTCAAATACATCCTTCCCTCCGTCCGAAAGACTTCCCCACTCCCCAATATCACTGCCTCTCCGCATCCTACTCACCCTTCAGGATATGTCAAATATTCTTCCAGACGGTTCAGTTCTCACTTTCTGATCTAAGTTGCGTGGCCTCTATTAGCACACAGGGGGTATTTATACTTCTAGATACATATTCACCAATGTTTGCTTAATATTTCCTCACATACTAGATTATCGGCGTCATGTAGCAAGGGATCATGTCTGCGGCTGTTGTTCCCATTTTATCCTCACTGCCTAGAGCGAATATTCTGCCCACTCCCCAAAAAGAATAAATGCTCAAAGAATCGCTAAATGAATGGTAAAGCCATTAACTTTATTTTTCTGAGTATTTTAAAACTCAGTTGATCTCAGGGAAATGCAGACCAAAAGCACTATGAAATATCACACCTATTATAATGACTAATACTTAAAAATTTTTTTAAAAAGTTGACCATAAGTAGGTGTTGGCCAAGATGTGGAACAACTGGAACTATCAAACGGCAATGGTAGGAATGTAGAGAACTAGAACCACTCTGAATATTATCATGGCAATTCCTCATAAAGTTAAACACATAACCACCATATCACCCTGTCATTTCAGTCCTTGGGATTATCTGAGAGAAATAAAGTGATGTGTTTGTGCAAAGACTTGTACATGAATGTTGATGGTGGCTTTGTTTATATTAGTCAAACCTGGAAACAATCCGTGCCCACCAACGGATGGATGGCTAAACAAATTATGGTGAATCCCATATTATGGACTATAACTCAACAATTAATAAGAATGAACTATTAATGCAGGCAACAGCATGGATGGATCTCAAATGATTGTGCTGAGCCAAAGAAGACAGATACAGAAGAGCACAGATGGTACAACTCTACGATTCCATTTGTATAAAATTATAGGAAAAGAAAAACTAATCTATAATGACAAAAAGCAGAGCAGTGTGTGTCCAGGGCTGGAGGGACATGGGGTTGACTGCTAAGGGTGTGAAGTAACTTCCTGTGGTGATGAAAATGCTCTCTATCTTGATTGGAGTGGTGGTTACACAGATGGATACATTGAGCAAAGCTCATTGAGCCACACTCCTAAACGGATACATCTCATGTATATATCCACATATATGTATATGTACGTATAATGCCTTGAAAAAGTTAGGTGAAGAGCTCAGTTAGACACATCAGGGAATATCAAATTTAAATGGTCATAGAAGTTTCACTTTTGGCCTAGGAGAAATCCCTGCAAGGCTGGGGAGTGGAGACTGGCAATGATGACAGAGGAGAAAACAATTAAGTTTTCTTTGACAGGATTTTCAGTTTGTCACAGCAAAGTGAACCTGACAGCTCAAGGAGTTAAGATACAGATAGATTACATTTAGGGTTGCCAAAACAACAACAACAACAACAACAACAACAACAACAACAACAACAACAACAACAGAATGACCAGCTACATTTCAGTTTATGACAAATAACACATCAATTTAGTATAAGCATGCCCCAGACAATATTTGGGACATACTTATGCTAAAAATATTTATTTGTTGCTCATCTGTATTTCAAATTTAACGAGGTGTCCTGTGTTTTTATTTTCTAAACCTAGCAGCTCTTCCAGCATACCGTATTATCACCAAAATGTTCGAATGCGTATGTGGAAAGATTTTCTTTAGAGCATGTTTTGCATTTTATGATGCCACTCACATGGAAAATTGGAATCAATACTATGTAGCAAAAATAATGTGGATTTCGTAGTGAGTCAGACCTTGATTCTGATCCCAACTTTGCTTCCCAACTCATTCGGAGAGTTTGGCCAAGCTATTTAATTAACATCTCTGCTAAATGAGGATAGTAACATCACATTCCGTTTTATTTGAGGAGTGGCAAGAGGAGAATTAGGCATTTGTCATTCCTAATCAAGAGGACGGTTTCCTTTCCTTTTGCTGCCGTGTTTGGCTAGTAGGGGTCAGCGTCTGGACTTCCAGAAACACTAACATTGTGGTGCCTGAACCCGAGGCAAGGACAGCATGTTGTTGGCAGTAAGTGTATTTCTAAAAGGGAAGCTGAACTGTCATCTTGATTATCACCATCAGTGTCCCACACTCTGTTTGTGAAAGGTAGGTGGTGTAGCAGTGGCAGTAGGACAGAGAATGAGATGTCCTTTTCACCGCCTGCTAATGCTTTTTGAGAGAAGGAAGGAGGTGTGGAGTTGAAGAGAAACAGGGAGAGGTCTCGATCTACTCTGAAGAACCTGGGTGGAGGGGGACCCCCTCATGTTAAAGAGTTGCTACAATAGGAGATTATTTTATTTTAGGAAGAGAAGCAGAAAGCTGTTCCAGGGGATAGTGAAAACTGCTTACTCCCCTTACTTACTTTACCTGACAATAACACATAGACCTGAGGGCACTCAGTGAAATTTATGGCCAGTAAATTCCCAGCCATTAAAAGAAAATGCTTCTTTATCTGCTATGCAGTTCACTGCTGCAGGAGGTCATTCAAGCAGAACCAGGGGCTATGTTTAAAAAGGGGACCTGGCAATTTTATGATCCATAAAATCTTGGCTGGTAGTGAAGCTTGGAGTGGGGGCATGGAATGCCACCTGAGAGCCCAGAGTGAAAGCTAATGCCTTCAGCGGGGGCAGGCCATCTTTGGGCCACTCTCCTAGGTCATTATTTCCCCGAGCTCTTGGCCCTGGGAACATCATATCTTTCTTTGACCCTTCAGTCCTAGACCTGGTAGATGCTTCCTTTGTTGCTAACCTGCAGGATGCTTCATCAGCTTCTCTTGCCCTTTTCCAACAACTGGATAACTAGCTCCCAGTACGAAAGTCTTTCTGGTAGAGTTCTGCCCTGTATGTATTCTGCCTGACTGGCCCCTGAGTGATGTGCCTGCACGTGCCGTTGTCCCAGAGTATTTCTGCCTGTCACACCATCTTAATAGGGTGGCTACATCAGCGGTGATCAGTGTAGCTGTGCGGTCAAGGCAAACGTGAATGGAAGGAGACTTGGGTGAAGACGGTCTTCCTGTTCTTCTAGTGCTCTGAAAATGGGCTAGCTCCGTAGTCAATGCTCTGTGACGAGTGATACTCAGCTTCGCTCAGGCAAGATGGAAGCAATGCTGGTGCTTGATGTCTGGACTTCCACTAGTGTGGCTTCAAGTGAAATCACCATGTGATTATTGCTGTTATGTTTGATGTTTTGTTTGCTTAGGAGGAGCTTATCTCTAAGGTATTCAGGCAAAACCGGGGCTCAAAGTCATTCAATTATATTACGGAGGAACTTAACCAGACCAGGGGCAGTAGGACAAAGAGTAGTAAAAATGTACCTACGTTGAGAAAAGAAACCCACCCCAATATTCAATGGCAAAGGTTATTTTTTTAAAAATAGTCACGACAGGTGTGCCTGGGTGGCACAGCGGTTAAGCGTCTGCCTTTGGCTCAGGGCGTGATCCCGGCGTTATGGGATCGAGCCCCACATCAGGCTCCTCTGCTGTTGAGCCTGCTTCTTCCTCTCCCACTCCCCCTGCTTGTGTTCCCTCTCTCGATGGCTGTCTCTATCTCTGTCGAAAAAATAATAAATAAATAAATAAATAAAAATAAAAATAGTCACGACAATGTATATTCTAGGGGGTGAAATGTGGATAAAGCATTTAATGTTTATACTATTCTACCGTCTTAAAATTTTAAACAGATCCCCACTGAATAGTTTAGGAGTTTAAATGGGTCATAGTTCCAAGAGCCCCAGCTAGTCACTGGACATTGCCGAAGTCTGCTGAAGCAACTGGTCTTACTTAAGCAATAAGCAGGAAAGCCTAAGATTTTTAAGTCCTATATAGACTACTTTATACGGTTTTACATTGTTCCACTTGGGTGGCTAAGAATAAGCTTCATTTAAATATAGAGATACAAATGGTACCATTCTTTCCACTTTCATCGTTGAGAGTAAACTTCTTAATCCAACTCAGTCCTCCCCCCCCCCCCAGTAGCTAGTTGTAGCAAACTCTGATGATGTGGGCTTGTAATATAATTTCTGGACATTTGCAGGAAATTGAATCTTATTTACATTTGAAAAAATTGAGTCGCACTTCACATTCACTACAAAATACAGTCTTCAAAACAATGTCCACAGAGCTCTTTTAAAGAGAGAGACAGAGAGACAGAGAGTGAAACTCTTTTCAGAAGGAGATTGTTATCCCCAAATTTACCAGTTTCGTACATTTGGAGTTTTCAGAATCATACTGTCTTAAAACATCTATCTGCCTAGATGAGTCCTACTATAGAAGTAATGACTATTGGAACATAAATGATTCACCCATCTTCACTGACGTAAGGAACCAAACTTCATAAGTTCAGGTATTTCGTTTTTGAAAAGTTTAGCTGAACATAATGCAAAGAGAAGAGCAGGGCTGTACCATTATAGCTATTGTTTGGAATACATTCTTTGGAAACCTTCACACCTTTATTAGTCTACTTGGAACATGGCAGCCATAACAAGAAGGTTCACAGATGTGCCACTCTGGTACAAAGAGAAGGATTGGAAGCAACATTTTTACTCTGCTCTTTATTCCCTGGTACTGTTCATTGGCATATTTATGAGTTCTCTCAAAAATGCTTCAGGCTTTTTAGGGAATGAGAAAATAATTCCATCTTCATGGTTCCAAGTGAAGTATTCCTGGGGCTGCAAAACCAATACTGTATAGGCTAAGATTGCCCGGCATTCTGGAACCTGAGAGCAAACAGAAGACAGTATTCAATTTACACAGCTTTGCAGATCTTATTCAAATATGCACTGGAACATGGGCATTTTCATTGGCTTACCAACATTTCTTTCTTTACCCCTTGCCTCCTTTTATTTCTGACTCATTTGTTTGGAGAACACATGCTGATGTATTGAACAACATTTCATTTGCCTATTGTAACAAATTCACAACCATTATAAAAAAAATTGTAAGAAATCAAAAAGAAGACTGCTCTTGCATTAGAGGCCAGTGCCTAAATGTATTTAAGATCTTTCTTGTGATGTTAATCCTTGGGCTTGTTAGAGCTTATTTTCATAGCTGTTACCAAACTTTCTGGGAAAGAATATACATCATCCAGGTCACTAAATTACCTTCCTGAAATTGATATGACAGGAAGCAAGAATCTATCCAAACCTTGATCCCAATGGATTCATCTCTCCATGAAAGGATCCAAGTTTCATTTTTATTTTTAGTGCTTTTTTAGGTATTCTTTATAGGAGGGAGAAGGTGATGTCAGAGTGTTAATGAAAAAACTAAATAACTCTCTGAACATGAACCCATCATCTGAAAAACAGAAGCTAATTTTGAATTATTAAAGGAGGCTGGCTCACAACTCACCACTGAGAAACAGAGGGAGGGAAAATGGTGTTTGGGAAGTCCAATTATTTCTGAACCAGAGACAGTCTTATTAAGTTGGGCAGAAAATTAATTAGGCTAATTAGAAAACCTCATTGGAATTCAGCAAGGAGTTATGAGAGGAAACATGACACCACTGGATGTGGTGGGAGAGGGAGAAGGTTCTGGGGGAGAGTGAAATGAGTTTTGCAGGAAGCAATTGGAGGGTGATTCACACACATTGTGGTTGATCATTGGGTCACTTCAGAGGGAAGCAGCCGCGTTTTTATAGACTTCTGTTCCCAGTTGTGGGTCTTCACTGAGTATTAAAAATGATGTCTGGTGTATGTTATAAGGGGGGAAAAAGAGAAAAAAAAACCCCTAAGATTTATTCTGAGGCTTCAGGGGGATTTTATATTTATTTTGGTATTTCCGATATGCTGGTTCATCAGCATGGCGCATTGTTAAAAAGTGCTGGGTGGGTGGTTTTTTATCTTCACGGATTTATGGAGTCCTTAAAACATCTGTTCCGTTCTGATTCCCCTGCTCAGTACAAAGACGTTAGTCAGGGGAAGTGTCTAACATTGCACTGTTTCAATGCACTGACGTTGGCAACAGCTAATAGAGATAACCCTGATGAGAGAATAGTGGTGTCTGAGGGCTGGGAAGCAAGGGCCAGGGGATTCCATATCCAGGAAAAAGCTCATGGAAACTGGGCCATGTAATGGGACTTGGCGACACAGACACTGAGACTTTGAATTGAGGCAAGAGGGGCCCCAGGAATAGGAAACACAGGATAGTAAACAGGCTGAGGACACCTGGTTCTGAGAGATCATGATGATGGAAAATGACCTCCGCATGTCTTCTAGAGCCCTCTGACAGTGCCCTCCTCTGCAGTGGGACCCCCCCCAAGAGAGGATGCACCCTCCTGGCTCCTAGGGGATAATTCTTATTTCTGTTGTGGCTTCCCAAGAAAGAAGGGTGCAACCCAGCCCAACTCATCAGGATGGACAGCATCTCAAAAAGGAGACATTCTCCACATGGGATGGGGTAGGACAGAAGTCTTGAGGACAGAGATGCTACCATCAATCAGAGACTCCTCGAAAGAGGCATGACGGAGGGAACAAAACTGGTAGTTTTTAATACTTTTTATGTGCCAGAGGCTTTTTTCTGCATTAACCCCTCTACTCATCACAGTGGTACAACTTAGTGGGTATTGCTAGCCACATTAAATAGGTGAGGCAACTGAGATTTCAGGCATCGAAGTCATGTAGGATCCACACCTAATAGAAAGAGGAAGCTGGAATTCACACCCACGTGTTCTGTGGATTGAATGTTTGTGTCCCCCCAAATCCATGTGTTGGAGCCCTAATCTCCACTATGATGGTTTTGGAGATGGAGTCTTTGGGGGGCAATTAGGGTTAGATGAGGCTATGAGGGTGGGGCCCTCATGATGGAATTCGTAGCCTTATCAGAAGAGGAAGAGAGGGAGAGAAAGAGATCTCTCTCTCCCTCTCTATCCATGTCAGGGAGGAAAGGTCATGCAAGGAAAACAAGAAGGCAGCCTTCTGCAAACCGGGAGGGGGGCTCTTGCCAGAACCTGACTGTGCTGGCACCCTGATCTAGGACTCCAGCTTCCAGAACTTGAATGAATAAATGTCTGTTGCTTAAGCCACCCAGGCTATGGTGTTTATGATGACCGTCTGAGCCAACTAATACACCAAGTGTGTTTACTTTTGAAGCCCTGGGACATTGAACAAACCCACAGTGCCTCTAGGAGCCCCCGCAGTAGTCACTGAGGAAACCAGACAGGCTTCGCATAGGTTCCCATGTGGCTCAGGGTAACAATGGTAATTCCTCAAGGCCTTGTAAAAGTTTCTGCAGTCCCAGGATAATGGAAACTTATCCTGCTCACCTAGACAAAGCTCTACTCTCACCTTCCTCTGGGGAAGGGTACAAAGGATCTTAATCATAGGATTTAAAGGTGAGATAGTGGGGGATGGGACAAAGTAATGCCAAAAGGGTCTGAATTCTGAGTGTCCTTCATCACGCTAGCTCACAAACACAGACAGATGGGCAGCATAGTTTCCCTGTAGGCCAGGGGCAAGCCAGAGCTGCATGTTGGAAAATTACAACCTGAATTTGTGGGGCTGACACTGGGCAGTCCACTTACACTCCCTCAGGCCCAGCAGGTGCGGTGGCCTCTCGGCCCCTCCTTGGCACGGTCCTCTTCTGAGGCTGTCCTTTTCCCATCACTAAGTTTGCCTGTCAAGCTGAGCCAAGTAATGAGACAGGAGTCAATTAGTTCTCCCCAATAGACTGCTCCCCTGTCTATTCCCAGACTCCCAGGTGACCCCATTATGATAATGGCCCAACCTGGCTGCGCTCAGAATAGGCCTGATGGAGAAGTGAGAGCCTCCTTGAAATGTGAATTACAGAGAGGCTGGCAGACTACGACTCTGTTCCCTGCTGGCTCTGGACAGGAGCCTTCTGCCTCCCCATTGTCACTGCTGAGCGATGCTATGTGCTTATTCATACCGCATGCTGCTGGCATTCCAGAAACATCCCATCGTGCCATTCATTCCAACGATGGGTTCGATCTGCTGACACCCGGGGAGACAGGTGGATTCAGAGTGCAAAATGTGTTGCTATACACTGGCTTCCCAATCTGAACTCAGTCTTTAAAGCAGGTGCCCATTTTTATATCCTCAGGTATAATGCTGCCCCTCACACTAGACCTCAATAAACACACACCCTCCTTTTTTTTTAAATAAAATTGAGGCAACCTAACTGCAAAACTTTGGGATAAAAAGATTAGCAAGTCAGTCAGTCATCTGGTATTTGATTTAACATTAAACATCTTTGTCTTTCCAAATATTTGAGTATGTTAACATTGTGATAACACAACCAAAGAAACATCATGATATGGGGATTGTGTGTTTCAATAATCTCAGTTTTCAGAAGAGTATCGTTCTTAACCTCTGGCAAGCTTCCTCTCCTGTGTGTTCAGTAGTCATTGAGTCAATGCAAGTCACTGAAGAGTAGTTGTATAATATTAGCCAAGACTGAAGCTACATTTTGAGATAATTTAAAACACAGAGGTTAAATGTGTATCACATGTGGTAACTATTCAGTTAAGGGGATTATATTATCCAAGTGACTTATAGCTTTAGACAAATTACTCTGTGTGCTGGGGTTGATAGAAATCCACGCACATGTCTGCATCTAGAACGCGAAGCGGAAGTGTCTTCATACTACAAACGCCAGAGTTGCTCATTCTGGGCCCATGTGGCTTTCCTTAGTATCCATAGACAAATCTTTTCTTTTCTTTTTTTTCTGGTATTGCTTAATGGTTTCCTTTTTTCTTCCATTCTGTAAGCTGCTTTATATAGCACATGTCCCCGTAGTTCTAGGATAATTTATTATTTAATTATGTCAGCATTACATAATTCTTCAGCTTCAGCCTTCAGTGTTTCTATTGTTGTTAATGTAACTGCTATGGAGGCAAGTAAGTTTTATTTATTGTTTCCATTGTGGAGCAATAATTATGTAACTCTGCAATTCTGCAACTATTATTTCTATTTGTTTAATTACATAACTATAACGATATTAAACCTCTAAAACATTTGGTGATAGATTTATGCAGAAGATGCTGGGAGACAGCAATAATAATGATATAGCAGCATAATAATAAAACTAAATAATAGTATTAATATTAATATTAATGGCAATAATGGTAATAAGCAGCAACATTACCATTTGCTTTTTTCTTCATGCTGTATTTGGTCTCTTTAATGGGTTCCTTCCCAAATCTCTGTGGTTAATTAGCTATATAACATTTGGTACTCAGCAGTGGGTACAACCTCATTTCCAGACTTTACCTGGCAAGGCTGTGCTTTATGGAATACCAGATGGAACGGGTCTGTTCTGTCCTTTTTTATAAGGCTTGGAGTGGGCAGATTTCTTTCTTCCCTAGGTTACCTGGGGACCTTCCATACACCGGCTACCCGGTGCTGAGAGACAGATGCCGCAGAATCCTGAGAACCTGACATGTGTTTGGGATTCAGGTGTGTGCTGTGGATACGCCATTTTGGTAGAAAGAGCATGGGGTTTGGAAAGAGACAGATTTGGCTTCAATTCTGGCTCTGCCACTAACTAGGTGACCTTGAGCAAGTTAGCTAGTTCTTTTGGACCACATTTTCCTCATATCAAAGAGGAGGAACACAATAGCTAACAGCAAGCCTGTGTGTGAATGAGATAAAATAATGGGTGCAAATGACCAGGTCTGTGGTCGATGCCTATGGGTAGCTATTGTTTTTGAGCCATCGGTCAAATGAGATTAAGAGGGAAAACCCGCCTCCAAGCTGCAGCTTATTATGAATCACCTTGTTCTTGCCTTCTTGGCTCATGACCAGGAGCTCCCTCCCTCCCAGAGCCCCCCAAAATCACCGACACAGTTACAGAGGTAACATGGAGCCGGAGATCACTGCACACTGCCTTCCTTTCCTGCATTATCTGATTAATCATCACAGCCGCCCTAAAAGGTAAGGGCGATTGTTATCTCTGAGTTGAGGAAATCAAGACACAGAGAGGTTAAGAAATGGGTCAGAGTCCTACCAGCTCATTGGTAGTGAGCACAGCCAGATCATTTCCACAGCAGGGGCCCTTCAGTTACACTCCACGTTCCTTCCAGGTGCATAACCCTCAGCTGCAGAAAGAAGAAGCCCTGTGAGCACCTCCTCCCTCTGGGGAACCAAAGAACTCCTTCCCCTCCTCCACCTCTCGGAGCCATTCTCTGTAGAGCTGTGTATCTAATCATCAGAAAATGCAAATCTGTGCCATTATTGCTACTTTTAGACCCTCCAATGGCCTTCCATGACTCTCAGCCTCTTGCCAGGCCCTGAATCTAAATATCTGTGTGATCTGACCTTGTCTCTTGCCATTCTCCATCATCTGCCAGGCCCCAGACCTTCTCTGACTGCGCCAGGCTCCACGTTCGTTTCTCTCAGGCTATTGCACTCAAGTTGCCTATGCCTGGAATGCTTTCTATCATCTCATCCTATAAATCTTCAGTTATGTATCATTTCCCCTAAAAGCCTTACCTAAATTAACCTGGGCCCCATGTCTTCCTATTCATTAACAAGCATCTTATATGTTTCATGTACAGCTATGTACTATGTAGGTACTATCCCTGAAGTTATTTTATTTTTCTGATCATTTGGGTTTTGCAGTGTGTCCTTCACTAAGGTGTAAACTTTATGAAGCCAGGCGCTGGGTCTGGCTTGTTCACAGTCCCACCCCTGGCACAGGACCTGCAACTTATGGGAAGAATGACTGTCTGTCTTTGTGTGGTCATACATCCCTTTGGGGTTCAAATAGTTCATGTATAATGGGAAGGAAGGGAGATTGCATTTTCTCCTGAGGAGTATTAGTGAATGTCCAAGCTAGGACACAGAACCTATCTTGAAAAGTTTAGACGTGGATGGAGGTATGTTTGGGAGCCAGGACCTGGGAACATAGCAGGACAATACGGTGGTCAGCCAAGGGCTGAGCGTGTCAAGGAAAAAGCAGCGGAATCAGACACACTTGAGAGGGGGTGGGAGAGAGTCCTGCTTTGTTCCATCAATGTGAGGAAAGCCAGGGTTGTTGTTCCAAACTGACATTTGACTGGGAACTCTGGGACCCAGAAGAGCTACACTTCCAGGGGGCACAGGGCAGGCTCCCCTTCTGCCAAGAGCACCTCTTGTTTGTACACTTACCACCAAAGAAATCAGAACAAACTTCCATCATTCCAACTGTCCTCCAATTATTATTTTATTGAAGGATTTTCCTTTCTTGGCTTATATATGTGTGTGAGCTTAAAAATACAAGTTACTTACATAGAGCAATGTGGTCTTTCTCCTTTCCATTGACTATTTTCCTTTTCAGTCGGATGCTTTCATTCCTACACATCACATTTCAGTCACTGCCACATGAATAACAGGGAGCATCAATATTTAGATCCAGTCCTCTTTGTCCCCTTCCTCATCCCCACTTTTTTTTTTTTCTCAATTCACTGTCATGGGAATATTACTCTCCCTTTTTCCCAGTGGATTTGTTACCATAACCCTGTCTTCCTCAATAGTCATCGCCCCTTTATTTTATTTTTAAATTATCAACTAATGTAATTAAGTAGAAATCACTTGTATGTATTTTCTTTTGGGCTGGGAACTACAGGCAAGGCAGTAAATAGTATGTAAGGGTAAAAAATTCAAGCTCCAGAATCAATTGGCCTGGGCTCCTAATCTCTGTTCAAGGGCAAATTACTTACCTTTTGGGGGGAACTTGGTCCCTCATCTCCAAAGGGAGTTCAACAATCTGACCTGATGGGATTGTTGTAAGAATTAAACAGGGTAATCCAAGTAAAGTGCTTAGTAATTCCTGAATATGTGAACTATTATTATTATTATTATTATTATTTGTAGTTGCAGTGAAAGTGTTTATGGTTCTAATAGCACCAGTAGAGAGTAAATCATGATTCCCAATCTGTGGGACCCAGACCCCTAGATCAGTGTGGACTAAATAAATAATATGACCTAGATATTTTTGTATTATTTTTGAAAGTGTGAAGTTTTGTTATATTTAATAATATAGCTCATTTAAGTGCTACTGATTTCATCAAATAAATGCAAATCTTCACAGAGGAAGTGGAGGGTCCTGATAAGGTCTTGATATCTGAAAAAGTTGTTAAACATTGGCATAGGTCGAGAAGTACAAAGACCGGGCATATGTCACATTCTCCAGGCAGTTCCTATGAGAACGACCTAAAATTAAGCATTTAATGGCAACTTTTATGTTGCAGTTCTCATAGAAATCCTCTCTTAAAGTTTCCCAGATTTAACATTTCACACCCATCTCTGAATCTCCTATACTTTTTTTTTCCATCCCATCAGTTTGTATTTTATTCTCCAATGATTTGATATTTTTAGTTTTTTAAGGTGAAAAGTCTTCTACTGAAACTATTCTTTCAATTAGGAAGAAAAGCACTCAAATCCTCCTCAAGCTTTATGCCTCTGTGAAAATGCTAGTGGAGAAACTCCTATGTAAAAACAAGACAAGGAAGGAAGCAAGAAAGAAGGAAATTAAAGAACAAAGAAGAAAAATAAGTGTTGCTCAGTAACTAGCTTCTGGTATCTCTAAGGCATTTACTGTTTCCTTTTTTTTTTTTTTCCCCTGGGAGATCAAAATATGTTGAGTTCATTAATTATCGGCATTAGGATAATGCTTTCCTGTAGGGGCTCTACAACTCTGCCTGTGGAAAGAATTTTACCGGCTCTTTTTTACAAATGAGGCAACAGAGATTCAGAGCATTGGTGAGAAGTAACAATGCTCAAGGTGACAGCCAGTGACTACAATCAAGGCCTTGGGTTACAGATGCTATGTTCTCTCTACCTGTTCATGAGGGAAGGCTGGGGGATGGGAGCATCAATCACATGTCTGCCTTGCATATTCTTTTTTTTTCTTTTAAAGATTTTATTTATTTATTCGACAGAGACAGCCAGCGAGAGAGGGAACACAAGCAGGGGGAGTAGGAGAGGAAGAAGCAGGCTCATAGCAGAGGAGCCTGATGTGGGGCTCGATCCCATAACGCCGGGATCACGCCCTGAGCCGAAGGCAGACGCTTTAACCGCTGTGCCACCCAGGCGCCCCTGCCTTGCAGATTCTGAACCAGTTGAGAAATATGCCAAGAAGTCAGAGGTCCCTCCAGTCCAGGTAGACCAGCAATCCGACACCTCAGGCCTCTCACTAACTAAGGGGCTTTTCCCAGCATGGTGGAGGCAGATGATGCATCCTGGGGCCCCAGTCCCACCAGAGCACACATGCTCAGGAAGTCTCCCAGGCTGACCAGTCAGATAGATCTCTCCTCCCCTAGGGGGAAAGGCCAGTGGGGAGGGTGTTACAGAAGTGTGAGTTCACTCATGTATCCTTACAGAAGTAAGAAGGTGAGACCAGGTCCAAATAGTGCACGTTTTTCTTTTGTTTATTCATCTGTTTTTAATTATATCGTTTACCCAACTAACCAGTCACCTGCTTGGCCCCTTCCCTGAGAGGGGAGACCATATGGCCAGTGCTGAGCAGGCTCAGACTTCTATTTCCCTCCTCCTTTTCTACTGGAGGTGGAGAACTCAGGGCATTAAGATTGAAGGGAAGATGAGGGGATGTATCCGTTGGCCCAGCCCATCTTTGCAGATGCGATGTGGTCAACCCAGCAGGGCCTCTCTGCCATCAGCAGCAGAAGCACTGAGTTCCAAGCGATAAAACACTGTCTCAGGCTTCTAAGGACAGTCAGTGCAGCTTTCTCTGCATGAGTTCTTAGGCAAGTCTCATCAGAATTAAGTGTTGCTTTGTAGGCTCCAGGGCTGTGGCCGCTCCTGAGCCCTGGCTTTATTGGTCATGAGATTTCCCTCGTAAGGAATGTCTGCTAAATTAAGCCAATAGCCTGTGGGCGGACACAATAGCTTCCGCATGCCGAAATCTCAAAATTCTGAGCTTCATGAAACTGAATTGGAGCTTCCTGAAGTCTCCTGTCCATTGTTTCTTTCCCAGTGCTTGGCCATCGATCCCTGGGACGACCGGCAACACTGGCCCTTCACAACTTTGCTCTGCAGGCTCACGGTCAGTATGACGAGCGTCACTGCCTGCTGCCTTATGTTCTTCAGCCCATGTTTCTTGAGTCGGGATTAGGTCAGAAGGGACTGTCATTGAAGACACACCGTCTGTGGCTCTCCCTGTACTCAAAGTCCATAGCTTTTTGCGGGTGGCACCGTTGTTCTTTGTGGTGTTGTTCTGTGTCCTGAACTCTGGCTTTTGTGGATGCTTAGATTCGGATGAAGCTTCCTTCACATTTCTCGTAGCCCTGGCGACTCACATGAAGAGGTCCTCTGAAGCATGTCGCAAGCAAAACGAAGGACCCCCACTCTGATTAAACTGGAAAAATCCACCACCCCAATCTGTAAAGCACATAGAACAAGGCTGGTAATAAAAAAAGTGGTTTCTTGATAAAAGCCATCTTCAGAATTGTCAAAACACTGGATCTATCTCACTGTATGACTTTTCAAAAAAATTTTTAATTGTGTTATGTTAGTCACCATACAGTACATCCTTAGTTTTTGATGTAGTGTTCCATGATTCATTGTTTGCGTATAACACCCAGTGCACCATGCAATACGTGCCCTCCTTAATACCCATCACTAGTCTGTCCCAATCCCCTACCCCCCTCCCCTCTGAAGCCCTCAGTTTGTTTCCCAGAGTCCATAGTCTCTCGTGGTTCATTCCCTCTTCTGTTTACCCCCCCTTCATTCTTCCCTTCCTTCTCCTACCGATCTTCCTGCTATTTCTTATGTTCCATAAATGAGTGAAACCATATGATAACTGTCTTTCTCTGCTTGACTTGTTTCACTTAGCGTAATCTCCTCCAGTCCTATCCATGTTGCTGCAAATGTTGGGTAATCATTCTTTCTGATGGCTGAGTAATATTCCATTGTATATATGGACCACATCTTTATCCATTCGTCTGTTGAAAGGCATCTCGGCTCCTTCCACAATTTAGCTATTGTGGACAATGCTGCTATGAACATTGGGGTGCATATGACCCTTCTCTTCACTACGTCTGTATCTTTGGGGTAAATACCCAGTAGTGCAATTGCTGGGTCATAGGGTAGCTCAATTTTTAACTTTTTGAGGGACCTCCACACTGTTTTCCAAAGTGACTGTACCAACTTGCATTCCCACCAACAGTGTAAGAAGGTTCCCCTTTCTCCACATGACTTTTATCAATTATGTTACTCTTGTTTATGATTATAGGAAAATGCAGTTTGGTCTTTACGTGATTCTGTAAGCTTACTGTTGGATGTGAAAGACTCAGGGTTCAAGCTTTGAGCAACATCCACTACGTAGATGACACGGTTAGAAATGAAGATACCAAGATGCCAAGGCTTCGGTCATGACTTCCCCAGAATCCATCTAGGCTAAGACTACAGTCTTCCCAGGGATATGTGTCAGCACCGAATGGGACATGTTCTGAGCCTTTTATCATCTTCATCACCCAATTAACCGTGGTAGCAGTTTAACCTGAAGTTATTAGGCCTCCTTTGGGCCCAAGCCCATACTCTTTCATAATTTCCTTGTAATTCAGTCAGAAGTATCAATATTTTCAAGATGGGGGACTCCTTATTCTGGTGGACTCATGGAGTGGGCAACCTGAGCTCTTCAGGTGTCAAATGGAACTTTTCTATGCAGGTGACTATCCCAGATGCAGCCATCTCCAGCACCTTCTGCACACACACTTGTGTGGAGAGGTGCCTTTCCTCGCTTTGAGCTTGGACACTACCATCCTCTCTGTAGCCTCACTTCTGCCCCATGGAAGTGCCTTAAAACTTGGACTGGGAGAGACTATGGCCCCTGATCCCTGCCTTTTTAAGGGAGTTATGCTCTTTCTCCTTGATTTTGAGAATATCATAAGAAATTTGATAATTCTGTTGGTGGTGGTGTAAAATAGTGCATGTTTTATTAATAGTGCAGGCTTTATGAAGAAGTCTGGGGTGAAAGGTGAGGGCTAAAGTGGACACATTGCCAGGTATCTTCCATATTCTCCAGGAAACTATCTTTTTCTTTCGATTCTCTACCTTCCTATGCCATTTCCAAATCTATTTCTCATAATGTCTTCTCAAACCAACCCCAACTTTTGCTGATGTTTGTTTTTATATTGTTTTCCTATAGGCATTTAATTTAAAAGTAGTTATTAATGTCCACTAGATTTTTGGTATCATGCTAGTTGTTGGTGATACTGATTTGGAAAAGGCATAGTCTCTGCTCCAGGGCAGATTGTGTGTGTGTGTGTGTGTGTGTGTGTGTGTGTGTGTGTGTGTCTATACAATAATATATGTATTATATTATATAATAATATATACATTATATACTTATATATAACACATATATACAATAATTTATAATATAATTGTGATTATATAATATGTATTATAATATTATTTATATCCTAGTCATTATATATGTGATTATTATACCCCATCTTGACAGTTTATAGAGCATGGTAGGCAGGATTCTGAGATGACCCTCATGTTTCTCCTCCCATCTGTATATATACTGAGTATATTTTCCTCCCCTTGAGGGTATGTGGGGTCAATAAATATAATGGAATACTACCCCTGTGATTAGGTTATTAATCAATTGACTTTGAATTAATCAGAAGGGAGATTATTCTGGATGCGATTGATCTAATCAGGCCAGTCCATCAAGATACAGTGGAGTGTCAGAGAAATGCCCTCCTGCTGGCTGGCCTGGAAGAAAGCAGCCTATGGAAGGGACCACAGGACTGTAGTCATGGCCTAGAACCTGAGGACAGACTCTAGGACCTGAAAGTGATCCCTAGTTGACAGCCAACAAGAAAACAAGACTCAGTCTTTCAGTCAGTCACAAGGAAATAATTCTCCCAGCGATATGAGAAAGCTTGAAAGTGGTCATTCCCTAATTGAGCCTCTAGATGCCAATATGGCCGGCTGAGTCCCCCACCTCAGCATTATAAGATCCTGAGCAGACCACCTGGCTAAAACATAAGGACTCCTGACCCATGGGAACCATAAGATAATAAATTTGTGTTGTTTTAGGTGCCAATTTTGTGGAAAGTTGTTCTGCAACAAGAGAAAACTCACAGATGGCATTTATACCAAACACCAGGGGACTGGAGAGAAGGGGAGAGTTATCTGTACCTGGGAAGAGGTGGGCATGTTATAGAGAAGAGGTGATAGTTGAGAGGAGACTAAAAGGAAGAGTAGAGATTTGCCAGACAAAGGGGAGAGATGTTTATTGTTGTGATATCATCCAAGATATGTTTGCAGAAGAGCGGGTACACTGATAGATCTAAAGGGTTGGTTGCCAGTTGCCTGGGATCTAAAGGGTGGGTTGTCAGGTGCCTAGGTGGCTCAGTGGGTTAAGTGTCTGCCTTCAGCTCAGGTCATGATCCCAGGGTCCTGGGATGGAGCCCCATGTCAGTCTCCCTGCTCAGCAGGGATTCTGCTTCTCCCTCTCCCCCTGCCCCCCTGCTCGTGCCCTCCCATCTCTCTCTCTCAAATAAATAAATAAAATCTTAAAAAAAAATAAAGGGTGGGCTGCCTATGTTCAGTTTAGTTCTTTCTTAATACAACCATTTCACAGTGATATTTACGCACGTTTCCATGGGGAAAGCAGTGGAGTTACTTTCACTTGGTTTGCCATGTCACTAAAGTCCCACATATGTGCTGTTGTCCAGCATTTCCTGTATCTCTTTCCTTGGCATTGGTCTCATATCTATGCATTGTTTTAAAAATCGGAAATGTAATGTTGTAAATGCAAGCAGCAAATAGTTGAGTGGACCTCCTTACCTTGTCTCCAGAGATTTGCCTCTTCTTTCCGACTCTCTCCATTCTCACACAGCTAATGTGGTCACTCAAACTCATAATTTTAGCAACGCTAAGTCACACGCTGTCTTGTCCAATACAAAGTCCTTATCCGAGAGTGGTATAACCTGATTGTGTTCCACCTTCAGTATGCCTTGCTTCTTCATTTCAGGGGAATAGGGGCTGTGTGATCTTCCTCCTTTTTATTACATGGTTTCGATTCTCGTGTATCATTCTGTCAACGACGACCCCTGGACTCGCAGCACAATTCCCACAAGTGCGTTAAAGCCTGGACTCAATAGCGCTAGGAAACTCCAATGTCTGACATCTCCTGTTGCGCCATTTTTAAACAGAACAGTCAATACCCATGGTGTCATTGACTTTGCCTTCTTCCGTTTTTCCAAAATTGCTCGGAAGCCTTCCACCAGGCTTGGCGTACTTAATCGTCAGTGAATTCTTCCTAAGTGTCAGTGGGCAACCCCTCGGTTCCAAGAGCTTTCCTTTATCTCAGTAACTTTTATTAAGCTTCTTACCCCTCAGGCGCTGATTTTTGCCCCTTACAACCTCAATTTCTTCTTCCACAGCAGCATCCTAGGGAGGACACAGATGTGCTTCTTCATTTCTTCCTTCTCCCCATTTCTGTCTCCCCTTGGGGATGTCCATTCTTATCACTCACACTAACCCTTGACTTTTCACGCAACTACACACACTTTCTTAAGGAGCTGGAGAATTCATTTCAAAAGTCACTGAACTTTTTTTTTTTTTTTTTTTTTTTGGCACAAGAACAAACATTTCCCCACCTTCTGCTTTCTGGAATAGTCTTCTCCTCTTTGTATCACTCCAGGTAGGCCAAGAGAGCATCTACTTGCCACAGATGAATTCATGGCATGCAGGATAAATGAGGAGGTTATATTTTTGGCTCCAAATGCAATTTTCTGTCTCTGTTTTAGGTAATTGTGTGGTCGCCAAGAATCGTAACAAGTTTTTTTTCTAACACTTGCCATTAGGGATATTCCTCAGAGCTGTTCTTCTTGTGGTTTCCAGGAATGCATTAAACTTAAGGTGAAGATAATTTTGCATCAGCGTTCAGTCTGAGTGCACCGTTAATGACCCGAGTGCTGTTGTGGGCCACTTCCTTCCTAGGATGCCTGTGGCTTTTACAGCAGACTCAGATTTCCAAACTGCTGAGAGGAGCTCAGCCCACTGGATAGATCTTGTGGTGACTCAGCAGAAAATGAGTATGTGTGTCCCCTTTCCCTTTCTCTTCCTCTCACTTCCCTGCCAGTTCACAAGGCTTAGCGATGCACATCTCTCTCGGAGTTTTGTTTTTCTGGAAGTTAGACATAGGTGCAGTCTTTCCCCATTTGCTGTAAGCCTCACCATGGCTGCTATTCTAGTCCCTGGATTGTAACTCAGTGCAAGGCTCCTACAGATTAGCTGTAAAGCTAATCTATGCTTTATTGAACAGTCAGCTGCTTCCTAGAAAAAAACAAAACAAAACAAAACACGTAAAAACACTTTGCATGGGGCCTGTCCCCTGAAAATGTTAGATACGGAGCATTACTGCTCAACTGCGGTTGGCACTTTTATTTATTAGTTCACTTGGTTTATGGTTTAATATCAGGGTGCTTTTTGCTGTGTACAGCACTTGCTTAACAAGGAGAAAGATCACGTGTTTCCTCCCTGGAGGTGAGCTTCTCCGCCAGGCAAAGATGAAATGAAATTTTGGCGATTTTTAGACAGCAAGCATCAACAAAACTGAAAAGGTTTTCTTTTTCATTTTCCTTACTTGATAAATCCCCAAAGGAAAACATTTACCCCCGTGATTTTCATCTTTCCTCCACTGACACCTCCTGAAAGTATGAATTTAGGGAACATCTCTTCCAGATACCCGTTCCGACTATCTCCTCCCTTCCAAAAGAATAGTCAACACTTGATACGCGTTACACACTGCAGCTCTGTCTAATTTAGACACACCCTAAAGAGAGTTACATTTACTTGGCCTTTTTCCTCTAGGAGCTTTGAATTTAGGCTATATAGAAATGTGGGAATTTCAGTCCACACAATGCCTATAGCAAAATGAAGCCTTCTGTGCTAGATAAGCCAGGGTGATGTGAACTTGATACTGAGCCAGTGCAAGTCGTGATGGGAGTTATATATAACAAGTGATAATTTGAGACTGTGTTAGTAAGGACGGAGTAAGTACTTTGAGACAACGATAATCCACACTGCTCAATGTGTTTCCAGCAAATTCCATGGGTTGGGAATCATGCTTAAAAAAACGTTCCTTTCTAGAACAATAGTGGTGCCTTCTTTTTTTCTCCACTATGCCTCTCTTTATCAAGGTAATGGCTGTGCCTTGAAACTATATGCAACAACAGGCCATGGGTGGAAACCCCACTCTTAATCTGGTCTCAGCCCCAGGGCCCTGCCACTTTGTTTAATTGAGAAGTTTTAATGGGCCTTTGTGACTCAAAGGCTTTTAAAGTCTTATTTTACATTGTTTGTCCTCTAGAAGCAGTTTCAAACCTGCATGACTCCAAATTCCTGATACTTTTATTCTGTTTCTTTCTGTCTGCAAACTAGCTCACTCTTTCTTGAAATACCTTGCCAAACACAGCAAGGGAAGATCAACATATGCTAGCATTCTGGCTCATTCCAACCACTTTCCCGAGATGCACAGGCTCAGTAGACACTTGGTCTGCCTTCCACGCTAACAAGGGTGACAGTTTTACCAAATGTTTCACTACAGCAAGCAGGGACTTCCAGCTTGCTAGATCTGTCTCCTCACTGCCTACCACAAAACTGCTAAGTTCCTGTCAGAGAGTTTAGATTTTTTTTTTTTTTATAGCAACATCTACTTCAAGGCTTTGAATTTTGTATTGGTTCAGGTCATGTTAGTTGTCGCATCAAACAAATCCCCGCATTTTAATGGCCTAACAAAATGAAAGTTATTTTTCCTTCCTATCCATTCCAATGTAGGTATTCCTAGATCGTGGAAGGGTGGCTTTCTGCCACATAATGATGTAGGCATCCAGGTCCCTTCTGTCCTGTGACTCCAAGGCCTTTGGGCCTCCAAGTCTTCAGCCTCCAGGTGGCAGACGAAGGAATAGGGAGGGGGGTTGTGGATCAACTTAGTAATAGTCCTTATTACTTAAGTTCAGGTTTGCTGGAACTCAGCGAACGGCTGCACTGAAGCGTGAGGAGACTGGAAATGTGGTCTCCATCTGGGCAGCCACGTCCCGGCGACAACAGTACAGTACGAAATGTTAATCACAAATTTTTGGTAGCAGAGGCTGCTTCTGCCATACGTAGAGAAAGGTTTTAGAAGAAATTAAGTTCTTTTTTTTTTTTTTTAAAGATTTTATTTATTTATTCGACAGAGATAGAGACAGCCAGCGAGAGAGGGAACACAAGCAGGGGGAGTGGGAGAGAAAGAAGCAGGCTCATAGCAGCGGAGCCTGATGTGGGGCTCGATCCCAGAACGCCGGGATCACGCCCTGAGCCGAAGGCAGACGCTTAACCGCTGTGCCACCCAGGCGCCCCAGAAATTAAGTTCTATAGAGGGAAAGTAAACATTCTTTAAACGTATGTATATATTACGTGACATATACGTTTAAGTACATGTACTCCTATACTTATGTACATAAGTATTACATTGATATCATATATTGTAGTATATATGTATTAAATATAGCATTTTCAACAATACCCTCTAGAGGTAGGGTTCGACAACTTGGTTTGGGAAGACAACATCAAGGAGAAACATGGCTTTGTGAAGAAAACACACACACAAGCACAGCACTGTCAACGAAGACCTTTTCATGAACAACGGGATTCTAATCGATCCTCATGATACAGGGGTTTTTGTTGTTGTTCTTTTTTAGGTTTTGAAATACATAAACCATGAATTCCCGTACTTGATTTTTTATGAGCAAATCCTTTCCCAAATGCAATTCTGGCATCAGTCTTCACTGAAACATGAAGTATGAGGTCTTCTCTCATGCCTGCCATTCTTCGGAGTAGTTTGAAGTAGATGCCTGCTCTGCCCAGGGTGCTCTCCAGTTCTGTGTTCTTGCTTCAGATTGTGGCATTAAAAAAAAGTGAAAATAAAAACTTCAGTCTCATTTTTGCAAAAATGGTTCCCCAAAGTATTGTTTGTAATACTGTGAGTTCACTCTAATTTCCTGGCAAATTGACATGCTCAGATATTACAGGTGCTACCAAGTTCCTTGGTGCTTCAGGAATTTTTACTTTGTATTAGTGTAATGACAAAGTTTATCTACAGAGTATGACTGTGAATGCTCCCGCATGCACTTCCATTAATAGGAACGCCATCATTTTTACATTAATCATAAAGGGAACTGATAATTGCCTGTGGGAGTTTTTACCTATGAGCAAAACTGTTTGACCCAATTATGTTTGCATGGTGATGGATGAATACATTGAATTATGATAAATAGATCACTGGTGGATTTCAGGAGAAGAGAAGAACTGTCCCAGGGGAATAAGCCATGAGTGAGCAAGTGCTAAAAAATTTAAAAACTGATAATACTGTCATTACATCACCTGTCACAGCTCGGAAGTTTAATCCCATTCAATGCGGGAGATGAGAAGGTAAACCTGGTATGTTCAGTAACATTAAGCACCTGTCATTCAAATCCCAGGATCCACATGGATTTGTAGGAAAGCTACAGACACTCTCTACAAGGAGCTAAAATCTGCCATGCTAGTGGTGATTGGCTTTCCAGAAGGTTAAACTGAAGTTAATGCAGCTGGCTCCGTGCATACTTATGCTTTGCAAAAAGATAAGCTGCCAGTCTTACTTCAAAAGCCATCAGCTACATTCTTTTAAACTGGAAGTTTAAGATTCTTTTTGGAGTTGATAAAGTTGAGCAAGAAATTTAAGAGTGACTGATCAGACTTAATTCCTCGGTGAAGTCCCTTTTCATACACTTCACTATTCGAAGGCTGGGGGGTTGATGTTTGTTTGCGATGGCTTGCAGTAGAAGGCAGTTCTAAGGTAGAAGACAGATCATTCAGCTATAATCAGGCATGTTGCTTCTACCACCAATTTCAAGGTCCTTAAATTTTATAGTAATGTATAAAATCAAGAATTCAACCACATAATTTTTTAAAATCCGGTATTAGCATATCATGATAGTAAAACTCATATCTTGATTATATATACATTTAAGTCTCATTTTATCCTCGTCTTCAATATTGGCTTCTTTTCCCATTTTCCCAAACTTGTTGTGAACACCTCAAGTTTTACAGTCAACTACTGTGATAGGGAGAATTCAAAGATGGCCTCCCAGATTCTCACCCTCTGGTGTACATGCCTGTGTAATCCTCCATCTTTGAGTGAGGGCAGGACCTATGAATCTGATGAGATAGTCTATTATCGCTCCCTTGGTTAGGGTATGCTATGTGGCAAATTTGATTACATTGTGTTATAACAGTTTCCATCAGAGAAGACCAGAGAGGGATAGGAAGTCAGACCGATGTGTTCCTCTTGGCCTGGAAGAAAGCAAACAACATTGCTGTGAATGACCCATAAGGGCTATGTGCCAAAGATCCAGTGAGCTTCTAGGAGCTGATAACTAGCAAGAACATGGGTGCCTCTCTCCTACAGTACAGGAAATGCATTCTGCCATAGCCAGTGAGCTCAGAAGAGAACTCAGAGCCTCAGTTGAGATCACAGCCCTGGCTGACACTGTGATTTCAGCCTAGGCAGATTCTGCTAAGTCTGTGATAATGTCTTATGCATTGATAGAAAGTTAATACAACCATAAATAAAATTTCAAATTAATGTTCAATTTATTCTTCTATTTCATTATATATTCATACATTCTTATAAAAGCTGTTTATTTAGAACTTGAAAGATGACAGATGGTGTGCTAGGTACCAGTGATACCACACAGTCTCTGCCCTTGAAGTATTATAGACTAGTCAAGAAACTAGGTATACAAACAAAATCTGTTGAGAACAGATCACATTCTTAACACATAGTGCCCTAGGAGTTGCTCATACTGGCACAGCCAGGCACGAAGAATAGGAAATGAGTAAAATAAGTCTTCCTGTGGGATGGAGGGCTCAAGGAAAGATTCTGTTATAAAATACAGCTTGAGGTAAGTGTTAAAGAGGAATAGATGTTCTTCAGGTGGCAATGGAAGAGAAGAGCATTCTGAATGGAAAAGGTCTATGGCTAATCACACAAAGATGTTTTTCTAGGCACTTTAAAGAGTCAAGTAAGTGAAAAGGATAGGGCTGCAGCAGAGGAGGGAGAAACGAAGATGAGTCTAGAGAGAAGTCTGAACAGAAAGACATCTTAGACGTGCTACCAAAAGTGGTCCTATGGGTGGCAGCATGGGCAGCACCCAGAAACTTGCTACAGTTGCAAAATCTCAGGCCCCACCTCTATCTACCGAATCAGAATCTGTGTTTTAACCACATTCTCAGGTGAATCAGAGCTACTTTTATGGCTTAGAGTCTCTTGATTCTGGCGAGTCTGGACACTATCCTTTAGATAAAGGGAAGATCTTAAAATATTTTAAGGTGGGTGGTAACACAACCAGACCTATCTTTTAGGAAAAAAACACTAGAAGCAACAGGAAGGATGATGAAAGACACATGTGGCGGAAAACAGAGGAACCAGTTAGAACTTTATCCTAACACTTCAGGCAGGGGAACAAAGTAGGGACAGTGAATACAGAGAGGAATAGACAAGTAAAACAGATTTTAAGGAGACAAAGTGCCTAGAATTTGAACAACAGACTGGGGACACTGAGTTGTTTAAAATGAACCTCAAGTGTCTGGTTCATACAACAATGTGGATGAAGTGGTCGTTTTCAAATGTAGGAGATACGGGAGAAAGGAGTTTTATTTTGGATATACTGAGTTTGAGATGCCTATGGAATTGAGCCAAAGATGTTTAGTGGATATATGGGTCTCTGGGACCCTAGAAAAGTCTGGATCACTTCTAGGTCACTAGAAAAGTCAGGGTCATTACTTTGCAGGTCAGGGACTTGGAGGGTGTATCTGAAGTTATGAGTGAATGAGTGATTTCTGTTCAATGTTTTCCTCTAGAATTTTTAAGACATTAGAATCAAGATGTCGGGGCACCTGGGTGGCTCAGTCCTTAAGTGTCTGCCTTTGGCTCAGGGCGTGATCCCGGCGTTGTGGGATCGAGCCCCACATCAGGCTCCTCCGCTAGGAGCCTGCTTCTTTCTCTCCCACTCCCCCTGCTTGTGTTCCCTCTCTCGCTGGCTATCTCTCTGTCACATAAATAAATAAAATCTTAAAAAAAAAAAAAAGAATCAAGATGTCTACCAGAACTTGATTTTTCCTCTTCTACCTTATTAAAATAATACTTAGAAAATACATATATAGAATACATATACATTATATACAATATGTACTACATATATCCAATAATAAAAGTTTTGGAATAAGCTAGTCACACCTGGCAGCCTTGTAGATTCTGATATGAGGCTTCTGACTGCTCCTAGGTGGAAAGTGATGCCAGCCAGGAGGAAAATCCACATCTCCATCAACTTTCATATACCTTCTCTTTCATGAATAAATACAAAGAATGAAGTAATAACCATAAGAGACTTGTGAAAAGATTTGGTAGAGTCTTTGTTGTACTTACAAGATGAATATGATTATACCCAAGATGTAAGGGAGGAAACACAATTAAAAAAAAAAAAACTTATACTACAGGAAACAAAACAACTTTAGAGAGTATCTTATATATAATTTCCATAAAGGCAAAAAAAGAATTCACTAGCTCTGTGGAAAAAGCAATAAAATAGAAGATGATGTAACAGCAGATTGAGTTAAAAAGAGAGTTCCATTATATCAAGAAATATTTAAGGAAAGTAAAATTCAAGAGAAGGAGTATAGGACAGAAATAGCAATCTAAAATTTAATCAGTGATGCAGAGAACACATTTGGGAATGTTTTTTTCCTTTCAAAATTAAAAGATGAAGAACAAAGAAATGAAAGAATTAAAGCAAAGAGAATAACTCTTACCTAAGGAGAATTTGTGTCCTGTAAAAATATACCATGCCAATTGAGAACAATATACATACAAAACCTAATCATTTTCTAAGCTGCATAAATATTTTAATTTGAAGAAATAGCACATTTAGTAAATATCAGTTGGGATAAATGAAAAAAAAAAAAGAACATGATGATATACGAACCCAATCTAAATATGTTATATTTTATGTTAATTTATAACTTAAATGCTTGGCAATGTAACAAATGCTTAATAAGGTTCTGTTGAATTAATTAATAAAATATTACAAAAAACAAACATAAAGAAGCTTCTAGAATATTGCTTCTGGCCATGAAAGATTAATTAGTATCAGAATACTCCTGCTGTAAAAACTAGAAAATGGCACATAATATATGAATCAATGTTTTTAAGATATCGGACAACAATCGGTGACTACTGTAATCCCTGAATAAATGAGAACAGATGAGGTAAACTCTGTGATCCTCTCAGCTCTCAGCCTAGAAGCACCTTCTGGAAGCACATCATTCTTACTTAGTTTAATACATAGAGATCAGTGGTCAGTGCAGTTGAGGAGACAGGGAGGAGGAAGGTACATGAAGAAAAAGAGCCGTGGAAATCAACACAGGAGTCCCCATGACTTTCTTGGTGAATACTAAGGGGCACATGCATAGAGTGAACATGTATGTAGCCAGGAAGAGGGCTAGAAGGGATTTGTAAGTTGGATAATTCCTAGAACTCAAAAAGAACTAGGAAATAATTTGAGTTCTGACCAGCCGGAGAGGAGAGATCATATTGGACGTGTGTGGTATTCAGTGAAGAGGGCAGGTGGAAAACAATACAGAAAATAAATGAAACCAAAAGTCTGTTCTTTAAAGATCAAGAAAATTAACTTTATTTTTTAAAGATTTTATTTATTTATTTATTTGAGAGAGAGAGAAAGAGAGAGTGAGAGAGAGAGGGAGCACAAGAGGGGGGAAGGTCAGAGGGATAAGCAGACTCCCTGCTCAGCAGGAAGCCCATGCAGATTTGATCCTGGGATTCCAGGATCATGACCTGAGCCTAAGGCAGTTGCTTAACCTACTGAGCCATCCAGGCACCTGCAAATTAACTTTATTCTTAAGAAATTTTTATTTATGAAAAGAGTGATCCATATAATATAAAGAAGACAATTACCAAAAGAAAGATGAAAGAGGGTGTATTACTACAGCTCCTACAGACATCAAATGGATAGTAAGGATTTATAATAAAAACTGTATGCCAATAAATTCAACAACTTTGGAGAAATGGAAACATTCCTTGAAAAAAAAAATACCCAAACTATCACAAGGATAAGTGAAAATCTGGGGCGCCTGGTTTGCTCAGCTTGTTACTGATACTCTTGATTTCAGCTCAGGTCATGATCTCAGGGTCATGAGATCAAACCCTGTGTCAGGCTCTTCACTCACTGGGGAGTCTGCTTAGGATTCTCTCTCTCCCTCTCCCTCTGCCCCTCCCCCTGCTCCCTCATTTGCTCTTTCTCTTTTTCAAATAAACACATAAGTCTGAATAAAAAAAAAAGAATAAGTAGAAAATCTGAATAGCCTTATATATAAAGAAATTAAATGCATAGTTTCCTTTAGCCACAGAGAAAACTCAAGGCCTACATGGCTTCACTGGTTAATTGCACCAAATAGTTAAGGAAGAAATGATACCAAACCTATAGAAAGAATTTCAGGAAATAGAGAAGTAAGAAATTTTATAAGGCCAGCATTTCACTGATAACAGAAGTAAAGAAATTACAAGATAAACAGAAACCTATAAACCACAATCACAAATAGGCACAAAAGTCCTTGACAACATATTAGCAAATTGAATCCTGAAATGAAAATATTAATTCATTATGACCAGTGTTTTATTTTATTTATTTATTTAAATTTTTTTAATTTAATTTTTTTGATGTAAAGTTCGATGATTCATTAGTTGCGTATAACACCCAGTGCACCATGCAATACGTGCCCTCCTTACTACCCATCACCAGCCTATCCCATTCTCCCACCCCCCTCCCCTCTGAGGCCCTCAGTTTGTTTCTCAGAGTCCATAGTCTCTCATGCTTCATTCCCCCTTCTGATTACCCCCCCTTTCTTTAGCCTTCTACCGATCTTCCTAGTTCTTATGTTCCATAGATGAGAGAAACCATATGATAATTGTCTTTCTCTGCTTGATTTATTTCACTTAGCATTATCTCCTCCAGTGCCGTCCATGTGGCAGCAAATGACCAGTGGATTTTAATACTACTTAAGAGTGCAAGGCTGGTTTAACATTTGAAAATCAGTATAACTCTTCTTAAAAACAAAATAAAGGATAAAAAAGTCAGTAGATGCAGAAAAGGCATTTGATAAAATTCAACATCTATTTATGATAAAAGCTCTCAGCAAACTAAGTCAAGAGGTAACTTTCTCAAACTGACAATGGCCATCCACAGAAAACCTATAGCTATCATCATAGTGGGGAAAGAATAATGTTATTCCATAAGATTGAGAACAAGGAAAGAATGTCTGCTCTCACTACTATTTGTTTTTGAGCTGAAGGTCCTACCTAGTGCAACAATATAAGAAAAAGAATAAACTTTATACAGATTAGAAAGAAAGATGTCAATTGTCCAAATTCACAGTTGACATGGTTACGCACTTAGAAAATATGAAGGAATACACAAAAAACACTAGTGCTAATGTGAAAATAGCAAAGTTGTATGATACAAGGTCAATGTATAGAAACCAAATTTAGGGACACCTGGGTGGCCCAGGTGGTTAAGTGTCTGCCTTCAGCTCAGGTCATAGTCTCAGGGTCCTGGGATCATAGTCTCAGTGTCCTGGGATCCATTTGCAAATCGAGCTCCTTGCCCAGTGGGGAGCTGGCTTCTCTCTCTGCCTGCTGCTCCCTCTGCTTGTGCTCTCTCTCTCTCTCTTGCTCTCATTCTCATTCTCTCTCTGGCAAATAAATAAATACAATCTTTTAGAAAAGAAAAGAAACAAAGTTTATTTCTGTACATTAGCAATGAATGAGAAATGAATTAGAAAATTCAATTTTAAGAAATTCCATTTACAGTGACATCAAAAAACATGAAATATTTAAGAATAAGTTTTCCAGGTTTATTGAGATGTACAATGTGATGATATATATATATATATACACACACACACACACACACATATATATATATATGTATGTATATATATATCAAAATATTTACCACAATAAGGTTAATTGATACATCCTTCGCTTTACATAATTTCCATTTTGTTGTGGTGGTGTTGAGATCGCTAAAGCTCCATTCTTACAGCAAATTTTAGGTGTGCTTTAGAGTATTGATAACTATAGTCACCTTGCTGTTCATTAGATCCCCAAAACTTACTACTGAGAGTTTGTACTCTTTGATCAACATCTCCCCATTTCCCCACCCCTTGGCTCACGGCAACCACCATTCTATTTTTTATTCCTATGTGCTCAATGTTTTCAGAGTCCACACATAGGTAAGAACATGGTCTTTCTCTAGCTGGCTGGATTATTTTACTTAGCAAATGGGAGGATTTCCTTCTTCCTGAGAGCTGAATAATATTCCATTGTGTATGTATATACACTGCATCTTCTTTATCCATTCATCCATGGATGAACACTTAGATTATTTCTATGTCTTGGCTATTGTGAGTAATGCTACTCACAATATGGAAGTGCAGGTATTTCTTCAAGACAGTGATTTCATCTCCTTTGGATACATACTGAAAAATGGAATTACTGGATCATAAGATAGTTAATATTTTTAAGTTTTTGAGGAACCTCCATTTTCCATAGTGGCTGTACCCACATCAACATTGCACAGGGATCCTTTTTCTCCACATCCTCACTAGCATGTATTATCTCTTGTTTTTTATAACCATTCTGATGGGTGAGAGGCAATATCTCATTGTGTTTTTATTTGCTTTTCCCTGAAAATCCGTTGATTTTCAGCAAAGATATCATGGAAATCAAGTGGTGGGAGAGGATGCCTTTTCAATGTACGGTACTAAATAAACTAGATGTCCATATGGAAAAATCCATTCATAACCTTATATCATGCACACAACTTAACTCAAAATGAATCATCAGTCTAAATGTAAGGGCAGAGACTATAACATTTCTAGGAAAAAAATAGGAGGAAATATTTGTGACCTTGGGATACATAAATATTCCCTAGATCTGGAACAGAAAGTACCAATCAAAAGGAAAAATTATTGAGTTGAACTTCATCAAATTGAAATATTTTACTCTTTGAAAGAGTAGGAGAATGGCAAGGCAAACCACAAATTAGAAGAAAATATTCTTTGTGTATGTCTATAACAAATGACGTGTATCCATAATCTATAAACCAATCTTACATCTCAATAGTAAGAGGTCAAATAACTCAATTTATTTAATGGGCAAAATGTTTAAACAAATCCTTCACAAAAGAAGATTTATGAAATGGCAATGAAAAGTCCCATGAAAAGATACTCAATACAGAGCAAGTCATCAAGTAAATGCAAATTAAAATCACAGTGAGTAGCTTCCTACCTTCTAGAAAGGATGTAATTTCAATTGCGTGAAAAATAACATGTTAATGATGATGTGTGAATAGGTGGGACTCTTTTGTATTGACGGTAAGAATGTAAAATTGTATAGTCATTTTGGAAAACAATTTGATATTTTCTCATAAAATTAAACAAATACTTAATATATAACCTACCAATCTCTAAGCATTTACCCAAGATAAAGACTTGCACACAAAAGTTCAGAGCAACTTTATTCATAATAGGCCCACACTGGTTATAATCTAAATATCCATCAGAAAGTGATTGGATAAAAAATTTGTATTATAACCACAAGTTGGAATTCCATTGAGTAATGACAAGAAAACTTTGATACATCAAACAGAAAGTATGGATCCTCAAAAACATTATCCCAAGCCAAAGAAGTTAGACATAAAAGACAACACATTATATAATTCAAATCATATGAAGTTCTAGAATGGTCAAAACCAAGTTATAGTGAAAAAAAGGAAAGCTGAGGTCCCTGGCATTACGGTCAGAAGGAGAGTGAGAGAGCGTTGGTGACATACACTGGAAAAGAATATGAGCTAATTTGGGGAGGTTGTAGAAATGTTCTAAAGCTTGACTGTGGTGGTAGCTACATGAGTGTATATAATTGTCAAAACTCATTGAACTGTGCACTTTAAATGGTCCTATCTTATCATATGCAAAATATATCTATTTAAAGTTGATTTAAAAGTGAATTTACAAATGGCTTAAAATTTCTCTTTTTGGTCTTTCCAAATTCTCTCTTCAAACTCATTTATTAATATTTTCATTAAAATGAACAAATGAAAGGATTATTTTTCCCACTTCCATTGCATATATAGTAAACTCGTATAAATACTCTGCAAGCAACCTAGTCAGCTCTACCAAATATAATCAGGACCTCCAAAAACTAGTCCTTTAACTCTCCCTTACTGTGTATATACATGGAGATGTTCTTTATCCAGAAACATACTTAATTCATCATTAAACGCAAAAAAACAAAAACTGCAGATGATCAGCCTTTGCATTGGAATCAAGATTTACAATTTTCTTCATTGTCCTTGCTGGACCTGATCTGAGCAGTTCTCTTGTCTTGCTATGTAAGGCTGTGGCCAGTGTGGCAGGTGGGGTCCAGGCAAGCCAACCACTTACAGACTGAGAGCACCTGAAATGTGGTGAGGCCAATGCTGGATCAGAAGCGAAAACCAAGATTATATGAATTTTAACAAGTGAAACATAGTGTGAAATGAGAGGGAGATAAAAACAGACCAGAAATAGTCTCAAAAATGAGACAGTTGATTCATCCAGATACCCAGGAAAGCTAATTTTACAATTGAGCCTTTGGCAACTAAGGCTAACAAAGAAATTATGTCATATCACTTAATTATCCTTTTCCACTGAAGGAAAGCACGCCGATTTTCTGATAGAAAATGTGTTCCTGGAGTAGAACTCAAGACAGAATTTATTATGGGGACAATGAACTTTTGGTAACGAGGTAAATGGTATTGTCAAGAGAATTTTTAAAAAGTCAGCAACTCTGCACAAAGACACTGTCCCCGTGCCCAAGAGGTGGGAGGTGGTACTAAGATGGACACCTGATAAAGATGGTCGATTTGTGACACAAGGTTAAGGCATTGCTTTCTGATCATCTAACTTAATATAGTGGTAATAGCAAAGGAGAAAATAAAAGAAAAAAAAGTAGTTCATATGCTTATTAAACAGCTTTCCGTAAATTTCAACTGTATTAGGAGCGCCTCTGGTTGAGGCCAGGGATCAGACAACGAATGACTGAATCCTCTAACAGGTACCTGTAGTGAGGGCATCCTATGTTGTTGTGATGGCCATATGCTTTCCACACCAGATGGGAAGGAAGATGTCATTCTGCTGTGAAAGCTGAGGAGACAGGCAGAAGGCTAGTGCACTTTAGAACAGGTGGGGACAGCAGGATTTCTTTCAGGTAGAGCCAGCATTTTCTTCAGGGAAGAGCTTTCTGTCTCCTAAACTACTTAAGCACGTGTTTGGTTAAGACCTCAAAGTTTTACACAACATGGATAAAATGGCTTTAGCTTGAAAAATTTTAAGAGAAGTCTTACAGCTGACCTCCTAGTCCATCAAAGGAACTTAGTTTTAACACTGGGGAATATCTTTTAGACACACGGCATCTTGATGCACTTGCCAAGATGAGTAAGCTACCAGGTGAGTTGAAAACTTCACCTGTGCATTGGGGTTACATATGTTTTACCATATCTGTGCTCATGAATGTCTTGCAAATGTAGCATTTGCAATTTTTGTAAAAGTGATGCTAAGACATTCAGGTTCAGATTCTTCTTGAGAATAAACATGGTTATAATCAAAAAGTGACCGGAGGAAGTTAGCAATTTTATTCAGCATTATTTAATATCCTAGATGATTACTGAGCAGCCCCCCCCAAGATACCAACAAGATCAAGAAATAGTAATAAGCACTGTAAGGAATTTTTAACAAAACAAGTAAAACACTCTTAAAGAGCTTGAAACATACAAAGACAAGATTGATTTTTTAGACTTATGTTATTTAAATATGAAAAGAGAACTAGATAATATGTAAAAGGCCAGTTCCAACTGATAGAATTTAAATTAGAGATTGCACCTGCAGGAGGTTATTTCTTCATCACTAATGGTTGGCGATAGAGTCCAGATAAAAGTCTAAAGAGGCATTGGTAGAATACAGTCTGTTGGCCATACACTATTCTTGTCCATTGAGTTAGAGGCAAGTTTAATTAATACTGCCAATAGACTGAACTTTGTTATATGTTCTCTTTATTTTTTTAAAGATTTATTTATTTATTCTAAAGAGAGAGCAGGGTTGGGGAGGGGAGGGGCAGAGGGAGAGGGAGAGAGGGAATGCCAAGCAGACTCTGCACTGAATGCAGAACCCTATGCAGGGCTAATCTCACAACCCTGAGATCATGACCTGACCCCAAATCAAGAGTCAGACACTTAACCCACTGAACCATCCAGGTGCCCTTATGTGTTCTTTTTAATGAGAAGGAATTATGTAAATAGAATTATCTAAACTCTGGATGTCTGTAAACATCCATATATATGTCACTGTGTAAACAACAACATTACTAAATCTGTACTTCATTGTCTTTGTCTTTGATACCTAAAACCAAATCTCTGATTAATCACAGAATCCATACTCATTAAAGCAGAGGGATTATTTTTTAAAGATCCTGAATTGAAATAGCTCCCAACCAATTCTAATTTATGGTAATCTCTTGATTCTATTTTAGTTTTAAAGATGACTTTGTTTTTTATTTTTATTTTTTTAGAGAGGGGAGGGGGCAGAGAGAGTGGGAGAGAGAGAATCTTAAGCAGGCTTCACACTCAGACCACAGCCAGTCACAGCGCTCCATGTGGGGCTCAGTCTCACAACACTGAGGTCATGACCTGAGATGAAATCAAGAGTCAGGAGTATAACTGACTGAGGCACCCAGGAGACACTATTTCAGTTTTGCTTAGAGTTGCCCCACATCTGGGATAAAGTCATCTTTTCTTATAGTTAATTTTTCAATCCTGATGTTAACATTTTAATGAGATATTTGTGTTGATATATGAGAATGAAATTGATTTATAGTATTTTTATTAGGTCTTTTTGTTCATGTAATACTGGATTTATAAGACAAATTCGAAAGTTTAATTTCTTCTATGGCCAGAATATTTCAAGTATCATCAGAATTTAAAGGTTAGTTAATCTTCGACTGTGAACCAATCTGGTCCCAATTCCTATTAAAAATGGCAGATATAGGGCACCTGGATGGTTCAATCAGTTAAGCGTCCAACTCTTGATTTCAGCTCAGGTCATGGGGACTCCATTCTGAGCATGGAACCTGTTTATGATTCTTTCTCTCCCTCTCCCTCTGTCTCTCCCCCCACCTGCTCACTCTCTCTCAGATAGATAGATAGATAGATAGATAGATAGATAGATAGATAGAACAGGTGTTTGATTTGTCTGGGGTTTCTACTTTTTTTTTAAGTTTTACTTATTTACTTATTTGAAAGGGAGAGAGAGCAGGGAGGAGCAGAGGGAGAGTGACAAGAAGACTCCATGCTGAGCACAGACCCCAATGTGGAGCTCCACCCCAGGAGTCTGAGATCATGACCCGAGCTGAAATCAAGAGTCACACGCTCAACTGACTGAGCCACGCAGGCGTCCCTGGGGTTTCTACTTCTAAGATGAATTATTGTAAATTTGCATTTTGCTGTTATGATTGAGGTTCAGGTAGTATTTCTTAATATATTTTAATCTGTATAAAGTCAGTATTTGTTTTTCTCTTTTCTTCTTCTTTATCTTCTCTCCTAATTGTTTCTGTATTTGTTTTCTGTTTTCTTCTTAATCAGGCTCACAAAAGACTCTTCAGTGAACTGGGTTGGGAATTTTTCCCTTCTCTTTTGTATTTGTTTGTTTGATTTTAATTAATTCTTGATTTCCTCTCTATTAAACCTTTCTTTCTAGGTTTGTTTGCTTGTTTTGTTGTTCTTTATCTAATTTCTTAAGATGAGTATTTAGTTCATCCATTTTTCATCATCTTAATTAGTAATAAAGACAATTAAGGATACAATAAATGTTTCCTCGTGTTTCATGGACTTTATATGAAATATTTTAATTTATTTTTCTTACTTGATAACTTCTAATATCCTTTTTCGGACCCAAAGATGATCTGGGACATATTTCTTATTTTCTAAGTAAAGATTCTGCAACGTGCATTTAATATTTATTTTTAATTTAAGGAATTTTGGTCAGAGAACATTGCCCATAAAATCTTTAATTTTTAAAATGTATTTAAGTTTCTTTGTACTCCAGGGAAAGAAAAAACAAACGAACTATCCCTTGTATATTCATAAATTAATACTATCTAAATATAGCATATAATAATGAAAGATTGTATCTGATGCTAGTTTTACTGACTCTATTCTTAAGTTCTTCCGTCTTCTTATTATTGTTTTTTGTCTACTAAAGATGCCAAATTCTAAGAAAGTTGCATTACTGTTTCCTATTACAACTATTTTTTAAAGATATTTGTTTATTTATTTATTTATTTATTTATTTATTTATTTATTTAACAAAGAGAGAGAAAGCGCAAGCAGGGGAGAAGCAGGCAGAGGGAGAGGGAGAAGCAGAAGACTCTCTGCTGAGCAAGGAGCCAGATGTGGTGCTCATGACCTGAGCCAAATGCGTAAACTTAACTGACTGAGCCACCCAGGCATCCCCCCTCATTATAATTATTTTTATCAAGTTCTTGAATTTGGATAGTTTTGTAGGGTTTTTAGATAATTTTGTTTTATATAATTGACTGTATATTGTATGGTATGTATAGACTGATATCTACCACATCTCAATCATTCTTCATTCTATGGTTCCCCACTTTGTTTTTTTTTAGAAATTACATTCTATATTATTAATGCTTATAGTCTTTTCTGCTGACACAATTGGACATATATTTACCTATTATCTGAAAACAGTGTAAAATACAGTTAACCCTTGAACAGCACAAGGGTTAGTGACACCAACCCCCAACATATAAGTTATGACTCCCCACAAACGTAGCGACTGTCGACCAGAAGCCTTACTGATAACCTAAACAGTTGATTAACACACATCTTTTGAATGCTATAGGTATTCTATACTGTATTCTTACAACAAAGTAAGCTAGAGAAAAGAAAATATTATTAAGAAAATTGTAAGGGAAAGGAAATAAATTCACAGTGCTGTACTGCAAAAAAATCCACCTGTAAGTGGCCCCAAGCAGTTCAAACCTGTGTTGTTCAAGGGTCAACCGTATAATCTCCCCATTAAGTTTGACTTTTGTTCACAAAATTCTCTGTTTTTCTACCAATTCCAATCTCTGAATCCTCCCCAGTTAGAAATGGAAAGATTTCCTTCCTCCTCCCCATTACCTCCCGTCAAATCTTTGATATTTTTTAGCTTACTTCTCCCAGTTTCTTTTCCCCCCACCTAAAGATCTAGGTTTGGGTGCAGCATTCTGGACAATTTTTATCATTTCTTTTTAAGTGCATGCCTTCCTTTACAAGGGTGTGTTTAAGTATGTTCTTGGGCGAGCTCTCCTTATTCGCTTTGTGAGAAACACAGGCAAGTGCTCATTTCTCATCTCTGGTTCCCTTCTCTTGTCCTCCCCACCTTGCAGCCTCTGTTCTGCCTCATCCCTTCTTTGCTCTGAGTTGTTCTTGAGTATTTCCTTCAGATGGGCTATATGCCTGAAGCTGTTTCTAAATTATTGCCTAGTCTCCATATCTTTCTTTTGCTCTGACAGGTGAATGAAATCCTGACTGAGCATAGGATTCGAATACTGCAGTCGTTTCTCTCAGTCATCTGGGACATTATGTCATTATCTTCCAGCTTCCTGGGCTGCCGATGAGTTCAATGCCAGCCTGATTCTTTTTCTTCTGTAAGCCACTTGTTCTCTCTATGTTTGAGTTTATAAGATAATATATTTATATAGAATTCTGGAATTTTATGGCAATATGTTGAGGTATGTGTTTTACGTATTGGTCTAGCCGGAAACAGAAGAAATCCATTTAATATTCAGACTCAGGTCTATCCTCTCTTCCCCCAAATTTTCTTCTATTATTTGCTCAGATTGTGCATCTCTCTTCTTGGTTGTTTCCCCCATATTTAACAATTGTTTATTTACATATTAAACTCCTGTGTCTACTCTAATGATTATCATCTCTTTATCCTTGTAATATGCACTTCGAGCTAATACTTTGCCCCTGACATTCCAGGCAACTAATTTGGGTCTCAATTGTGGTGTTTCCTCTTTCCATTCAACTATAGAATTTTTGGGTTGATTAATTATTCAGATGTTTTTATTGCATAAATACTTATGTGCTGCATTTGAATCTCTCTCTCTCTATATATATATATGTTTGTTTATTTTATAATTTGTCATCCTCGAACGCTGTATTTTGTCGAGTATGTGCTTGCTTTGTTTTGACAGATTCTGATTCTCTAACTGCTTGTCTCCCTCATATAGATATTTTTCTTTGTAAATAAATTAGGATTCTGGTCACGTTGAGAAATTACTAAATAGGTGGTGGGAAGTGAAGTGGTCTCTCCTGCTAGGGATCAGTGGAATAGACATAGTGAAGCCCTCCCCCCACATCCCACTTCCTGTTACCCTCCTGGCCCCAGGAGCAAGGAGGACTCAGCCCATCTGTTTGCTCCTTCTAGGCTTCTTGAGGTGCTGGGAGAACTAGGCAGATGTTGAGAAATTGATCTCATCTAGGATCCTACGGACTACTGTGAGATAGTCTTGTCCCAAGGTCTGCCACTTTCTGGTTTGGACAAAGATTCTCTGAAAGTAATTTCGAGCTCTTTTTCAGCTTATAGGACAGGAGAGAGAGTCTTACAGAAATTCTCTTTATAGTAATTCCAGCAGAGTTGCTTGCATCAGACTGCCCTTTGGTCTCAGACATGTGGCTCAAGAGAAGCAGATGAAAGTTAGAAATAAAGCTAGAAAAAGAGCATTCAGGTCACGATTTTTCCAAATTTGTTTTAACCGTTCAGAAATCTCTTTGGAGCCATCTCGATTAAACCCAGAGTGCAAGCAGCAGCAGCAGCAGCAGCAGCAGCAGCAGCAGCAGCAGCAAGAACTGCTAATTAGTAGTAGCTCCTTAAAGTTTACCAAACACATTTGATCCTTGAAATCACCCTGGGTTGTGGGTGTTAGTCTGTGAAAACAGGTTCAAAGTGTTTAGTGCAATGCCTAAATTTGCAAATTGGTAAAGAACAACAGTAAAACCAAGGCTTTCTCTCCCAAGTCCAGTGATTTTTGCACAACTATTTTAACAAGGAAGAGGAAGTCAAGGCTAGCTTCATCCTATTTACTCTATGTAAGTATGTAATAATGTCACAGAGCAAAGTAGTAGGAAAGTATATAAAACTGTAAACAATGCCCACCACCCATATGAAAAGAGTACTTTCAGTTATTCTGGTAAAAGAAGAGCTATTATCTTTTATTCAGTATAATATGATTTTTCTAAAGTCAAGGACAATATGATTTTTGCTTGTTTATGTGTATGTTGGTGTGTTTATACTTCTAGTTGTCATTTATGTGTATGTGTGCATATACATACATAGATGTGTACATACGGAAAAGCCTACATATCATAAGTAGACAAGTTCACAAATTTCCCAAACTGAACACCCATATTGTAAATAGCATCAAGATCAAGCAACACAACTTTGCAACATATATGAATCCATCTGACACTATTTTGCAGTCATCGCCCACCCCTTAAGAGTGACCATTACCCAGACTTCCAACAGCCTAGATGATTTTTGCAATGACAACCTGAATTCTATATACAACATTCAATGCAGAATGTGTACTGTGCTTGATAAATATTTGTTGGATGACTAAGGAATGAACGCATCAGGGAGTAACTGCATGAGTCAAGTATTAACTGAAGAGAACTTCAGAGGGTGAAACATTGCCAAATATGGGTTTGGAGCCAGAGATTGACATGGAGATCCAAGTTTAATTGGTTGTTTAATTTGAGGCAAGTTATTTAATCTCATGGAACCTCAGGTTACTCACCTAAAATTAGAAACACCAATGTCTATCTCAAGGGCTGTTTGTCATAAGGCTTAAAGTGAATGTATGTAGAACCAGTGCCTGGCACCTCCTAGGCCATTTATTATTGGTACCTAATAATTGTTATGGGAAGAAAAGGGACCCAGCTGTCTGTATTTGGGGCATGACTAATCCCCTTACCTTGATCCTTTCTGTTATAAATGACATTCAAATCCTTTTAGAAAAAAATGACATTTTAATGCAGTGGGAAGGGTTTAACCATACTCAGCATCCTAGCAAAAAAAAACAACAAAGAAAACTCAAACAAACAAAAAAAGAAATCAACAAACAAAGAATGTCATGGAAGGTAATGCAGCTACCTTGTGTCCTCATATGAGTTCAAATCCTGGTCTTGAGATCTGCCCCTCTCCCTACAGAGTCCTCTGATCGTAGTATGCTTTCTTGGATTTCTGGTCCTCTAGGCCCTGGCTTATTTCTGGTGGTGGATCACCAGCCCTGCCCAACTGGAGTAAGTTGGCATCATTTCAAGCCCAAGTTCTAACTCTACACTTGGTTGTTTGAGTCCCATGATAATCCAGGCACTTGATCTCCCAACTACCACTCTACAGTTCAAGTTCTTCACTTCTCTATAGTGCTGCCACCATCTCTGTGTAAAGCTCCCTCTCTCTGACCACCACCTCCAGCTGTCATTAGCATCTTTGCTGCTTCTTGTGACATCCGACGCCATAAAGGATGCAGATAAGACATCCTTGACAAACGGACACACCATCTTCACCCTGCTCTTTCTGAATGACCATCTGTGGCCCTTGCTCTTTAAATTGGTATTGCTTTCATTTTCTTTTCAAGTTAAAAAGAGTAAGCATTAAGGCAGTTGATTTGATATGTAAGAAGAAAGATTAGGCTATAAAAATGGTTTGTTTTCTGTAGATCTCATCAAATATCTGTTTAGTAGGTACACACGTAGAAAGAATCATATTTACTTTCATTAAATTGTTTAATTTCTCTTACTAGCACTTATCTCTACTGTAAAATGGAATAGTCTGGATTGAATTCCCCAGAGTGCAGTTAGACAAATGTACATCTGGAAGTTGAGTGGAGACAGTCCTATTAAAAGGAAGGCCCTGGGACCTCTCCTTAGTGAGAATTGCCAACCTGCTTAGAAGGACTTTCCAGTACTTTCATTTCCCATCTCCATCACAGAAATTGCCAAGCACTGAGAGCTACCTATGAATAGAGACTGAGAGGTTCATATGGAGCCTGCTGTATTTGTGGGATGGTTTTCATACTGCTAATAATGGTAATGCGTCCACTGTTTGGCTGCTGCCCCTTCTTTAAATAGTATTATTAATGATAATGATGATAATAACTATGTTAAGAATGTGATGAACTTCATGAAATGAATGGTTATCTGTCTTTTTAAGGCTCTAACCCCAGAACCTAATATCTGGCTCACACTAGGGACTCAATGTACATTGCTTAATGGCTGAATAAATGAATGCCAGATGCTGTGCCTCATACTTTGCTATGCTATCTCTTTTAACTTGAAGCAACCTCAGAAATAAGAAGGATTACCTCCATTTTACAGATTTAAAAACTGAGTAGCAAAGATATTAAACAATTTCTCGAAACCATAACACCGGTGTTTCCATCCTGGGTCAGTCTGATTTGAGTCTATAAAGTACCTTCCAGTGCTCTGTAAAAGGCTGGATTTTGCAAGCCCAGGACAGAAGCTTCTTTTAGACCAGTTTAAATCCCTGTTTTACCTGAACCGTATACATCATGTATCCTGCTTCCACTCTTTTTTTAATGACAACTGGTGTTCTGGGAAGAGATCCTGGCAGAAGATTCCTAGAGCAGAGATGCAGTTTTGTGGCCCTTGCGTTGGTCTGAGCATCAGAACGTGGGCTGAGGTCAAGTTCTACCTACCAGCTGCTCTATTGGGCTCTACTTGCCGTCATTTCTGTATCAGAGAGGTAGACAAATGTGAAGGTTCTTGCCATAGAGCAACAAGAATGATAAGAAGGCTGGAGGGATTGACTTGTGAGATAAGATTAAAAGACCTCAATATTTATCATTTGTCTGAGTTGTGACTGTGGGACAGAGAGGATAACCATCTACAAATATTTGCTGGGTGGAATCTCCTCAGACTACGGAAATCTCCAGGCAAGTGGATGCTGACTGTCCAAAAGGGAAGAAGGGGGTTGTAGGCGTGAAGCATGGTGGCATGTGCAGCTGCTGCTGCCTTCCCAGTACCACCACCAGTGTTCTGGGTCTCTTTGGCAACTCTGGCTGGGGAGGGTCCCTCCCTATCGGCATCTGTAGGTAATCCCACTGACATTTGGGTACAAACCAGTCAGTAGCACCCAGGTCATTATTTTGTTATGGACTACTTTACAATAAGGCAACAGGGATAATCCTTTAACTCAGTGATCCTCCGAGTTCCAGAACTCAGGTAGTATTTTTGCAATAGCCATGAGCTAAAGAAGTCACCAGATCTTCATGCTCTCTGGTATAAATTAATAAACTACGGCACAAATATTCTATCTTTATGTCTCATTCATAATTTACTATTTTATTCCTTAGGAGTTATCTAAAGAATGACAGAATTTCATTTCTTGCTACTTTTTAACCAATCCATTTACTGAATTCCACAAGTACTTGAATAAGGAAAGGCAATAGATGGAATACAAAATAGGTATTAGAGGACTATTGGCTAAATGAATGAATGAATGAATTCATGCATGAATAAGTAGTATGTATATCATCAAAACTGGATCTTTTAGCCCTAGAATGCATGACATCTAAAACCATAGTTAGCGTAGAATTTAGAGAAATCAAGTTCTGTATGATACATGAAAAAGTTCATGTTCTCTGAAAGCCCCTCCCTGGATGGCACTACATTGAATAAAAAGCACAGCTCAGAAAGCTAGCATCGGTAATGTCCTCTAGAGAGACATAGTATGGTCCCCCAGCCGTGTGTAAGTGGTGGATAATTGAGGCTTTGGAGCTAAGGGAATCTGAATTTGCATTTCAACTCCACGTCTTACCCGATGTGCCTCCTTGTGCGAATAACAGAAACAGCAGTGCTGCCATATTGAACTCTTTATTTAAACTCTTCATAGTTGTTTATCGATTATTGTATTTGATTTTTAAAGTATATTAACATAGGTGTGTTGATTACTGAGTTTCTTGTCACCCCTTAAATTTTGCTCACTCACCGCACCCTAGTCCCACCTTCTCAGCATCACTGTTTTCTTCCATGTGCAAAATAGGATGATAATGTCTTCCTCATAGGATCATTGTTAGAATTTAATAAGCTAGTGCAGTGTCCAGGAGCTCCTAGTGTATGCTCACTAAGTGGTAGATATTATAGTTATTAGACACTTTGTTAGCATCACTTAAGAAAGGAATAGTGGTGTTTTAGAAAGACTATTGGTATCAGATCAAATACTTAACAAATAACTGGAAGAAATGATACCAGGTCATCTCGAAGCTGTCTTTTATCCTCCTTTTTAATGACTCTTTTTTATAGCAAAACACTGCACTGTCAGAATACAGCAAAGAGACATGTCCATCCGGTATTGTAGAGATGAGAATCACGGTCCCACCAGTGCAGAGGCATGAGATGGTCTTAGGAGTTCAGTTCACTTTTAGGCCAATGTAGTGATGGTTCACATTAGTTCAGGGCAAACAGCAGACATTGGTGATATTTCTTCTGTACACAGGACATGGTCTGAGGTGTGGGAGGGACAGTGACCCACGTTGCAACAGTGCCACAAGTGGAGGGGCGACAACTGACTGGGGACGCAGAGCCATAAAAAGATCACAGTGATAGAACAACGGTCACAGTCACAAGAATTTACAGGGTGCTCTGAGAATGTAGAGAGGGGATGTGCAGCCTAGCGTGAAAGGGTGACATATTTGGAGTAGGTGACGCCTGACATGCATCATGAGAATTGAGCCGACATTCCACATGTGAAGAAGGGGAAAAGGTATTTCAGGGTGAGAGGACGTCATGAGCCAAGGCCACGAACCAGCACTTGTGGAGAGAGGTGCCGCAATCGGTGCTGGGTAAGAAAACCCACACCAATTATTTCACCAGAGATCATCTAATAGAGGGAATTGGACAAAAAGGTGTGGGAAGATGGAAAAGGACAGAAGAATAGACTGAAGCCCCGCCAGGGCTGGCAGAACATGGAGAAGAAGTTAGGATTGTCAGAAATCGGAAGTTTTAGGACCTGTTGGAAAAAATTGAAAAAAGGCCTACAGAGCCGGGGCCAGCCTCCCAAGGAGAGGTGCCACCTGGCGGCTTCTGTATCCCAGGAGCATGCTGGAGGGGCCAAGCCGAGCTGGTAGCTACCCTCTGGGAGGGGACATTGACCCTACCCATGCTGGTTCCCATGACAGGGAACAACGAACTGGGTTGGGGACTGTGGAAGGAAGCTGGAAACAGAACCAGCTGTTCTTGGGAATAAATACTTCTTATTCTTCTGGGTGAAAGGCTATTGCTGAAGCAGCGCTGACGGAAGAGCAAGCCAACAGGAAGGAGCAAGTCCCCTTCCCCTTTTCTGTCTTCCATCCTTTGTTTATGACCTTGCTGAGAAACCCAACACAAAGCCAACTGGCTCAGAAGAAATGTAGTTTATAGAATCCCAGCCTCTGCATCACAAGGCAGAACAGAGAGGGTGCCTTTGGGGCTGAGAGACACAGGAGCTTACAAGTGATGTGGGATGACTGGCATCATTGGATGAGGTGAGAGCCTGGAGCTGGAGTTAGCTAGAACCAACCCCAGGAGGAAAGGCTTGGTAACACTTGGCCTCCCTGGAACACATGGCCCATTGTCTGCATTGTGCCTTGTCTTTTTTTTTTTTTTTTAAGATTTTATTTATTTATTTGACAGAGACAGCCAGCGAGAGAGGGAACACAAGCAGGGGGAGTGGGAGAGAAAGTAGCAGGCTCCTAGCGGAGGAGCCTGACTTGGGGCTCGATCCCAGAACGCTGGGATCACGCCCTGAGCTGAAGGCAGACGCTTAAGGACTGCGCCACCCAGGCGCCCCATGCATTGTGCCTTGTCTTATGGGGAGGATGAGTCCCTCTCCCCCTTCCTCTCAGACAGGGTGGCATTAACAAGTCAGGGTGGGAGGAGTTGAATTTATTACACTTACAAATAGTTGGAAGTGACCCTTAGCAAGTCATCGAAAATATTTAGCAGATGATTAAATAGATATATCTTTCTTCCTTTTGCTTTCTCTTGTTAAAGCACTTCATTGTTTAATGAACAACTAAGGAAATACTTAACAGGCTCTAATAATGTAATTCTAATTAAATGCTTTTTACATAAAAAAAGATTCAGAATAATGTGTTTAGAAAGTAATGTTGTTCCTGAGTAATCTTTACACCAAGTAAATGACTTAAGACCATTTATTAGAAGACCGTGAGATCATTTTTTCATTTTTTTTTCTTTGTGGTTTGCGAGGATGAACAAAAGAATAACAACAAAACTGGGAAAGGAATTTTGTACAGATGAACGACTATCTCTGCTCCACATCTTCATCCACACAGTTTGATAGAACATTTGCTGTAAGTGTGATCCCGTAAGGGAGGACGTGACACAGTAAGCTTTAAAAAAAAAAAGACTGGTTCCTGCCCTCAAGGAATTTACAATTGAAAGGAAGAGATGCACTGGACAAATAGCATTTATGTATCCCTATGGCAACATATTTGTTTATCCCAGAATCTGAGAATACGAGGCAAGTGGGACTTGTTCAAATGGATGCCTTTCCTTTGGTTAATGGCCTACTATGAGAGTTAGTCGTTGCTTACTTCTTTGTTCTTTTGCTGATGTTGGCAAGAAACCCTCAAATACTGAGAAGTAATAACACAGTATGATAATCTGTATAAATCAATAATGTATTTTAGAACAATTACTAATGTCAGTCCCAGGTGTTTTTCTCATGGATGGATTTTTATATTCACTGGAAAATAACAATCACTTTAGTATGTACCACTAATTAAAAACTGTTGAATAATTTCCAACAGATATTAAGTAATTATTGGCAGTTCCATGTCAGCACCAGTAAATAATTATCTCACCTTGTATCACACAATTAAAATTACAATGTCCCCCCAACAAATATTAAACAATCATAAATAAGTCCAATTGTGCACAATAGCAGCCACCCATTCAACTTGGATGTGTTTGTAATTTAAAATGACATTTTTCATTTGACTGCTGATTTATGAAATTTTTAAAAATCAATTTGCCTTTCTTAATGGGCTAATGCCCTTTGGGGATACACCAGATGTTCTCCTGCCCAAGGTTGGCAGCTGGGCAGAAAAAAAATTAGCCAAGCATATTGATACAAGACCTAAACAAGAAAAGGGGAGTAATAATGGGCGGCGGGGTTAAATATATTAACTGAACATTTGCTATAAAGTGGCCCTGTGGTCCTCATCTTGATGATTCATGTGTATGTACAGGCTGCAGCCTGCGGGTTCTCCTCGCATTTCTTTATCCCACTTCCCAGTGGCTCCTGTTATCATGGAGATCTCAGAGGACCTGTACAGAGGTGCGACTTCTTTTCATGTCTCTGCTGGGGAGCAGCATCTAAATGCAGGAAGGAGAGGGAGGCTCTTCCAAACACTTCATTGCATTTGCCTTCCTACAGCCTAGCTTCCACCAGAAGAAGGGCAAGGTAATAAGTTGGCAAAAGAGTGATGAGTCCAAGGCCTGATTATTTGAGAGCAGATAGCAATCTTTCAATTGATTTGCTTAACAACCGTTTAATGAACACTTACTATGTGCTAGGTACTATGGTTGGTGCTGATTTTAAGGGTTTCCAAATTTAAAAAGAGAGGCAATAAACCTCCTTTGTTATTTGACCTCAAACAGTATAAGGCCTATTGATCTACATCCATAAAACAGTGATGTGCTCATTGTCCATTTCTGCTCATGTGCGAATATCAGATATGATGTGGACAGCTCATCTCTGCCTTTATGGGTTTTGAGATATTATTATGAGTCATTCAGGGTGTCTGCAATCTCCTTCCCTGTAGATGGGAAATGACCATCTGTACTTGCACCTGCCTTGGGTTATTCAGATGCTTTCAGGAAGCAGATGGTAATACCCAATGAACTTCTAACTACTTGTTCAATGATCTCTCCCCTACTAGACCATTAAGTTCAATGAGAGCAGAAATCATGTCTATATTAATCAACTCTATGTTCACTGAAATTAGCCCCAGGCAAATATTTGTTCAATTAATTGTTGATTAAAATTCTAAAACAGTAAAAAGAGCAGAGGGAAAAATTGCCAATACCTCACACCCTTTATAATCTATTAAGAATATTCAACTATTCAGACAAATTGGCTACGTACACTATACTTCAACCCCAACCCCATTCTAAGCCCAGTCACGACTAACATCCCATATGACTCTAGATGGAGAGTATCCTTCAAGCTGCCCCGTGCTGATGTGCCGAGTCAGGCTGTGGTGTTCTACTCTGCACAGAGCAGTGGCATGGCTCCAGTGACCATGTCAGTAGTTCCTAATCTGAGCCATGAGCATCTTTGCACCTTCCATTGAGAAGGAACACTCTAGATACACAATTCAGATCCAAAAAGGCTTCGTGTATGTATGTATGTATGTATGTATGTATTCTATATCTTCAGATATATGGGCTGTATATAGGATACGATTCATTAAGAAGGCGAGGTTGGAGAAGACGAGTGCCAGTTATTGGCTATTAAAGACTGCACGGAAGCCAGGTCTTCAGGTCTGGAGACCAGCCTGTTACCTCCTGGCTCAGTGGAGATTCACTTTCTCTCTGTGTGCCGAGGGTGGAGAGAGAGATTCTGGAGTTTTGAATCTTGTGACAGCTGACCAAAGCAGTAGTTCCAAGTGGATTGTCAGTCCTTCTCTGAGGTGGGCGCGGGAGCATACCTATGAAGAGGGAGGAGAAAAGAAATAGAGAATCAGTGTGAGTCTGGCTCAGTTGCTAGATTGGCAAAGTAGATTCTGATATTCTTAATAAAGTGTTTGATCCATACCGAAAGCCCCTTCTGGGAGCTTTGTTTGAATAGGTAGGTGAGTGATGGTTCAGGAGGATGGGGAACACCACAGCAAAGTTTCAAAACTATGGTTGGAGTAGATTTTATTAAACATCTGGGTTGGGCATCCTGATATATGGAGACAGTGCTGTAGGATTAAAAAAGAAAAAAGCAATGCTTTAAAGTGGACACATGGATGGGATCTGGAATCTTGAATAGCTGTGTTTTGGGGTACCATAGTGGTTCCATTAAAACCTACTGTCATATCCAAGAAGATGATGTTTAATAAATTTCTAGGTTTGTCCAAGTCCCAAAGGATACAGTGCAGAGCATTTTTGCAAGTGGCAGAGGGTATATGGAGCCCCTGTGTCACCAGGGGTCCTTTCTTTATTTTCTAATATAGCTCTAACACAGAAGCTTTTCAACAAGCACTTGACGATCCATTTTTTTCTTTAATGGAGGCTGATTTGATGATTGCTTTATATAATGCTAAATCCCAGCAATTTAAAACATGTATTGGTTTCATCCTTTCTCAGTCTTCATACTGACTCTATCCTTCAAGCTCTGATCTTCTGTCAAGGATTGGAACCATTCTGGTACTGACTCGGTGCATCCTCTTTCCCCACTGGGGTCCTTCACGCCCTCAGTCAGCTCTGGCTGCAGTCCCCTATGATGGGTGAATTCGGACAGTGGTTCCGGGTGATTTTAGCTTACAGCCTAGTCTACCTCCTGCCACTTATAAGATCTTGACCACTGGGGCACCTGGGTGGTTCAGTTTGTTAAGCATCCGCTTTTCTACTCAGGTCATGATCCTAGAGTCCTGGGATCTAGCCTCACATCGGGCTCCCTGCTCAGCAGGGGGCTGGGAGGGGTGGGGGTGGGGGTCTGCTTCTCCCTCCCGCGCCCCTGCTCGTGCTTTCTCTCACTATCTCTCTCCCTCTCTCCAATAAATAAAAATTAAATCTTAAAAAAAAATCTGGCCATTTTTTAAACTTTTATGAAACTTATTACCTTTATTTGAGAATGGGGAAACAGTAGTCACCTCCAAGGCTATGTGTGGATTTAATGGGGGTGATGTACACGAAGTACTTAGAGTGGATCTTGGCACATCCTAAGTCCTCAATAAAGCTTAATTCCCTGTTCACTTGGCACCAGGCCAGGCAGAACAGGCAACAGCAAAGGAATTCACGTGCTCCTGTGAGTGCTTACACCGAAGAAGCAAACGGATTTACCAACAGAAGGACTTGTGACTTTGAGAATTTCACAACAGTGTTTGTGGAAGGAATTACAACCCCCGATGTCTAACTGGTGGAGCTGACCTAAAGAGGTAGTGTTTCTCATTTACTGAAGACAAGCAAGCTAGCTGCTATTTAGCCTATCCTTCTGTGTTTGTGCTGGGAGAATGTGCTTTAAAGCTATGAACTTCAACTTCTATCCTTCCCTGGTCCCCAGGTTCTCAGTGGAAATTCTGAAACGTGGGCCCACAGGTGTCCCCGAAGGAGTCCACATACCATTCCTTCTCCCTGCAAAAGATTCATGTGGGCTAAAGAAATTGGATGGGTACATTTTGCTTTGTTTGAATAACATTTGGTTTTGCTGCTTTTAATCATAGGTTCCCCTGAGCGTAGCATGCTTTCTGCAGCACACACTGGCTGCATACCTAACAGAGATTTTGAATACAACAGCTTGACTCCCCTGCTGCTTGGATGATAGCAATTGGCTAGGTGTTCTATCCTCTTCCTTCTCCCCCCTGTACGGATGCAAGGAGATTTCAAGTGCAATTTGGCCTTGCACATCAAACAGCAATTTTCATGCAGAAACCACAACCTCCAAAAACTCTACCCTAATCAAATCTATCGAGCCCAATTTAGGGGCGAGCTTGTGTCTGTTTATCAAGGAAATGGAGTTGAAATTGCCCCCTTTAATGGAATCACAGCTGCCCACCATAATCTTTCACATGGATGTTTGAATTAATGGCAGGACGTGGCCCATGCTTTCCAACCTTGGAATTTGATTCCAGTTATAGGAAATTGCTATAATTTCTGTTCTGGGATTCTCAGGGATGTTGGGGCATGCTATGCTGGGGTTAGAATTAATGTGTCAGAGGAATTAAAGAATTCAGAAGTGGTTGGGGGAAGATTAGCACTTTTACACAACAAGCAGTGAGTCACCTCTGCATCAGATCAAATCCAGTGCGATCCATGTGAACTACTTTTACCAAGTCAAGGAGAAAAAAAAAAAAAAAAGATAGAGAGAAATGACTTTTTCTCTACTTGAGATTTTAAGTCCGGACATAGCAGATACAGGTAGAATGTATTTGCCTTTCTGAATATAGGGCAGCTCCGTTGGTTCAATGCAGACTGAGAGTTGCCGCGGCAGGTGGGCAAAGCACCCAGCTAAGAGGTCTACGTCCTCTCTGAGCCAGGGAACAGGCTAGCAGCTGAATGTAGCACACCCGCTCCTTCTCCTTGTCCACTCCGGCTGGAACCTCAGAACAACAGATTTCCCCCCACTAAAGCCTCATTGCCCACTTAGAGACCCACTTAGAGACCCACTTAGAGACCCACTTAGAGACTTGGCAGTTTTGCACTAGGATGGAGTCATTTCATTTTTTTTAAATATTCTTACCAACAGACATTCTTTTCCTCTTTAAGCATATTAGCATCTTGTATTTATATAGAGCTATTCTTACCATGTTTTTCATGCGCGTTTTTATGTTTTTATCCCATTTTATTCTCACAGTACAGAAGGGAGGTGGACTATTTATAATGCAATATTGTAAATGGGGAAACCAAGGTTAGATGACATAGGCAATGAACAGTGGCATTAGAATAAGGCCTCCTTCCTACAGATCCAGTGCTCCTTCCATGACACTCTCTGACGTCTTCTGACTTTCCCTCGCTCCCTTTGCGTAAGTTGGAGCTGGGCACATCCTCCCAGATCCAAGCCAACACATCCTGTCCTGCGTGGCCCACACAGACCTCCTGCTACACCTCGTGTTTCTCCCTCAAGGCTCCCCTCATCTCCCCCCTTCTCTCAAGGAATCATTGTGAGCATGACGATAAATAGGTAACAGAGATCCTCTCATTTGAAATGCACCAGAGTCTCAGTCTTTCCATTGAAAAGAAAGGGGTCCTAAATTAGAGAATCATAGAAATTTAATAAATGTGGGGAGAAAGCCTATTCAGTTTCCTCAATAGTGGCTAATGCCACTCAGAAAAAAAATCTCCCATTTAGAATTAATTCAGCTTTTCCTTGTTTCTTTCCCTCCTTCCCAGTCCTGCCTCTCTTCATTTATGGCCATTTGCATGAAAGCAGCATTTCAGCTACTTGGCGTTGTATCTGTTGCTGGTTATTCTCCCTCAGAATTCATCAGCCCCCGCATCGCCTTCATCCCTGCACCCAGCAGGGGTGGGGTGCCTTCAGGTAGAGGGTACGAATGAGTGCACTGGAGGCCTGGGTGTCACAGCAGTGTGCTGACACTGCTGGACAAGTGCAGGGTGGGGGCCTGGGCTGTGAGGGCGCACGGCTGAGCAGCTCCCCCTTGCATCATGTGGGGCTCTGCTCACGATCTACTCATCAGTTGTCAATTGTGCCTGTGTGTCTGGAGTGCGGGAAGCAGTGGCTGGTTTCCTGTGCCATGTGAGTGCCCTGCTTCCTTCCTCCCTGCACTTCGTCTGGCTAACTAATAGCCCAAGGAAGGAAGAAAAGACAGGAGGAAACAAAAACACAGTGTTATTTCCCCCACTTTATAAATTGCTCATCGGATTATTGATTGAGGTTTATCATTCTGTCGTGCAATATCTTTCGCTGGTTTTGAGAGTCCAATGTGCCGCCCACGGGGGTGGGAGCATTAGGGCAGATGCAGACCCAACTCCGGCCTGGCAGGACGGGCACCAATCACTGATCTGCGCCAATCACTCTAACACTTGATTTACCCGATAGCCTGAGTTTCCAAACACTTCATAAATTTGCAAAGCAGCAAACAAGACAAATTTATTTTACTTTATTTTTTTAAAGATTTTATTTATTTATTTGACAGAGAGAGACAGCCAGCAAGAGAGGGAACACCAGCAGGGGGAGTGGGAGAGGAAGAGGCAGGCTCCCAGCGGAGCAGGGAGCCCGATGTGGGGCTCGATCCCAGGACCCTGGGATCACGCCCTGAGCCGAAGGCAGATGCTTGAAGACTGAGCCACCTGGGTGCCCCAACAAGACAAATTTAAATAGCTTTCCCTGCTCTGGCTGGCAGGGGGGTGGGCTTCATTTGTGGGATAGTTTCCTTCCTCTCACTGGCAAACTTCGCGAGGGTGCACGGCGTACGTGGTGGCTACCATCGTCCTCAGGCAACTTCATACTTTGCCACCTGTTTTCTCCTCATTATACTCTTTTCCAACTATTCTTTTCTGGTTTATCACCGACTTACTAATCAAACACATTAGCTGAATCTCAGAGCATACTACTCGCTTCTGCAACATTTCACTCCGGCCGTCTACTGCTCCTCTCTGAGGCTGGCCTTCCTGGCCTTCCCCTGATTCTGGGGCCACTTGTTCCCTGCCCCCTGCTTGGCCCCTCTGACTTTCTTTACCTCCCAAGCAAAGTGTTCTCCAGGGTTTGATCCCTGGCTCTTTTCTTCTCTTCTCTTCTCTTTTCTTTCTTTCTCTATACTCTCTTCCTTGGCGTTCTTATCACCTCCCACTGTCCAATTATCACCTCTGTGGGAATGAAGCCTAAATCTGTCTCTAGCCTTGACTCCTATCTCAAAATCCAATTCCGCATTTATAATTGCTTAAGGGGTATCACCCGCTCTCTCTCCCTGGCCCCTACATAAAATCTGTCTCTCAGGTCTATTGATCTGTTGCTCCTAACTTTATAACTTCACACCTCTCCTTTCCATCTCCACCACCTCCACTCGAGTTTATTATGTCATCACTTCTCACTGGAACTATCAGAACAACCAACTAATTAATCTCTGTCCCTTCTGTCTCTACCCTTCATATCTCTGCTACGTGAATCTTCCCAAAGCATAGCTCTGACCCTGACACACTCCCTATCCAGAAGCCATTAATGATACCTTTATGCCAGAAAAGTTAAATCCAAATTCTTTTTTCAGGCATGAGTGAAGGTTGTTAAGCCAAACTTATGAGCTGAACACTCAGTACTTTCCGTGTGCGTGCTCTGTCCACCTCAGGCCCTTGCCTCCCATCTCTGCATGCACCGGACAGCTAGGCATTTCTTGAACAGACGGCACTGGGTGATGCCTCCGAATTTGATTATGTTGTTTCCTCTGCCCAGATTATCACCCCGCTCCCCCATCCACACAACCTCACTCCATCTTCTCCACCTTGACAAATGCTTTATCATTTTCTAAAACTCCCTGTGAGGATTACATTCTCAGCAAAGTCTTCTTTCACCCAACTTGGCAGTGTTAGCCACTCCCTTCTCTGTACTCTCACAGCATCGTGTGTATCTCTGTGTTACACCATCTGCTTCTATCAGGCTGGGACCACCTTGGCCATCTTATTTGTCTTTATATCCCCAGCACCCAACATAGAATAAACATGGGCTCAATGACAGCCCCCCCCAATCAATCTGTATGTTTGTTATCACACGAGCGTAACTGTGATTTCCTCTTTGCTTTCCCTCTGGTCCTTCCAGCCGGTGTCTATCCTCCCTTATTCACATACCAAAATTCTGCCCAACCTTAACAAAGCTCAGTGTAAATACCTTCTCCCACGAGAAGCCTTCTTTGATCTCTTTTTACTCAATATACATATGAGGGTGTGTACCTATGTGTGTGTAAACTCCAAAACATGGAAAGAACATGGTTTGCAATGATCAGACTGGCATTTGGATTTGGACTCAGACAAATAGAACTTTATTCATTAACTCTTTAAAAGTTTACTCTACACTGCTTAGTACTTCCAATCCCCTTTCGAGGATACTGATACTTGTGATTGCTCCTAGAACACAGCAAATGATAAAAATAAGTGTTAATACGTGTCCTTCCTTCCTTAAGGCTCTTCTCATTTTATGACTTTTAGCACAGACATTCATATCATTTTCTTCTTGTCAATGATAGAACAAAGCTCCCAGTGGAAGAACAGGATCTTTTTCACATTTCTCTCCCAGCAGTAACTCTCAGAGCCCGTTATGTAACTTAGTTTAGACTATTTGTTGAATTTAATGGAACAAATTCTTTTAGAAAGCTTGATGCTTCTAAAAGAATATAGGTTTTTTTTATTTGCACAAAATTATAGATGGTATTTATGGTCACACCTATAAAATGTTGGACATCACACCTTTGAAAAAGAATGTAACCTACGTATTTCTGTGGGAAAATCTGATTAGCCATCCATCATTGCAATTTAGTGTCTTTAACAAAAATATTGTCATTCTTTTTGTAAGGATTACCTCTTATATATCTTTTTTTTTTAAGATTTTATTTATTTATTTGACAGAGATAGAGACAGCCAGCGAGAGAGGGAACACAAGCAGGGGGAGTGGGAGAGGAAGAAACAGGCTCATAGCGGAGGAGCCTGATGTGGGGCTCGATCCCGGAACACCGGGATCACGCCCTGAGCCGAAGGCAGACGCTTAACGACTGTGCCACCCAGGCGCCCCTCTTATATATCTTTTTAAGCATAAAAAAAAGAAATGGCATCGACTTCACAACATTCTTATCAAAGGTGGTCAATGAAATAAATTAGATTACCTGGTAAATTGAGCTTTCTGTAAATCTAAGTGAAAAATCTTTGAAGAACTTTGTTCTCAACTATGGGGAAAATTATAAAGAGTTGTTTACATGCTTTCAACTATTATGCCTCAGAATCTTAATAATGTCTGGTAATCATTAAACCCAAAGGTCTCAGAATTTTAGTTTTCTCTTGATAAAGAGAGCAAGGTTGGTAATAATTACTTTGGCTGGATTGCAAAGTTGATATGAGAACCACATGTGAAGTTCTTGATTTCAGAGTTTGTCTTTTTTCCACATCCGCAAAGCCTAATTTAGGGTATCTGGGATATAAAAAATGCTCGATACGTTTATTGGACATGTGAAGAATACGGGGATTTTACAGTGTAACATAGTTGAATTCATATTATCTAGTGCTGTCCTATTATTTTAGATGAGGTAATGAGACAGAGAGAGGACAAGGAATTTGCCTGATGTCACACAGCAAACTACTGGCAGAGCAAGGAGTAGATTCCAGATTCCATGTTCCCTGGTCTAGAGCTCCACACACACACCAAACCACATCAGCCATTTCCCAGATATGATAGACTCTTTGAGAATAGGATAAAAAAAACCAATTTAACTAATATTTATTAAAATCTTATTATGTACTAGGCATGGTGCTAAGCACTGCTGGGATTATAAGATGAATTACACAGTCTCTGCTTTTAAGTTCACAAACTTTGATGGAGGAGAAAAATGCATAAACCACTGCTAAATACTTGTTAGGAAATAAATACTGTAATGGAGATGTAGGAAAGTGCTGTGAGCCCACAGTGAATGCAGTTAATAAATCGAATTCTAGGATGGGTGAAGTTGAAGGCTGTAGAATGGTACTCACAGGAAAAGTGATGTGTAGGCAGTTCTTGGAAAGAAACACAGGGCAGCCATAAACTAAGAAGAAAAGGGACCAGTCTGGGCAAAGTAGAAGTCCAGGAGCACGAAGGAGGAAGAGGGCCCTTCTGCCCCCAAGCCCGTGACTTGAAGGAGCCATAGAAGGAATGAATGCAGGATGAAGCGTGGAAATTTCAGTTTGGCCAGATCATTAAGGACCATGAATGCCATGTGTGGGAACAGGAACTTGACTTGATATATGATGGGGAGCCTTTGAAGATGGTTGAAGATGGGCACTGCCCGTTCTGGAAAGCCATCCTGGCTGCAGTGTGACTACAGTGGCAACACTGGTGACAGGGGACACTTGTACAAGGCTACCTCAAAATCCAGGGAAAGTTCTCTCCAAACAGGAAAACAGGGCTCAGAATAGAAAGAAAACAAACAGGAGAGATGTGGGAAGACTTAGCAGGCTGGGCTCTGGATTCAGTCTGGCTGTCCCCTTTGTGTCCTTACACAAGTGCCTGAAATTCTCCGTGCTGCACAATGCTGAAAAGGCTGCCTGGCCCCCACAAAGTTTGCAATAAATGTTAGTGGCTGTTGTTCGTCGAAGATGTGGAACACAGGTGCCCCGAGTGCGAGCATTTTGTCTCACTCAGCTCTATATTCCCAGTACCTAAAAAAGTGTCTGACACATATTAGGCATTATTTAATAAATATTTGTTATTGCTTTTGTTATTATTACCAAAGGTTTCTGCTTCATATTTTCTCCTTTTATACCCTTCTGATATGATTGTAGATGAAGCTATTTACATAAGGATTATCTTTAGATATTATTATTGTTAGATATTATCTTCACATAGGATAAATTGATATGTGGAAGGTTATTAATAATATCAATCTTTCCGGAGCACCTGGGTGGCCCAGCTGGTTAAGTGCACAACTCTGGATTTCGACTCAGGCCATGATCTCAGGATTGTGAGATCGAGCCCTGCATGGGGCTCTGCCCTAAGTGTGGAGTCTGTTTGGGATTCTCTCTCCTTCTTCCTCTGCCCCACTCCCTGCTCTTGCTCTATCTTTCTCAACATAATAATAATAATAATAATAACAATAATAATAACGACAACAATAATAATAACGACAACAATAATAATAATATCAATCTTTCTTAAAACTATCACTTTCAATGTGTTCAGCAGAGTAGACGAACACTTTGCAGACATCATTCCTTGAATTTTATTTAGATTAGTGAACGAAGGTTAGGCTAGAATGATTCAAAAGCTTAGGGTTCCCTTTGGATGCTCAGTTGACTGGATCATGAGAGCCCAGCCAGGTTCTCTCTATGACTCACTTTACTTATCTTTGGGATGGGATTTATCAGCTGACCTCATGGAAATATCTCTGTTTCTGAGTGGATATGTGTTGTGGCTTAGAGAAGATGATGGCGGTAAGTCAAGAGGGTTCATGGTGTGTGCACAGGTTCCTAATGATAATCAGAGATGGGTGGTCCAGTTATAAGTCTTCAGCGACTGGAGTTCTCTTCTCGCTTCTGTTGTTAAATGTATCCGTTCGCTTGATCAGAATTCAAACCTCATTAGTGACATATATTCTTCCAGCCGCCTTCAGTAAACATTTATAAGGCACCCACTATGGGTCACCCACTAGGAGCTACTAAGCTTGATGTAAGTACGTATATAGAAGGCATTGTCCCTGTGAACTGTGGACACAAAGAAATCATACTTATAAAAATAGGTTAAATAAAGGGAAAAAGTGCTCTGGTAGAGAGAGATGTATGAGGAAGGAAACTGAGAAGAATCAGCTGTGTTGAGTGGAGCTGGTGTGCATCAGGGAAGGTGCCAGAGTCACGAGCTGGGTGTACTAGCATGAAAGGAGCAAGGAGGGGGTATTCCCGGCTGTGGTAAAGCTTTTGCACATGGAAGCCTGTATTAAGTCATCACTGGCAGCGGCACACACAGGAGGCAGCACATTAAGAACTAGATTAGAAAGGGAGGAAGGAGTCAGATCTATAGAAGTGTGCATATGTACACACACACACACACACATGCACACACACCATACACGGGAAGAGGTTAGTGGGATAGAAGGAAAGAAGTAGCCAGTGGGGTCCAAGAAATATGGACTGGAATCCTAGCTTTTTTTTTTTTTTTTTTTTTTTTTTTTTTGGAATCCTAGCTTTTTAATCCTTCTGGGTCTCAATTTTCTCATCCAGAATATAAGTTTCTTACATCTACCTAGAGGTGTTAGTATGAGTTGGGATGTCTAACACACTATGTTCTAGAAAAGAAAGGAATTAGTGCATACATATATAAGTGGATGCCTTTGCTTTACTGTGCACACATGCACATTTGTACATCTGTAACATGTCTGCAGAGAGATATTCATGGATTTGCTGATAGACCGTCAATGCTTAACTTCTTTAGTTCCTTCCCCAATTTCTATAGAAATCTTTGAAAGAATAGCGCAGTCACTTAGACCAATGGGCAACAATGACGGCGTTGTAAGTTAGCAAATAAGTGGCTCTCCTCCCTACGCCGCCAGCTTTCTTAGGACAGCGTGGTAGCTGATTAATACTGTCCATGTCTGATTTGCTTCTTCAAGTTGCAGTGCCGCTGTCACCTGTCCCAAGGGATTTGCTGCCAGGAGTTCATGACCGAGCCTTCTGAAGCAGCCACTCACTGCAGTGGCCTTGTGCAGGACATTACTGCAGACTGGGGGACTGTGCAGGGAGGAGAAACGATAAATGGTTGGCACCAGTTCAGTCGGTTTCTGAGTTACACCCCGCACTTGAACTTGTGTTTGAACACAGGTTTCAGGATTTCCTGAATATGCCCTCACTCCCTTTCTCGTCAGCTGCTATTTCTGTTCGGTTGCTGTGAAATCATTCTCTTTTTTGGACAACTGTCCCCAATTCTTAGCTGAGGCAGCTGTAGTCTGGTGACAACCCACAATTCCCACAGTCGCTTCTCTGACTGTGTCCCAAGGTAGGCGAGCTCTAGGGCTCCGGGGCTGTCCTTCCAAATCACCTCCCAGCTTTGTTTCCAAACTCCTGCCTTGACGCGGGAGTATGTTTTGATAGAAGGTTAATGCATACGTGAATACACAACTTTTGATTTATTGTCGTTGTGAGCTCATCACTCTTTCCTTTAAATTAAAACTCCCTCCAGATGGGCATCTGTGACACAGATTTATTGATCTGCAATAAAACCTCACTCATAATCTCTACAGCTGCCCATTCATCTTCTCTGGAAAGAGGGTTCATTACTCTGGATGTCCCAAGAATGAAAGCAAGAAGCTAACTTTCTGCTTTTGTTCCTTTTCTCCCCCTCCTACGCTTTCTGCTTCTCCTCCCTCCCTCTCTCTGCCCACCCCCTCCCTTTACTTATGTGATCAGCAGAACCCGCCAACAGAATTACTCCCTTTCCCCATGTCTCCATGTTCCCTTATGTTTCTCTTCAATCCCCTGCCACCCACCCCAAAGATGTCCTGACGTTTTCGTGGGCATCTTCAAAGTGTTCTGACATTGAATCTAGTCTGTGGCTATCCTCAATAGCCCAACCCTCCACTCTGGTCCTTCTAGACGGGTTTGCACTCCCTGGTCTGGACAAGCCACTGAGGACTCAGGAGATGAACGAGATCATAAGAAAAAAGGGCACCTCAGCAGCCAGACTGTTAGAAAGTGGACCGAGTGGCAGGTGGGAAGTCCTACGTCTGTGGCTGAAATGGGGTAATTGTGGATAAAGAATGCTTACTACTGTGTGTTTTGTTGGTTCCAAAGAGCCTCTGATTTATTGCCTCAGAGCTATTCTGGAGTGCACACATGACCGAGGCTGCTTCCACTGGTCAGCAGATGGCTTGGTCCATGTGCCAGGAGGTAGGAGCAGTAGCTGTTATGTCAGGCTCAACAGAAGGAAGGGCAAAAGGACTTTCAGAGTGATCAGATGGATTGCCTAGTCAGTTCAGTGGAGTATCTCTTCATATTGCTGAAACTGTCTTGGATTTCCCTGCCGGGGGAAAAAAAAAAAAAAGCATGGCTATCATCTAGTCTAGTGGATTTCAGCTGGAGTGTCATGATACCCTGGTGTGTTGCAATCAGCTGTATGGTATAATGCAATATCCCAGCATGTCACAAGTAATTTGTTATTTCCAATAATAAAGTACTGAAGTTTGCAAATGAACTACTTAAAACAATCAATTAGAACAGATTCAAGGTTATACTTATAATAATGTCATTTTCACTCACAATGAATTCTGATATGATTTCTTGAATAGGAATGGGATGTAGTTAGAGGTAACCTGGCAGATATTACACGTTGTATCTAGGGGTCTGATGGGCATGTGGTGAGCATCTATCACTGGGAATTGAGAATTACTCTCCTGGTCTGTCTCTCTCTTCTAAGCAGGAGGGTTGTCCTTAGAAGAACTGTACGTACTCATCTCTTGTGTCCTTATAAGACTGGCAAAGGATGTAGCTTCTCATCCTCATTTTAAAATAGCAAAGCCACAACCCAGAGCCAAGCAATGATTGCCAAAGTCAGGATTTTAACCCAAACGTACAAATATGCATTCCCGTGCACACTTTCCACTGACCACTGCCTCCTCCAACAGGCAGGCATGAGGAGCTTGGGGCAGAGGCGAGAAACAGGTGGAGGAAGAGTGAGTGGGAAATGAATCACCATTTATCACTGTAATCAGGAAGCTACCCCAAGCAGGTTTAATCACTCCGTGCAGAGAGGGATGTGGAGCAAGTTTATGGTTTACAGTGAGCAGGCTGACACAGCTGATTGATGTCAAATATGTCATGATGTATATTGTAAAGCAGGGAGATTTAATGGTGTAACTCTATGGCAGGCTTAGAAGTGAGTTGCTGCAAAGTAAGGAGTGATGGATGGGCTCATTTACATGTAAAATTGCCAATGGCATTGACAGCACTGGTATGTGAGGGGAAGATAAGAGGCAATAGCAAGCTCACTCTTGTCCTAGTATTGGAATATTAAAATACAGCTGTGGAAGCATCTGGAATTTGCAATGGACTTTAGAGGTATAATTATTTTTCACCTTTTAGCCCTGAGATAATCTACATCTTTTATAAGGTTTTCAAAAAAGTCACCATACCGACCCCGGATCAAGTGTTTACAGTACACGGTGATGCTGGTATGAAATTCAGCTGCACGGAGGTTGTTAGCAACCTGAAACACTCCATGGCATCTATGCATCCCTAACAACCTCAAAGTGCTTGCAGAGGAACAATGTGAAAGACTGAAACACTGACTTATAAAACTCCATTTGCCTCTCCAGGCTCTTGCTTTCTCATGGTTCTCTCTGCCCTGTGCCAGGAAGAGAATTCATCTCTCTCTCTCTCTCTCTGCATGTGTGTGTGTTTGTTTTTTTATCCGTCTCTTTCTTTTTCCTCTAATAAGGCTGCCATTATCATGTGACGGCTAATGTCTATTATATATGAGAATGGGGAATTGATTTATCCTTTGTACAAACAATGATGTTTGGATCAACTCCAGCTAAACATTCAACCATGAGGATAGACTCCCAGGCCAAGATGTGCTGGTTGAAGAGCACTTCACATGTGTCCGCTACGTTAGAAAAACAAAAGTAGAGCATTAGAGTTTGCCTAGCTGCCCTTCCTTCCTCTCTCCCTTCCCCCACCCCTTCTTTCCTGTTTTCTCCTCTGTGCAACACACCCTGGGGAATCATGCTAGGGATGGAGACACAGAAACAAAGCAGACACTAGGTTAGAGTGGGTGGGGGGGGACTCCTAACAGTGCATCATCATGGCTGCCCTGGGGCTGCACGGGAATATCTCCATGGGGCAAAGGGAGAGGGGATGACTGTCAGATAAATGGGGAAGACTTCTCGGAGGAATTAGCGTCTGAATCAAGACTCAAGGTAGCAAAGCAATGTGGAAAAGGAAGATTTTACCCAGGAGAAAATGGTGTATATGTGTCCAGAGTGAGAAAGTGGAAAATTCAAGGATATGCAAGTAGTATGATGCAAGAACGCAGAGGCACTTGAAAAGGAACAGTCAAGAGAGAAGTTTAAAGAAACAATCAGTATCCTGAAAAGCCTGGCTACACTCCTGTTTAAGTGGTGTGGGTCATGACCCCCAAAGTTTCCTTTGGTACATGTGATGATGTTTTAGATTTGGCCTGTATATTTGCCTTTAATACGCTGGGTCTTATTTTTGGATATGATTGTCAGTTGTGTGGTTAGAAAGAGACGTCGACAGTAGTAATATCATTAAAGCTATGCCTTTCATGACGCTCATTTCTTATAATTAAGCACATAATACTTAGAACTTAGGATTTTCCAAACATATTTGTCAATTCAGTTTAATGTTTTTGTGTACTTCTCCAATACAGATGATTATTATCATGACAGCAAATTAATTTTATATGTTAGTTAATAGCATCCATACTTTATCATCCAATCATTCTTTCATTCCTTCAAAACGTATTTATTGAGAACCTCTTAAGTTCAAGGCACTTTGCTAGGTGATAGGAACACAAAGATGAATAATATAAACATCTTCATAAACTAATGAGGAAGACATACATACATGTGTGTAAATAAACATACATATCTGTGTATTATATATACATAAATGTATATATTTATGTATGTGTGTGTGTGTGTGCGTGTGTATATATATCTGTTTCTGTATTTATAGAATGATCGTCAACGCACCATAAACTGAATTTTTATAAAGAAGGGACTGGGGTTCTAGAGCGCAGAGGAATTTATGGCCTTTGCCAGATTCTGGGACGCTCTGCAGAAGAGGTGTTTGACCTTTATCTGGAAGAACGTGTAGGAGTATTCTACGGGTAAATTTTACAAATGGGAAGCTAGGAAGTATTGTTACCAATAGCTCACGTATATAGAGTTTCATGGATTTTCACCAATAAAATCAAAATAATGTTATCCTCTTTTGCTTCCTTCAGCTCTACACAATAATCCTTTATTCTTCTAAGGATTTGGTCGCAGTATTACTTTGATGTTGCTATTGGCAGTGTAAGGTAGTGGTTAGGACCAGAACCTCTGGGATCACAGAGACCAGGGTTCTGATTTCATCTTTGCCACTGAGTAGTCATAAGATCTTGGATGAGTCACTCACTCCCTAGCCTTCATCCCCCTCATGCGTAACACAGCTTCCTTCATAGAGGTCATTGAATATTAAAAGAGCTAATGTGCTTAGCTTGGTGTCAAACACACAATAGGAGTTAAATAAATGTTAGCCACATATGATTATTATTATTATTATTATCTGTCATTTAACACCTAATGAAACATTGAATGAACCACAACACGGTACCTTTATGGAGCTAATGTACCTTCTGTAACCCCTAATAGAGCAGTCTTCTCATCTCTCTTCAGAAAGGATGTGGTCCCACTGTAATAAATCACCAACACGAAAGTGGGTACGCATCATTCCTATTCTCTCCTTGCCACTTGGGTTTTACTCCAATTATTTTGCAATTTTCCCTGGTGTTTCCTTTTTTGCTACTCAGCTGAAAAGTTCATGAATGTGCAGTTTACTTCCCCTTCCAGATCATTAACAAAGCTGCAACGAACGCTCACACCTGGCTCTCCTCCTTCAGCCTCCCTCCCTCTAGGTGCCTCCCCCGCCTGGTTCTCTGCTAGACCAGATTGCGAGCGCACGAAAATATGTTCTTATCACACGTTTGCATTGCATGTGAAAACAAAGGTTCCAGAACCCTCCAGTGCAACTTCAGATGGTGGTACATTTTCATTCTTCCCCAGTCCTTGTTGAAAAAAGCCAAAAATTTATCAATGGCTTGGATCCTAAGAGGCACTCCTAAACTTGGACCTGCTTTCAATCCAATGAAAAGAAAATGTGAGAAAAATAAAATTAAATTCCAAAATAAAATGGGGAAGTGAGACACACCCCCATTTAAAACCAATCTGGGTTCTTGCCTCTTACTCTGCACTGAACGTTGGGGCCTCGTGTACTGCTCGTGTACTGTATGGCTTCCACAGCTGCCCCTTGTTCTGCGTTGCTGCATCTTGTTTCCGGTTTAGAAACCTGAACTCTCCTCTTGATTCCTTTCTCTTCCATGACATCCAGACAACTGCCAAGTAAGCCCTGACAATCCCACCTCCCAAATGTCTCTCAAGACCACCCACCTCTCCATAGCGATGCTGCCATCTTCCACACCAGCACACTATGGGTAGTGGCTTCTGAGGGTCCTCCTTCATTTCTACACTTCATCAGTGTGTTCTCTACTCAGCAATCAGACATCTGGTAAAACGGAAATATGGCTTCTCTCCTTAGTCCACAGTTTTTCTATTGCCCTCTGGATGGGATCAAGCCTGAACTCTAATGGGCTGAGAAGGATCCTCTTAACCTTCATGACCCTTCAGCCCCGATGCCCTCTTTGTTACCTATTGCTACTCTCTTTTCCCCTTATCTCCCACCTTTATGCATACACTGGCTACCCACAATTTATCTGTTGGTTTAGAGCTTAAATATGACTTCTTTCTGGGAAGCTTTCCAACCCAACTGTACTCTGCCCTATGACCCACTTACATGCTCCCGTAGCTTTTCAACCCCCCGATCGCAGCACTTACCATATTACATTCTATTGTGGGTGCTTATCACACTGGCTCTGTCCCTTATTGGGCTGTGCTCCCTGACAGCAAGCATCATCTCTCTTGCTCATAGCAATCTCCTAGCCCAGTACCTGGAACACAGTAGGTGCTCAATACATATTGGTAGAATTCTTTAAAAAAAATGTTTTAAATTCTTCTGAAGAATCCTTTTGAGATGGGGACACAAAGCCAAGACCAAGGATAAAATAAAAATTGTCCTGGGAGTGGAAGTGAGAACCTATCCTCAAAGAAAAGTGAATGGCTTGGTTTTCCTCCACACCATGTGATTTCCTGCCACCCGTCTGTCTCCGCAGCCCCTCTCCTGATCAGGATCCAGGCTCTCGTTTCTCTCAACTTGACAGTCAGCAGAAGGGCCTAAATTGGGATATTTTCCAGAGGCAGGTTGAGTAAGCACCCTGATAGAGATGCTTAAGAAGCTTTGCAGGAGGATTAAGCCTTTAATCTTGCTTCCTTTCGGGTGGCAGGAGCAGATTCCAGCATGTGAGCAGGCTGGGCTGCAGTGGCTCTGAGCCTTGGAGATGCAGGCTGTGGGGGGCTGTGCACTGGGGAAGCCAGTCATTAGGAATGGGGACAGAGATCTGCAAAAGAGGCAATTGTTTCCGTTTCAACATTTTAAGAACCCAACTGAATTATCTTCTCTTTTCTCCTCCTTTATTTACCATTCAGAAAGCTTTCCTATTTCTAAATGTGAAGTGCTCTCATTAGTGGCTGGAAAATTCTACATTTGCGGATTACGTAACAACTAAGGCTAAAGCCAGAGACACAGAAGCAGAAGAGGATTTATTCTGGATCACACCAAGTGAATCCACCGAGGGAAACATCTGAAGCTTAGTCACTCATCATAAATGCATCTCGATACACTGATCTCAAATCATTTGATATTTGTACAGTGTCACGGAATGGACAGTGTCTGTCCCTCAGCCCCGGTATTCCTCAAACAGCAGACAGTCGTCCCCAAGATTATCTAGAATGATAGGTTTTTTTGAAGTCCTGGAAAGAGAAAGTTGATATTTTTACAAAATCTGGTGGTATATCTCTTCTTGGATACCCCATTTTTTAAAAAATATTATTTATTTATTTATTTATTTATTTATTTATTTATTTATTTGAGAGAAAGCAGAGCAAGCAGGAGAGAGCATGATTCAAGGGGAGGGTCAGAAGGAGAGGGAGAAGCAAGCTCCCCACTGAACAGGGAGCCCTGTGCTGGGCTCCAATCCCAGGACCCTGGGATCATTCCCTGAGCTGAAGGCAGACGCTTAACAAACTGAGCTACCCACGTGTCCCTTGGATACCTCATATTTTAGAGGTTTTGTTAATATAAAGACAAAAGTAGTTGACTTCTGGGTGGGGAAATAATTTTGCTGGATGTGAAACTAGAAAAGGGGTTTGAAGAATATTTAGTTCAATTCATCAATGACAGGTGAGGAAGATGAGTCACGGAGGTTTACCCCCAAATCATGCAATCCTAGATCGATTGAGCTGGCATTTTGCCATACCACATTAGAGGGTCTAGAGGTTAAGGGTATTAGAAGTCTGTGCTTCTGAAGGGAGATCTATGCAGAACAAAACAAGATCATGCACCATTTGGGGCTCCTTTCAGCTTAAACGCTTAGAGTTGAGTTTCTGCGCCAAGGGTCCATCCTTCGCATCTCCTAAAACATAGAAGGTACATAGAAGATGCATCTAATTAATTAGATGATGTTGATTTTGTGCTATCTAGTTTTATGTAATCTGATTGGGTTTCTGAGTGTATCTGCAACTTCCAAATATTTCACCTAACCCTCCCTGAGATGTTTAACAACACCGCCCCCCCCCCATGGCACAACATCTATTTCTAGATATTTCTTGTTCGGCCTGCATGTTGTGTGGGCATTTTGAAACCCAGGAGCACGTGAGGATACATCACCTAATTTTGGTCTTGCTGGGTTTATTGTTTTAGGTTTTAATTTCAGTACATTGAGGTGAGTCTCCATCTGAATTCCTCAGGCCTTCTTTGCATTCACATCCAGGCTGTTCTGAGTACTCTGTATACCTGTGTGAATTTCCCTGAAAGACTCAAGTGTGTCATTGTACTTGTGTATTAATAATGTATCTGATTCATTACTATAGCACCCCAAGCAATATGACCTCAGGGTATATCCATGACATTTAAGACCAAGAATTATTTCACATAGAACAGATCTGCTTAAAATATAAAATCATCTTTAGGGATTTAGGGAGAGTGAGAATATAATGGATGGAGCTGATATTTATTTTATTTTTATTTTTTTAATAATATTTTTTATTATATTATGTTAGTCATCATACAGTACACCCCTAGTTTTTGATGTAAAGTTCCATGATTCATTAGTTGCGTATAACACCCAGTGCACCATGCAATACGTGCCCTCCTTACTACCCATCACCAGTCTATCCCATTCCCCCACCCCCCTCCCCTCTGACGCCCTCAGTTTGTTTCCCAGAACTATGAGAGACTATGGACTCTGGGAAACAAACTGGAGCTGACTTTTAAAAACAAACACTTGATCCTGAAACTGCTTCTCTCAGTCTTTGGTTTTATTAAGATTAGGAGACTGGCCTCAGCCTGACCTCAAACTAGCCTTGACTCCTACTAGGCATCTCAGGAGCAGCTCTTTTAGCAGAATTGCCACGTAGGATTTATGGCTGCTCTGTCGTCTCTTAGCCAATGACCTAAAGAGGCAGGAAGCCAATCTGAATATCCCAGGAATCCTCAGCATTCTATGTGCAACATGCACTTGGGTCTTTACAAAGATTGTTCTGGAAGTGGGTGCTGACGATCTGCACTGACGATGGGCCCTGCCCGCCTCCTTCCACCCCCATGGCCCTACTTTTCTGAATTAGTTCACTGTCTAGCACGAAGGTGTTGGCCGCACGATTCCAATGGGCAGTAACCACCAGCCCTTGCATGCACCGACCTGACACTCAGCACTGCCTCTTTTTGTCATTGGTTTATACTGAGGAACTTCTGGATCTTTTCCTAAACTCACAGGGCCTGAGCAGTGGGAGTATAGTGGATGGGCCTCTGCCAGCTAGTAATGCTGGATTTGAATTGTACCACTTACTGTCTTTGCAAATAAGGGTGAATCCTCTTGATTGTGCTTTCTTCCAAAGAGATTTTTCATCACCAACCACACTGAAAATGATAGGCCAGTGTTTACAACGAACACTCTGCACTTTCTTTCCTCTAACACATTAGCAGGTTTTTGCACCCAAGAGGCATCAGCGGAAGGAGTCTGAGAGGCACAGTGACCTGGAATCTTCCTCCCTGCTTCAGAACCTACCTTCCTGCAGCAGTGGGTCCTTTACCATGATTTTCGGGGAATTAATTTAAAATGGCTTTCTTCTTTTCTGTTGAGATCTCTGCAGAGGGGCTCCCACTACCCCTGACCTGCCTGATTTCAACCCAAACCCTCTCCTATTAACTTTAGTAAGTGGGTGAAATGCATTTAAATGAAATTCAAGACATTTTTTTCAAGGAACCTGAAGGATCTCTACCTACTGACATAGACTAAAATCTCACTAGGTGCAAGCATATCCTTCCTGAAGGAGAAACCATACCCCTCTTGGCTCTGAAGCCATGCATTTGCGTACTGATAGAATTCCTTGGACTTGTAGAGCTGGGTTGGGATATTAGGAACCATTGAGCACAATTCATGCAGCAGTTTGCCTCTTGGGAAGGGTGAGGAGGGTGAGTATTTACTAGCTAGTGAGGCAGAAATACTCAATTTCCAAAGGCAAGCTGCTCTTTGATTTACCCATCAGAGGTGCCATTCATTCATTCATTCATTCATTCATTCATTCAATCATTCAGCCAGTGCTTCTGCGTTAGGCATTGTCAGTAGCTGGAGATGCTGGAGGGGAAATAATCATAGTGTCAGAGTGTATTGCTACAGCACTTGGTCTCCTCCACTCACCCACATTTAACATTGTCCGTGTAGCCTCTATGCACACGATCACAGGAATTACAGGGTCCTATCTCTCCCTCTTATTAGATGTACATCTTTGATCTCCCCACAGGGATCAAGCACGCAGAAAAGGCACTCAGTTAACATTGTGTTGATTGTTCCACATGAGTTCTGGGTCATGGACTTTCAAGCTCATAGAGCTGTCAAGTTCAAAGGGACTGTAAAGTTATCTAGTTAACAGATCCCCCCGTTTTTTAATAGACAAAGACACTGAGATTCAGAAAGTTTAGGTTATTTGCCAAAAGACACAAAATCAGTTGTTGGTGGGGGTGAGATCAGATTCCACTTGCCCTAATTGCCTTCTGGCTACGCCTTGTACTATATAAGTTCGTGGCAAAACCTGTAAATCCAACCAAAGAAGACTGTAAGGGACAACCGAGGTTAAAGGTTTGCAACACTGGCTGCACATTTAGAGTCATCTGGAAGAGCACATAAACCCACTGAAGATAGGGTTCAACTCCCCAGAAATTTTAATTTACTTGATGTGAGCCAAGTCCGGACTACGGAATTTATAAAATATGTCCTAGATGATTCTTATGTGTTGCTTTAAGGAAAACTCTAATGGACCCTTCACCTATATACGCTGCTGTCGTGTTCATTCATTCATTCATTCATTCATTCATTCATTCATCCATTCACTCATTTCGCTCCACATATTTCCCTAAATATTTATTTAGCAAGAGAGATGTACGTAGACAATCTCCAAAGCGGTCCATATCCTGTGTCAGGAACATTTTTCTAGGCTCCCAGGACACCACAACCGCTTGCCAAATCCCTTACCCTGTTACTAAACGTCACTAACAAGCAGGATTACCCCGCAAGCCGAGTTCAACCCGTTTTCCAAGCTTGCCCCACACGGGAGCCCCTCGAGAGCCGTGCCAGCATCTGCTGGGACCACGTTCACGTTCAGGGCCGTGACAGAAGGCACCAGGGGCTCGTTTCCCTTTATTTACTTTTAATTATAATTTTACTGAGTGGCTCTGCCCTCCCGTGAGAGCAGCGGCACCCTGTTAATGGGATTATGTGGTGTGGAGGCTCCTGTGTGCGTGTGTGCGGTTCCTCCTGTCTCTGAATTTCACCCAGATAATTGATTTTGGTCTGTTCCCTGACACTTGCCTTTGCGGCACAGGGTGTTATTAGGGCCTTTGTTCCATTTTTGAGTGACAAAGCCTTTACAAGCCAGCCAAGCAAAAGCAATTGTTGCATCTCTCACTTTTCTTATTAACTAACAGAGAATTGCAGGCAGCTTGAAACCCGCTGAGAGAAATAATAACATAAGCGGCTGCTTGGGAGCAAAGTGGGTCCTTTCAACCACAACAGCCTGGTGAGATTAACAAGGGCCCCTCCTCTCATTTATCCGCTGGATCTGAGCTCTCCATCTTCTGTCTCTGTCCCTTCTGTCTTTCCCGCATTATGTCTCTGTTTCTGGAACCCTTCCCACCACCCAAAGCAGCACAGTGCTCTATGGAGAGGAAAAACCGCCTGAGATTCCAAGTGGCAAAAGGAGTTCCCCACATGGACATCGGGCCTGCTCTGTGCCCCAGTTCTCTGGGGATTGGAGTTACCCACCCCAATGACTGAAGCTGGCTGGTTGTTCTGAGCTTCTGTGCTTGCTTTTACATATTTTTCTTTTTTTTTTTTTTAAAGATTTTATTTATTTATTTGACAGAGAGAGAGACAGCCAGCGAGAGAGGGAACACAAGCAGGGGGAGTGGGAGAGGAAGAAGCAGGCTCCTAGCGGAAGAGCCTGATGTGGGGCTCGATCCCAGAATGCTGGGATCACGCCCTGAGCCGAAGGCAGACGCTTAACCGCTGTGCCACCCAGGCGCCCTGCTTTTACATATTTTTCAATCCAAATATTGGTTCTTAAAGGTTTCAAACATAACAAAAGAGAGAGAAAGACAGAAAACGAACATTAGCCTATCTACCACCCAGATGAACAAAAAATATGTCACCCTTACAGGTGAGATCTCTGGAGAGTCCTCCCCTGGTCCATTCATCCTGTCTCCTTCCCCACAGAGTTCGAAACAATTCCAAATTTGGTATCATCATCCTCAGGCATTCCTTTACATTACTAGCACATGTGTGTGTGTGTCACTCAACCATGTAAAATGCTGTTGGCATGCTTTTAAAGATACACAAAGTTATCATACCACGTGTATTCGTTAATCTAAAAGTTTTATATGTACCGTTCTTCCATTTGAAACATGAACTAAAGTTCCTCAATGTTTACCTTGAGTACTATATTTTGTCCTCTGATAAGTCACAATTATGCACTTACCTATTTGCTTGTTGGAGGACCTTTAGTTGCTTGCATACATTTTGCTGTTACAAATGTTGCTGCCATCATATCCGGGGTTCCAGATCCCCGTGTACACACTTGAGTCTTTCCAAAGGCACAAGCCTAGATGTGGGATTGCCAGGTGAGAAGGCTGCACATTTTCAACTCTAATAGGCAAGGGGTGTTCTTCTAAAATGGTAAGAAAATGAAAAGTAGACATTATTATTCCCATTTCATATCTCAGCACAGATATGTTTGGCCAGGAAGACAATCACACTGGGGAAAGAAAATCACTTTCTTCAAGTTTCTTTTCCTGTTCTCCCACCATCCAGGGTATCCTAGCTGAGCGGAAGCATCACCAGATCCATTTCCTAATGGAACTGGAAACTCATCCCTTGCTCCTGTTTTCTTTGGTGACTTTAGTTTCTATTCTATAGCCATTGATAGGTAAGATCCTTAGTCACAGACCTACTCTTTCCTGTGGCCAGGCAGGATGTCCCCTGCTCTGTGAAAAGATGCTATACTTATTGACCCAGAACTCCAAGCCAACTGACGCCCTTTCCTGTTTCTATGTAAGCTTCAGGGAGTCAGGTGGGCACACTGGCAAAAACTTTGATTTGGCAGTAAGAATTTGTCTTAAATTTAGATTCTCACCCTCACTAGTTTTGTAGTCATAAACAAATACTTAAGGTCTCAAATATTGTTTCCTTGTATGTAAAGGGAGAATGATGACATTTGCTTAGAAAAATGAAGCAAAGTAAAAAACACAATGCTTGGAACTCGGTGACTGCCCAGTAAATGGCCAATGTGTTGTTGTTGTTGCTGTTTTTAAGATTTTATTTATTTAGAGAGAAAGAGAGAGTTGGGGGAGGGACACCAGGAAAGGGAGAGAGGGAAGCTCAGGCTGCCGCCCCAACGAGCATGGAGCCCACCGCAGGCTCCATCTCATGACCCTGAGATCACCACCTGAGCCAACAGCAAGAGTCAGAGGTTCAACTGACGGCACCACCCAGGGGCCCCAATAGCATATGTGGTTGAAACGGTATGTTGGGCTCTGCACATCTGGCATAGGGTGGCCTGAATGCTCCAATGAAGGGAAGTCTCCTCAGAGGGAGAGCCTTGCCCTCACCTCCCTTCCTTTAGACTCCATTTCCCCGGGCTGGAACTCACTGGGGAGTGCGACCTCATGGGTTCATTCATGACAGTTTAGAAAGAAGGTGAAGTTCAGAGAGCTTTTCCAGACCTACCCCCATTCTTACCCCAAGGAAGCAAGTAGAACCAGTTTCCGTAAAGACAGAAATCTCCGATATGTGCATGTGAGGCTCCTCCCTTGATCCTCTTCCCCCACCCGAATGTGCTGTGGAAGGTTCAGGAGCCAGTTCCTGCCTCTCTCAGCAAAAACAGGATGATGAGACATCTCTCTGATCCCTTCAGAGGTGGGCGAGAGGGTGGGCCAGAGTCCACCGTATCTGCAGGCCACAGAGTTGTGGTGCTTTTCTGTTGTTTCCTTCCTCACAGGTATTGTTTCCTCATGCAGTTGTCGCCCCAGTTAATGACCCCTTCTGTCTTTGTTTCTGTCTCCAGCTCCTCCTTCCTTGATGTGCTTCTCACCATCTCCTCATTTTCTTCCATGTCTGGGCCCCCTGGCATCTCCTGTCCCCAGTGACTCTCATGCAGCCCTTTTGAATGAATGATAACTGCAAGGAGTAGAATTGTAAAAAAACAATGTTTTCTGTGCACCAATGTGTAAAATGTACGATAACAAAGCAGAACGGTACTAAATGAATTATGGTTTTAAAAAAAAAAAACAAATTACCAACCTGTCAAATACTATTAAGACTCGAATCAGTAGGAAGAATAAGAATGTGTGTACAGAAGGAGCTTTTCTTCTTTTGCAAAGCAAATATCAGCCCCTCGTAACAGCTGGTTTCAGTGTCTTGAATGAGTAACTGATAAAGGGAAGGGGAGTGGAAGACTCTCAGATGAATCGTTTTTCATAGTGTCAACGTCACGTGTTACTTCTGTGTGCGGTTCAGACGCACGCCAGTATCTGAGTGAGGGCTCACTGCCTTCCGCTAGCTTAATGATACCTTATTCCATAAGAAGGGCAGATAGGAAAGGAAATCAAGGCAACTAAAGTGGGGGAGGAGATGGATTTTTATTTTTTATTTTTTTATTTTTTATATTTTTAAAGATTTTATTCATTTATTTGACAGAGACAGACAGCCAGCAAGAGAGGAAACACAAGCAGGGGGAGTGGGAGAGGAAGAAGCAGGCTCCTAGCAGAGGAGCCTGATGTGGGGCTCGATCCCAGAACACCGGGATCACGCTCTGAGCTGAAGGCAGACACTTAACCGCTGTGCCACCCAGGCACCCCTATTTTTTATTTTTTTATTTTTTAAGTAGGCTCCACACCCAGCATGGAGCCCAATGAGGGGCTCTAACTCACCACCGTGAGATCAAGACCAGACCCGAGACCAAGAATTGGACACTTAGCCAAGGGAGCCATCCAGGCACCCCAAGGTGGATTTTTAAATTGAAGGGCTGATTTGCTTTCCAAAAGAAAGGCAGTTTTCAAAGAAAGTCACAGGGAGCATCAGCGTGGCTCAGTCAGTTAAGCGAGGCCCTAGATTTCTGCTCAGGTCATGATCTCAGGGACCTGAGATCAAGCCCACCTTGGGCTCTTTACTGAGCATGGAGCCTGCTTGAGATTCTCTCTCTCCTTCTGCCCCTCCCCCTGCACTCACGCTCTCTCTCTCTCTCTCTCTCAAAAAAAAAAAAAAAAATTAAAGGAAAGCCACATACACAAGAAAATCTCTATGTAAAGACTAATAAGCAATATCCATTTAGGCAGAGAGCAGTAGCTTTCTCTTTACTTTTCTTTTTTATTTTTAATACTGAAAGGAAACAAATGAACTGGGTCTTTAATCCAATAGGAGTCTGGCTTTCACAGAAGCACCTCAAAGTTCATGTCAGGAATGGGGAAGAAATGATATTACTTGGGAGGTGAGTTGCACTCATGGAGATAATCACAGGGCTTCCTGAATCCATGGACATTCCTCATTGATTAAAGGGTGATTTTCTTTTCCGACGTTGGATAAAAGAAAACTTGGCCACAGGAGGCAGAGCAGAATCCAAACAGATTCTCACCCTGCAGTCACTCCCAACTTCTTTGAATTGATCTAAATCTCTTGGGTTTGCTCTTCAGAGGAAGATTAAATGGCCAAGACATTAGTTGAGTATGAAATTAGAAGTGGGAGAAACTAAATTCTAAACAGATTTAGCTCATCGGGTCCATAGGACATGCACATTACATCTTGGTCGAAGGAAGGCATTTGTTATAAACCACCAGGATGACCTGTGACGAGTTCTAATTAACAAGTATCTACTTCTGTTCTCCGTTAACTAGAGATAATACTTCTTGCTTGATCTTAATATCACAGAATACAGACTTTTAAAGTGCCTTGGGAAACCTGGATAAAAGGAAATGTAGAAATGTAAATTAGTATTACTGTTATCCTTGCTTAATTGAAAAGAGCATTTTCTTATCATAAAAAAACAACTTTGAGTTAGAGAGGTACTTACGGTTATATTAGCTCAACTGAAACTAAGTGGATTTCAATGGCTAACCCTAACATAAAAGTGTGTTACTTTAGCCTATGTTTACATTTACAATGTCCGACTACAAGAGTGCGAGTCACGGAGATGTGAGATTAAGTGGAAGACTTTCTAGTTTCTGTTTGTTCCTTGTGCAATTCAACGCTGTGTATGATTACAGTGTTACTTGCATTTAAGTGCTTTGTTTTCCCCTGGGTTACAAACATCTAAGGCAGGAGGGAGGATAAGAGGATAAAGAGAATTGAAAAGAATTCTCAAAAGGCATTGTAGAGCACATCAGCTGAGGAGTGAGTTATAAATGAATCTGAGGAAGAGACATTTAATTTCCTTCCACATAAGCTTGAGGCTGAACAGAAGAATTTACCAGGCATAATTTTACTTACCAGGAGCAGCAAATTTTAAAAACTTCTTCGTGTAGAGGAAAATAATTCAAGTCATTTGGTAATAATTATCTGTTATGTTTGTTAAGCGCTTTGCAGTTCGTTGTTCCCTATAATTTCTACATAATTCAGTTCCACAAATATTTGGTGAGTGCTCACTCGATTTTGGATTGGTGGTGGGTTTGGGAATCTAAGGCTCAAAGAAGTCAGAGTCTCAAGGGGGTGACAGAGTATGAGATAGACACCTAAGATAAATGAATAGAAGGTAATGTGGCCAATTCTGTAATTGTGGAAATCATAAACCACTAGGAGACTATAGAAGAGTAAGCAATTAATTCTGCCTGGGCTTGCATTTAAATTAATCCAGAATATGTATTTATGATGTAAGCATTCATTCATTCACTCCAAGAGCAAATCATTTTTGCTTGCCTACACTGTGACGGGTCTTCTTCTAGTCAAGGTTTGATGTGAATGAAGCACAATTATACACTGAAACAAGTTGAATACTAAATGAAACTTACTCAGGCTGTGGTCTTCCTCAGGGGTGCCTTTCCTCAACTGGTAAGAGAACCGGGGAATTATTCGGAGTTAGCAAAGTAAAAGAGAGAGGGAAAGCGTTCCAGACAGAAGGAAGGGCATGGATAAAGCTCTGTTGTAGGAGAAATGCAAGTTCCAGCAGAAGGAAGAGCGAGGAGGAACATGGTGTGTGGATTAGTTGGACAGGGTTGATAATAAAGTATCACACATGCTGGGTGGCTTAGAATAACAGAAATGTATTGTTTCACAATTCTGGAAGCCAAAAGTTTGAGATCACAGTGACCGTAGGTTTGGTTTCTTATATGGGCTGTGAGCAAAAATCTGTTTTTTTTTTTTTTATTAATAATGATTTTTTATTATATTATGTTAGTCACCATACAGTACATCCCCGGTTTTCGATGTAAGGCTCGATGATTCACTAGTTGTGTACAACACCCAGTGCACCATGCAATATGTGCCCTCCCCACTACCCATAATCCTCTCCCGTAGGTTCTGGCGGTTGGCTGGACATCTCTGGTGTTCTTTGGTTGTGGAAGCATCATGTTAATATCTGTCTTGATCTCTACATGGTCATGGCATTCTCCCTGTGGCTGTGTCCGTGTCTACATCTTTCCTTTTTGTAAAACCACCAATCATATTAGACCAGGGGCCCACCCTAATTTAGTACGACCTTATCCTTTTTTTTTTAAGAGTTTTTTTTTTTTTTTTTAAGATTTTATTTGTTCATTTGACAGAGGGGGCAGGAACAGAGGCAGAGGGAGAAGCAAGCTCCCCACTGAACAGGGAGTCTGATGTGGGGCTCGATCACAGGACCTGGTATCATGACCTGAGCCGAAGACAGATGGTTTAACTAACTGAGCCACCCAGGCGCCCCAGTGTGACCTCATCCTAACTTAACTAACCACAACTACAAAGACCTTTTTTCCAAGTAGGTTAATGTTCTGAATTATTAGAGGTTAAGTCTTTAGTATATGAATAGGGTGGGGGAGGGGAGGCAAGCCAGGTTGGCACTTTTTGTCTTTGACTTATTTGAGTACTGATAGGTCATGTTAGGGACGTGGCTCTTTATCCTAAGATTTTGAGCAAAGTGTGATGGTCGAATCTGCATTTCAAAAAGGTCCCCCTACTTCTCCATGTAGGATTCATCCCAGAAATGTTGGGTGTGGATGGATCCTTTGGAAACTGTTGCAGTCATCTGAGTGAGAAATGATGGACTAGGGTGTAGCAGGAAGGAGAGAGGGAAAGGGAGAGAAATTAATAGATTAGGGTGATGCTTAATAGGTAAAATCAAGGGACCCCATTATAGATTTGGGTGGTAGAGGAGGATAGGGTCAAGGATGACAGCTAGATGGAAGGCAGTGCCGTTTAGCGGCACAGGACCATACTTAGGAAGGAAAATCTTGAATTTAGCCTTGGCTACATAGAATATAAAGACCCTTTGAAATAAGCCAGAGGAGATGTTGAGTATGTTGCTGGAGCCTCCTATAGCTCAGCAAGAGGTCTAGGCTAGATATAAACTGGGGAATGATTGTTTTCTATGTTAACTCATAGATTAAAACATGCATATAAATAAAATGTCTTAGGAAGAGGGTTAGTATAAAATAGAAAAGGTCTAGGTATATGCTTTGATGAACTTCGGTTCTAAAGGCCAATAAGAGAGTAATAAGCCTGTAGAAGAGGAGGGGCGCCTGGGTGGCTCAGTCGTTAAGCATCTGCCTTCGGCTCAGGGTGTGATCCTGGAGTCCTGGGATAAAGCCCCACATCGGGCTCCTCTGCTGGGATCCTGCTTCTTCCTCTCCCACTCCCCCTGCTTGTGTTCCCTCTCTCGCTGGCTGTCTCTCTCTCTATCAAATAAATAAACAAAATCTTTAAAAAGAAAAAAAAAAAAGGGCTGCCGAAGAGGGGTGGCCAGAGAAGTAGGAGAAAAGCAGGTAGACAAGTCAAAGGAGGAAAGTATGCCCAAAAAAAAAGGGGAGTAGTTAACAATATAAAATGTTAATTGACATAGCTGTCCAATTTTCCCAGCACCATTTATTGAAGAGACTGTCTTTTTTCCCCTGGATGTTTTTTCCTGCTTTGTCAAAGATTAGTTGTCGAAAGAGCCAAGGGTCCTTTTCTGGGTTCTCTATTCTGTTCCATTGGTCTATGTGTCTGTTTTTGTGCCAGTACCATGCTGTCTTTGTGATCACAGCTTTGTAGTACAGCTCGAAATCCGGCAACGTGATGCCCCCAGCTTTGTTTTTCCTTTTCAACAATCCCTTGGCGATTCGGGGCCTTTTCTGGTTTCACACAAATTTAAGGGCTGTTTGTTCCAATTCTTTGAAAAATGTCATCGGTGTTTTGATCGGGATGGCATTGAAAGTGTAGATTGCTCTGGGTAGCATAGACATTTTAACTATGTTTATTCTTCCGATCCATGAGCATGGAATATTTTTCCATCTTTTTGTGTCTTCTTCAATGTTTTTCAAGAGTGATTTGTAGTTTCTAGAATATAGATCCTTTATGTCTCTGGTTAAGTTAATTCTGAGATAACGTATGATTTTGGTGCTATTGTAAATGGAATGGATTCCCTAATTTCTCTTTCTTCAGTCTCATTGTTCATGTATAGAAATGCAACTGATTTCTGAGCATTGATTCTGTATCCCACCACATTACTGAATTGCTCTGTAAGTTCTAGTAATTTGTGGGTGGAGTCTTTTGGGTTTTCCATATACAGTATCATGTCATCTGCAAAGAGAGACAGTTTGACTTCTTCTTTGCCAGTTTGGACACCTTTTATCCCTTTTTGTTGTTTGATTGCTGTTGTAAGGACTTCTAGTACCATGTTGAATAAGAATGGCGAGAGTAGACATCCTTGTCATGTTCCTGATCTTAAGGGAAAGGCTTTCAGCTTTTCTCCATTGAGAATGATATTCGCTGTAGGCTTTTCATAGATGGTTTTTATGAAATTGAGGAATGTACCCTCTATCCCTACACTCTGAAGGATTTTAATCAGGAAAGGATGCTGTATTTTGTCAAATGCTTTTTCTGCATCAACGGAGAGGTTCATATGGTTCTTGACTCTTTTCTTGTTGATATGATCTATCACACTGATCGATTTGTGAATCTTGAACCACCTTGCATCCCAGGGATGAATCCCGCTTGGTCATTATGGATAATCCTTTTAATGTACTGTTGGATCCTATTAGCTGGGATCTTGTTGAGAATTTTGGCATCCATATTCATCAGGGAAATCGGTCTGTAATTCTCCTTTTTGATTGGGTCTTTGCCTGGTTTGGGGATCAAGGTAATACTGGCCTCATAGAATGAGTTTGATAGTTTTCCTTCTGTTTCTATTTTTTGAAACAGCTTCAGGAGAATAGGTATTATTTCTGGAGGAGATTATGCTAAGTGAAATAAGTCAAGCAGAGAAAGACAATTATCATATGGTTTCACTCAATTATGGAACATAAGAAATTGCAGGAAGATCAGTAGGAGAAGGAAGGGAAGGATGGAGGGGGGCAAACAGAAGGGGGAATGAACCATGAAAGACCGTGGACTCTGGGAAACAAACTGAGCGTTTCAGAGAGGAGGGGGATAGGGGACTGAGATAGGCTGGTGATGAGTATTAAGGAGGGCACATATTGCATGGTGCACTGGGTGTTATACGCAAATAATGAATCACGAAACACTACATCAAAAACTAAGGATATACTGTATGGTGACTAACATAACATAATAAAAAATTATTCTTAAAAAAATGTTAATTGACATAAGGAGGTTGGGGACAGAAGAGGTGCCCATTGGATTCATAACACAAAATTCATTGAAGCCTTAGCATGGTACCACAAGACAATAGTTACTGTGGTGGGATGAGAAGTAAATGACAAGAGAAGCAATGGATAAAATGTATGCAATTCTTTTGACAATTTGCTTAACCATGAAAACAAGAAGAGAAATGGGCTATCAATGTAGGATGTAGAGAGTCAAGTGAAAGATTCTGAAGAAAGATTATGTTTAAAGGCTGATATAGAGAGCAACTACTGACGTGAAAGAGTGAATGCAAAATCAACATTATCAGGTTCTGGGGAAAGCAGGAAGGGATAAGGACAAGTGAAATAAGAGAGAGAGAGAGAGAGAAAAAGAGAGAGAGACTGAGTTTAGCTAAGAGGAGCGATAACTCCCACATTATAACAGTATGGAAGAAAAAGGGAATGTGTTTTAATATAGGTATGATAGTGGCTCTACTCAGTTCTAGCATAAACAGAAAATGGTTTTCTAGTAACTTCTGCCACTTTTCTGAAAAATAAAATCACCTTTCTCCTATGGCGATTAAGGGTTCTTGATACTATCTGTTTTAGTCCATAACAATTCAATGAATTAAAATTTTAGAACTTGTCCAGTCTGGTTTAATGTTGTAATTTCATATTTTATTCAATTATGCTTCACCATAAAAATTCATATTTTGGTTTGAATGGCTCAGAATGTAATAGACCTCTAGATACGGTCTACTCACTCACTCCTTAAACCCTTTGGTCCTCCTTGGATAGGCGACACTCATGCAAAGAAGGAAACAAATGGAAAAGGAAAGTCATTTCCTTTTCCTGACTCATTTCATCTTTAAGGACACACTTAGGCTCAAAGTGAAGGGATAAAGAAAGATATTCCCTGAAAAGGGAAACCAAAAGAGAGCAAGGGTAGCTATACTTACATAAGACAACATAGGCTTTAAGCCAAAAATGGTAACAAGCAGCAAAGGTCGTAATATAATGATAAAGCAGTCAATCCATCAAGAAGATATAACAATTATAAATATATATGCACCCAATGTCTGAGCATCTAAGTATATTAAACAATTATTATCAGACCTGAAGGGAGAAATAGACAATTGACAATAATAGTAGGGACTTTGATACTCTACTTTCAACAATGCATAGATTATCCAGACAGAAAATCAACAAAGACATGTTGGATTTTATTCCAACTTTAGATCAAATGAGCATAACAGGCAGGTACAGAACACTCTGTCTAACAGCAACAGAAAACACATTCTTCTCAAATGCACATGGAACATTCTCCAAAAAATATCATATAATAGGTCACAAAGCAAGTCTTAGCAAATTAAAGAAAATTGAAATCATATCAAATCTCTCTTCCAACCACAATGGTGCAGAACTGGAAATCAATAACAGGAAAAAGGCTGGAAAATCCACACATAGGTGGAAATTAAACAAGCACTCCCAATCAATCAGTGGGTTAAAGAATTAACTTTAAAAATATTGAAACAAACAAAAATGGAAACAGAACCTACCAAAACCCAAACTAGTCTGCCTAAGCAGTTTTAAGAGAGAATTTTATAGCAATAACTGCCTGCACTCAGAAAAAAATGAAGATCTCAAATAAACAGCCTAACCTTACAAGTCAAAGAACAAGAAAAAGAAGAACAGGCTTAGCCCAGAGTTAGCAGAAGGAAGGGAATGGCAAAGATTAGAACAGCATAAATGAAACAGAGACCAGAAAAACAGAAAAGACCAACAAAAGTAAGAACTGAGTTTTGTGGGTTTTTTTTAAGAGATAAATGAAATTGGCAAACCTTTAGCTGGACTAAGAAGAAAAGAAAGAAGATACCAATAGAAAATCAGAAATGAAAGAAGAGACATTATATATGATAGCAAAAAAAAAAAAAGATTGAAAGGTGATAAGACACTACTATGAGCAATTCTATGCCAACAAATTGAGTAACCTAGAAGAAATGGATAAAACCCTGGAAGCATACAACGTACCAAGACTGAATCATGAAGAAATAGAAAATCTGAACAGAACAATAAAGAGCAAAGAGATGAATCAGTAATCAAAAGTCTCCGAACAAAGAAAAGCCCAGTACCACATGGTTTCACTGGTGAATTCTATTAAAGTTTAAAAAATTAACACCAACACTTGTCAAACTCTTCCAAAAATTTGAGGAGGAGAAATTCATTTTATAAGGCCAGTATTACCCCGACACCAAAGCCAGATAAGGATACTACAAGATAAAACTATAGACCAATATCCCTGATGAATATAAATTCAAAACATTTCAACAGAATACTAGCAAACCAAATTCAACAGCACATTAAAAGGGTGATACACCACATTCAGGTAGGATTTATCCCTGGGATGAAAAGGTGATTCAACATATGCAAATTAATAAATGTGATACACCACATCAATAGAATGAAAGATAAATATCATATGATCATCTCAATAAATGCGAAAAAGACAGCATTGGCAGTATATAACATCCCTTTGTGATAAAAAAAAAACCCTCAATAAATTGAGTATGGAAGGAACATATCTCAACATAATAAAATCTATGTATTACAAACCCACAACTAACATCATACTCAATGGTTAAAAGTTGAAAGCCATTCTCTTAAGATCAAGAACAAGACAAGGGTGCCCACTCTCTCCACTTCTGTTCACAGCCTAGTACTGGAAATCCTAGCCAGAGCAATTCGGCAAGAGAGAAAAATAGAAGACATCCAAATCAGAGATAAGTAAAACTGTCTTTGCTTGCAGATGATATTATCTTATATACAAAATTCCTAAATATTTTATCAAAAGCTTGTTAGAACTAGTGAACCATTTAGTCAAGTTGCAGGATATAATATTAACATACAGGAATCAATTGCATTTCTACAATAGCTGCAAAATATCTGAAGAAAGAAAGAAAACAATTCTATTCATAATAGTATCAAAAACAATAAAATACGTAGGAATAAATTTAATTGAGGAGATGAAATACTGTACATTAAAAACTACAAGATTAGTGTTAACTAATGCTATGATGGTGATCATTTTGCAATATACAAATGTATCAAATCAGCACTTTGTACACCTTAAACGTGCACAGTGTTGCATGTCGATATAACTCAATAGCTTATAGCTAAATAAAACTAGGGAAAAAAAAGTAAAGGGCAATCTCTGACCAAAGAGAGTTGCTTACACTCCAAGTTGTGGGTCTTAACTACTCACTTTGCTTATTATTTATAGACTCAGGAAAGATATATAGAGAACCCTATAGTCCAGCTGGTGGAGTCTCAAAGTAACTTCCCTAGCTGACATTAGTCCTTTAAGACCAGGAATCAACTGCATCTTCCAGCTGACCCTCAGCTGGTGGCAACTCATCACTTTGTTCAGTTACTCTAGGCTCTTTGCTCCAAATCAGTGAAGTCCCCAGCAAGCCTCAACCACACAATCTCATCCCTCCCCCTCCCTCATGTCCTATGGACACTGTTAGATACGTCACATGTAAGTTTCAGGGACCGTCAGGAACTTGAAAGTATAGTCTGTGATCTCCTTCTCTGGTCATTCGCCATTCCATTTCTTCTTAGTGCTCATCTACCCATCTCAGTAATACAAGTCAGGTCAGTGAGCCTTGCAGCTCAACAGACTATTAACTGGGTGACAGCTGTCAGACTGATTTCATTCTTACAGATAGCCATTGATTTCATGAGATTTTTTTGCAGCAATCCTCTTCCACTCGAGAAAAGAGAGTAAGTCAAGAGGCATTCTCCTTGCTTTTCCTGTTCCTCACAAATAGTACTTTCTTCAAAAATGCTCCTTTCTAGCCTTCTGTATTAGGACAGAGGGATTCCAGAGCAGAAACCTTCTAGTCAAACCCTTCAGGAGGTGATTGGCACCCCAACAGCCATTTATCCGAACTGATAATGTGGGGGAGGCAATGGTTGATAAATTCTGAAAAATTGGAAAAGGTCTACTTAGCACTTTATCTCATCTGATTATACAAGTAAAATAGCAGGAAGTTGAGAATGGGAGCTAGTTGGAATGCAAGTCCGACAGAGTAACAGGAAGATTTCCAAGCATTAATGGGTATTCACTAGAGATCAGTGATGATGTATTTGTACAGAGATCTATCTGCCCTACTGTGTAACAATCTCCAGCCATACTTGGCTGCTCAGACGCAAGCGTGGATAAACATATGTTTAGATTCCTACCCAATGCAAAATACAAGAAAGGTGCAAAGGAAACAGGGTTGTGGGAGTTGGAGATATTGGCAAGGATATAATTGACAAGAAGGGCCATGGAATCCAAACAATTTAGGAGAAAATGTGGAAAGAGAGAATGCTAATGTTGGGGGGAAAATAGAGGGATCTCAACATAATATTTCAATATAAATATAATATATAATAAGTATAGTATCAAGATCTCAGTGGGTTTTAAGAATTTTTTCATTGGAAGTCATTTAAAAAATTGGATGGTAGGATGTTATGGCAAAAGAGTAGAAACTTAAGTCAATTTATAAAGTAGGTCAGTTACAGATTGTGACAAAGATTGTGATCTCTATGAGAGCAGATCCTTGAGGTGGAGTAGGGAAAAGGGTTATTGATTTTTAGTAGGTCAAGAATGGAGAAGTCAGGATTTTGAATAAATTATGCAGCTTCTAAACTCAAATGGCATGAGCCTCAAAGGGGCAATTTTAACAAAAAAATAAATAAGTAGTTGTATGGAAGGGGCAATGATAAGCAGGAAGGACGCCTCCACACTTGCCGACACTGAAGCAAGTGATAGCTGGAGAAAATACAAAGCTAAGTTTGAAAAGAAAGCAGTGTCCTCAGGAGATAGCCGAATTTAGCCAGTTTGCGCAGTCAGCTACATTAAGGAATTGGCCACAAAATCCTGAAAAATTTATGGAGGAAATATTCTAGATAGGACAGTGGAAAGCTGGATGGATAAGAGAAGAATAGGAGATAGAGGAGAAAGACCAGTGGTGTCAGGGATGGGTGGGGATGGGTCTTTTCACTTTGGTAATGACAGAGGTGAAAAGAGACAAAAACCAGGGTGGTTAGGGGTTCAGTCCCAGTAGTCCCTTTGGGGAGGGTGTAAGAGAATGTATGTTAATTGCAAATAGCCAGAGTCTGTGTTCTAGAGTTATTGTAATAGGAGCCCCAGAATTGCAGTCTTTGCTCTAGGAGTAGTAAGATAGCAAACCCGGGTGTGCAGTTTCTGCACTTCCATAGTATGGAAGAGTCGCATTTTGACTAGCCCATGTGCAGAGGAAGTCTGAGAGTCTCTGTCCTTCTAGTTCATGACAGGAGAAGGTAGTCCTCACCAGGAGTATGTTTGTTCTTTCACTCGTGCATGCATTTATTTTCTCCTTCATTCACTCGACAAACATTTTTAGTACTTTTTTTTGTAGCAGGCTCCAGGTATACATTGATGGATTAAAGATGCAATCACCTTCATTATTCCTCATGTTTACTTGGAAAAGATAGCAAATAAATAGCAAGCAAAACTGACACATAAATGTAATTGTATGTTGGAAAAGTGCCGAAAAGATAAAAGGTAAAATGCTGTGATGGGAAATAAAAAGCTTATATGGAGACTTTGGGTCAATACAACCAGAGATTTTTAAAAATCCAATGGGCCTGGACATGCAAAGAGTTGAGGGCCATTCATTCCTGGGAGAGGTGGGAAAGGGCAGCAGGGTGCTCTTGTGGGTTGCACACAATGGGGTAGTGAAGGGTCACTCTGGCTGTATTGTGGAGAAAGGACTTAGAAGGGCAAGAAGAAGAGGAGGAAGGTGGCTAGGTGGATTCAGAAATTATGCCCATCAATTCCTGGCTATCCTATTGCTGTTAGAAACAACCTGCATTTCATTTTGTCCCTTATGGACCCATTTTCAATAGCCTGTTGTTTCCTTCAAAATCTGAAAACTTGGACTTCCCCTTTGTCACTTTCTTTCACAGTGAGTTCACAGCACAACCCAAACTTCGTAGGTCAGCTAAGAGTGAAAACAAAAATCTATTTTCACATTAAGTGGTCATCTTGAAGTTCGAGTTATGTACAGGTAGGTAAGTTATAGATACCTGATGTCCTTACTGAACTTAGCTTGCCATAGTCCAACAAGATGACCAAATGTTATAAATAGTTGCTTCCCTAATTTTCAAAGTCCATCCTTTTTCCAATCTTAAGATTATGCTCATCTCTACTTAAACTCTCTCCTAGCACCATTAGGTGATAAGACTTCGTAGAACTCCCATTTCAGGCTTTGGCACATAAACCAGTTTCTTTTTGGAAAAAAAAAAAAGATCTCAGTATTCATTCCTCGCTTTTCTGCCTTTTCGGGGAAGAATTGCAAAATAGTTATGTTTATCACTCTGGAGTCAAATGGCCTGGGATCAAATTTCTTTCTCAACACATAGCTATGTGACCTTGAAAAGCATTAAATCCTCCATGCCTCATTTTCCTCATGTGGAAACTGAAGGGAGTAAAAGCCTTTACCTCACAGGACTGTTTTGAGATCTAAATGAAAGAATTCATGCAAAGCATTTATCACAGCTTTGCCTGTACCAAATGGTCAATAAATGTCAGCTGTTATTATTGCTTGTGTGAATATCATCACCACTACCTTCACCCCAATTACCACCATCACCTCTACCATCGTTGCCATCACCATCACCAACACCTCCACCACCGTCATCACTACCATCACCTCCACCATCACTACCACTATCATCACCGTGACCACTCTTAACATCACCATCACTTCTACCACCATCATCACCTCTACTGTTACCACCACTGCCACCACCACCACCACCACTGTCACTACCACCGTCACCATCAGCACCACCAACACCACTGTTACTAGCATCTGATTCTAATCATCAGATGTCTTTTCTTTTCACATATTTAATACCATCTCTCAATGCCAGATTAATTCATTCAACCTTTATTACGCCTGGGATTTTTTTCCCTCTGTTCTTCTGATTACTCCAGTGTCTATTAACCTTTGAAGTACTGGAATATCTGAAGCTCACTTTCATATTTGAAACTATTTATTCAATGCCATTAACCATAAAAAGTTGAAGCTGGCAAAAACATTTATTTTAGCCTCATGATGACCACTTTACCATGACCACCTCTGTCTCTCTTTGTCTCTATTTCTACACAAACACGCATGCTTATGTCCAAAGGTCAAAGTTATGCAACCTCCTTAATGATCCCTCTACTTAGATCTAGATGCTGGTGATGCTAGTGATGAGATCTCCCAGAACACGGATCTGACCCTCTCTATTATCTCAAAGGAAACCATTTTCCTTATTTCTTTGAAAACAGTAGCTTCCAAGATGTTGAAGGGCTCATGTATATGTATGAAAAATTAATAAATGACCAAAGTTGTTATGGTTTGCAATTGATTAGAAAACATATTAATAAACTGACCTCCTTTGAAGGTTAAGCATGGTCATGAGGAAGCACTAGTCCCACCCTGATAAGAAAACTGCCATGGGATTAGAGGATATGCTCAAATCCACACGGTTGGGAAATGGCAAAGCAGAACACTGAACCCAACCCCATGCCGTGCACGCACACCAGGCCCAGGCTGGACTTTGTATGAACTCTAACGAGAGTCCCTGTCCCAATCTGGTGACTTCCACAAGTTTTCAGGAGGTCTGGACTCTGGGCAGTTTCTACACAGTGCAAACTCCCTGCTCTCAAATTTATAAATGTGTAAACTTCTCAGGAGCACTCACAGCTTATGTAGCAAATAACATTCCCTGGGGAAGTCACACCTTGAACTCCAGAGGAGAGCATTCTGGAATTATATTCATACCATGGCTTTTCAGTAAAAATTAGGTCGCAGACACTCTCACTCTGAATTAAAGAGAATGAATTTTACTTGACTACTCTCAGACCAGCTCCGTGTTCAGATTATCTCAGGGTTCATAGAAGTCTCTTAAATATTCATGAAAACATAAAGGATCCCAAAATTAATTTACATACTGAAGGTAGAGAGCAGAGAGGTCTGATTTCCAGGTACATATATATGTGAAAAGCCAATATTAGTCAATTCTGCTCCAGAGGAAGATTCTTCTGCATACCAGATGCATGACAAAAGGGAAAGCACTTTGTTTCAAAACCTACTCCAACTCTCAAGTCACCGGTCAAACAAGCCACACACACTCGAACACAAGTACAAACACATCAAATTCTAGATGTTAGAGGAGGAAATAAAAAAAAACAGAGGTCATATGTATGCATGCTGCTGCTTCTTTTTACTCATGAGTTCAGAATAATTTTTTCACCTGCTAACTCAATGTCAGAGTCTGAGAGACCAGATTCAGACTAAACTGCCAGGGGACTAAGCATGTGGTGTTTGGCAAAGCAATCATTACACAGAAACCTCACTTTTAAGGAAAGAAACATGGATGCCCTAAGGAGGATTTGACCTGTATGCTTGTTCTTTGATAGTAAAAAAGAAACATGATTCTGTAGACTCACTAGAAGTTAAGAATTTACTATGAGCTTTATTTTTAATCACGACACAGGACAAATTTGGTTGTGATAAATCCTGATGGCCTACGGAGATTAATCTTGACACTGCCCTCAGTCTGGATAGGAGGCAATCTAGCAGAGGGAAACTTAGAACAGGATCTGGTATCAGAGTTCTTGACCTGTCACTTACCAGATGAGTTCCTAAGACTTTCCCAGCCCTGGCTTCCCTAGCTGTAAGGCAAGGAAAATAATAGTAACTCATTCTCAGGGTTGCCTTGGGGATCAGTTGAGGGAAGTGCATGCCTACGTGCATGTGTGCATGTAAACACACTCATATGCACATGTGCAATCTCACACACACATATACACATTATGTACATATATGAGTGCATACACATATGACAACACTCCTGGAAAATCAAGTGCTATCCAATGATAAAGTAATTTTAAAATATAATTTAGGCTGTCCATTATAAGGTATTTGTTATAATGAGATTTTCCCTTTACTAAGTATGGACTAATTAGCTATTGTTCATAGATTGACCAAAATATTCATGAGATGGTAAAACTGGAATTTTAGTTAACACCCATAAAATAGTTTTTTTTTTTTTTCTCTGCATGGATAGAGCCAGTTTATGAGACTGAGGACATCTCTAGCTTTACATGTGAGCCAGAAGGTGTCTGTAAACGAGCATTAATTGTGACTTGAGGTCTTTTAAAATAACATTCAGTGAAATGAACACACAGTAAGTTCTTAGTTGGTTCTTGCTCCTAACCCACCATTTTTTCTGCTAATGCCTGTATCCTAAAGGAAGGAGCTCTGAGGTGGAAGGACTTGTGAACAATGTGGGGGTCGGGGGGGCTGACCCTCACACAATCAAAAACCCAAGTATAACTTTCTGACTTCCCCAAAACTTCCCGTAAATTCTAATAGCCTACTGTTGACCAGTAACACAGTTGATTAACACAAATGTTGTAAGTTGTGTTATATGCCGTATTCTTACAATAAAGTAAGCTAGAAAAAATAAAATGTTATTAAAAAATCATAAAGAGGAAATACATTTGCAATACTGTACTGTATTTATCAAAAAGTCCACATAGAGGTGGACCTGTGTAGTACAAACCTATGTTGCTCAAAGGTCAACCGTGCACCCAAGCAGGTAAAAGTGGTGCGACATTCAAGGCCACAACATTTGTTATACAAAAAAGGTAACTTCCTTTTTCTCCCTATAATAACTCAATTTCTGTTTCATAAGACTCCATTTTGCTCAATGACAGAAATCATCTAATTATCTCCAAGGTTTTTCTCAGCAGTTTTATAAACTCCCCTGTTCCCTTTCCCACCCTGTTGTTTTCTCCCTTTCTTCTCGGGATTGATCTAAGTTCCAGAAAGCTTGTGTAGCTTCGTGGCATGGGGATGGGGTGAGGTCAGGAGAACATTAGGTATACGGATTCTCATTTTTATCTTGATGTTCTCTGCCTTGCCTTTGTTTATTGGCCCCTGTTTCATCTCTTTATTTCTCTGTCTTTGTGCTACTCCGAGTGGGGGGCTCAGAGCCCACCAACACATTCTCCTTGAGCAAGCTTTTCAAGGTCAAAATTCCTTAAGGCTCACGTTGAGGGACTCCTCCCTTCCCACTCTGTCTTCTCTCATTCTCACTTTCTTGCACACCCATGGCCCTAATTATGACCTATAGGCCACATGTTGGAGAAAATGTATGGTTTCTGCCTCGAACTAATTGCTCATTCATCTTTCATTCCGTCAACTACGGGCAGGCACTGTGCGTGAGGTTATAGCTTTGAGTAACACAGGTGTGGTCTGACCGCACAGAGCTTCTATTAGGATCTTCAGCGTCAACATCACGCTGTTGTTACTGCCATCGTCATCATCACTGTTACTGAGTGAGCTCTTCGTGTAGACCAAGCTTCCCTGAAATAATTCACATGTATTAATTTATTTCATCTGCACAGCAACTTAGTGGGATAAGTACTATTATTATATGTACCCTACACATGGGGCACAGAGAGGTTATATAATTTAGCCCAGGTCGCACAGCTACTTAGTGCTACAATATAAAGCAAAATAATAGAAAAATAGTAATAATATTTACAAAATAAAGCAATATAAAGCAAAAATGCTTTATAGCCCATGATTTAAATCATATTGTGATACTGTCTCCCATTAGATATATTACCTAAACATTTGTTTCTTTAGTATCTAACCAGGAAGGGGGGTTCGATGATCATTATTAATAGGTATTAAGCAGCTAAAATCCTCTGAGACAAGTCAATGCCATTGTGACCCTGGTCATTATTTCATTCAATAAACAACTTTTACACTCTTACTATGTGCTCAGTATTGTTCTCAATGCTGAGGAATACTGCAGTAAACAAGATCTGCAAAATTCCCCACCCTTAAGGAGATTCCTAATCTGGAGATTAATTGTATTGTAAGAAGAATAAGAGATTCTAGGGATAGTAGATACTCATTCCCTTTTACTTAGACTTTCTCTTTGGGCTCAGATCTGGAGCCATTTCCTATTTTTAAGATCCAAGTGTTAGTACAAAGTATAACATACAAGTCCCGCACTAACCATTCTGAAGGGTGAATGAAAGCTGCCAAATATATGTACGCATGTGTGACTTTGCAGTGATGACATATGCCATCTAGAATGGTGCTAGGATTGATTTTAAGTAACCTGGTCTGAGCAGTTAGGATATTCACAGTATATATAACTGACAAGAATTACCTCTAGAATGTATAAATAACTCCTAAAAATAAAAAAAAAGATAGACATCCAGTAGAAATGCCCAAAGATTTAAATAGGTATTTTACAAAATGACCAATATTTTTTTTTAAGATTTTATTTATTTATTTGACAGAGAGAGAGACAGCCAGAAAGAGAGGGAACACAAGCAGGGGGAGTGGGAGAGGAAGAAGCAGGCTCATAGCGGAGGAGCCTGATGTGGGGCTCGATCCCATAACGCCGGGATCACGCCCTGAGCCGAAGGCAGACGCTTAAGCGCTGTGCCACTCAGGTGCCCCTAAAATGACCAATAATTTGTTAAGGAGGCAGACCCCATCAATCATTAGGAAAATGTGAATTAAAACCGCAATGGTATATTACTGTATATCCATCAGAATGACTAATATGAAAAAGACTGACAATACCAAGTGCTAGTGAGGGTGTAGAGAAGCTAGAACTCTCCTACATTGATGTTGGGAGTCTAAATTGGTACAAACATATTGGAAGATTACTTAGCAGTGTTAACTGCAGAATCTGACATTATTCTTCCCAGCATTGATTCCCATGCATGGATGATATAACCATGCCCCCAAAGACATTCTACAAAAATGTTTCTTCCTAGCTGCTCTATTTGTTTTAGCCTCAAATGAGAAGCAACTCAAATGTGAACAGTCCAATGGATATATGAATTGGGATATATTTATCCAATGGAATACTGTAAAATACTGAAACTGACAAACTATACACAACATGGATGAATTTCACAAATACAATGTTGAGCAAAGGAAGCCAGACACCGAAGAATGCATAAGAAGTGATTCTGTTTATATAGAATGTAAAAGTAGTCAAAACCAACCTGCAGATAGAAGTCAAAATAATGTTTGGAGAGTGGAGGTGGGGAGGGGTCAGGAGAGAGCTTTCTGAGGATAGGTACCTGTGATAGTAACACAGTTATGTTTATTGTGTTAATATTTATGCTGCACACTTATGATGTCTCATTTTTTATATGTATCTTATATTTCAATAAAAACTTTCCTTAAAAATGCTTAGGATATTTTTCACCTTCCATCTGCCGGTTCTTCTTCTGTTTTCCAAGATTTCGCATGGAATTCTAATTCTGTCAACTAGATTGAGAGCTTCCCTAGGGCAGAATTCTTTCCTTTTCATCTTTATAAACCTCACTTAAATATTCTTGGACCTAAATAGTGAATGAATTAAAAGAATTGTCAAGGAAATTTTTCTCAGTTTTATATGTCATCGTGCAGCACAGCACCTAGAACTTACTAAGTTGACAGTGAGTGCTTGATGTGTGAATGAAGAGATGAATTAATGTTTTCTAAATTACATAAATAAGTTATTTTTAGTGTCTATACTAGTAGGCAATTTATCCAAGCCTGGAAATTCAAACTTACTGAAAATGTTTTTTCAATGAGCATGATCTCCCCTTTCTGGTTCTTTCCATTTTATGAGTGGCTGGACTTTTATTGAGTCACTGAAGAAGTCAGTTATCCAATGAAGGATGTTTTGTTTACTTTAAATATGTGAAAAATGGTTCCATTCCTCAAGGGATTATTAATTACTGGTTTACTAATTACTTTGGAACTTTTTTTTTTAAGGAGTCTAGGCAGTTGTTTGAATGAATTCTTATTTAAGTGAGTAATTAGTTGGATCAAAATAATTGACTAAATTAAGAAATTCTTTAATAGACATTATTTAGGTGTCAGTTTAGTTTTGCTACTAGTGATGTGTAACAAATTCATTGTGTGATTAGTAATAAATCTGTCTCTCCTGAAGGAATCCTTAAAAAAAAAAAAAAGACAATCAATTGTGAGGCTTGAGGATAACCCATGTATTGCTTACATATAAGCTATGAAATATTTTACACTTTATTTTTAAACTTGAGCTTACTGACAAAACTCAAAAATAAAGTGTCAGAGTACAGAGAAAAGTATGTATATATTAACATGAGAAAGCTCTTGTAGGGAAAGAATAGGTATTTTTTGAGTCATGTTGGTGTCAAGATCAAGGTAGGTGGGGGTCCCTTCATGCATAAACATTTCCACACAGGCTTCTATGAAGTTCAACCCTCCAAGATTATTCAGAAAGGTACTTCCTCTGTTACTCCTCTGACCTTCACCCCCTCAATTAAGTAGTTAGCAACTCTGTAAATTAGGTGGTTTTTTTTTTTTTAAAGATTTTATTTATTTATGTGACAGAGAGACGGCCAGCGAGAGAGGGATCACAAGCAGGGGGAGTGGGAGAGGAAGAAGCAGGCTCCCAGCCGAGGAGCCCGATGTGGGACTCGATCCCACAACGCCGGGATCACGCCCTGAGCCGAAGGCAGACGCTTAATGACTGCGCTACCCAGGCGCCCCCTACAAATTAGGTTTTTTAACAGACTGTGCAAATACTAAAACACTGTTCTTATTATAATGTAGGTGTTCACTGATAGGCTGTAATCTGCTCGAGTAATTGTTTTTGTAATCTAAGAAATCAGCCTAGCTATCAAAGACTGAATCAACAACGCATGAATGAATGAATACTTAGTAGATTCACGTCCGGTTGGGTCTTTTCTGAAAGTCTTTTTTCTGTTTCTTCATTGATACAGTTTTTCTAATGAAGAAACAGATCACCCCCATGTAATGATAATTTTTCGGTCGCATTTGGCCTGGGTGATCCTGAATCATTAGTCTGAAGGCCATCCTAGAACAAACCCAGCTAAGGATTTTTACCTGGCGCCAGCTCCTTGATTGAAAAAGCTACTGTGCACCCAAGGGCTACGTAGAATGTTATATGAGACTGGTGATCATTAACTGCCGTGATGTAAGGCTCCACAGCGGGAGGGGTGATCTACGCGGGGCGATGTGACTCTTGGTGGTGGCGCTCCTGGCATTGGAACACATGTTCTAACTGGGGATGACTTTAACTGCCTGAGCTAGAAAGAGGTCGTGTATAATACCAGGTTTTATATTAAACAAAAATAAATTTTCTCTAACGCGCGTTTTCAGACAGGTTGTCCTAATATATTAACTTCTGTCTGTGTTTTGAATAGTCAATTTCACGGTGAAATGAGTTCTTAATAATATATTTACCACCTGGGAGAAATCTCCCAGCCATCTGGAAAGGAGAGGGGATTTAGTGCCTCCAAACGGAGATTGGATTTTTTTCACAGTTATTTATTTATTTTTACATCAGGTAGTGGGAAGGATGACCTGGTTCCAGCACTGCGGCTGCAGTGGGCGGGGCATGGGCTGCACCGGACTTTGAGCATGCTCAGTGACCACCGATCCAGGAAGGTGGGCTCCGTTGTCCGTGTTCACATCTAGACATTCAGGATGTAGGAGATCCTGAAGGAGTGTCCCATACTGTGTTAAGCACCGGTGGGAAATACAGAAATAGTAAAATTTAGAGTCTGGCCTCGTTTGTATTCTGCATTTTTATGGGGGCAGCAGACGGTAGATCAGAGCAATGGCTTTACACTGAAAAACACGGGAATCAAACCCTGACTCTGATTAGTTGTGCTACAAATTAGTAGTCACTCTGAACTTCATTTTCTGCATATTTAAAGTTGGAATAATTATATCTACCCTTCAATGTTGTGAGGATTGGAGATCGTGTATAAAAAGTCTTTTTCTACATTGTAGCAATTCTACATTGCCCTTCTGCGTCAGGGACAATGGTTAATAGGAAAGTGGTCAATGTGAAAAGATGTAACAGGTGGAAGCAGGTTAAAAATTTCTGATTGTGTGGGTGTATGTATCGACGTATGTGCATATACACATACTTCAATACAAAATATATGCTCACATTGGTCCAGTAGAACATACTGAAACTGGATGCATAAAAAAGAAGGGCTTGAGTTTTGAAATGGGTTTTCCAGAATTAAAAAAAGAAATCCATTATTCATTCATTCAGCAATATCTAGTGAGCACCTATTATGTGCCAAGCACTCTTCTAAGTGCTTTGTGTAAGTCCATGAATAAAACAAATATTCCTGCCCTCTTTGGCTTTAGATTCTCAAGATGGAGAATGGACAAACAGTAAATGGTAAGGGAATAAGCAGGTGAATCATAGCGTATGTGTTAAGCTGAGAAGTACTGACACAGAACAAAAACAGAAAAGGGTTAAGGATTGGGAGTTTTAGGCCTGAAGAAGTTTGTAGTTTTGAAAGGGTATTCAGAGAAGGCATCATTTATTAAATGACATTAGAGCAAATATTTGAAGGATACAAGGAAATGAATCATGTGGACATCAGGGAAAAGAATGGCCCAAGTAAGGAATCATCCAGTGGAAAAGCCCAAAGGAGCATGCTAGGCATGCTCAGTGAGTAGCAAAATAGTCAGTGGCTAAAATTAAGTGAGCCCAGGGATATTGTAAGAGTGAAGGTAAAAAGATAACTGGAAGCTAGAAAAGGAGAGACTTGTAGGTCATTCAAAGGACAAAGCCTTTTACCATGAGAGAAATGGACAGCCACGGCATAGTTTTGCATAGAATTTACATTTTAAAAAAATCAAGACTTTTTTGGCTGCAGTGTTGAAACTAGACTTGGATAGGCATGGACAAGTGTAGATGTAGGGGGAGCAGTAAAGAGAACTACTGGAGTAACCAATAATAACGATAGTGGTGGCCCAGGCCAAGGTGATAGCACTGAAGCCATTGAGAAGTGATTCATTTTTGGATATATTTCCAAGGTAGAAAAACATGATTTCCTGATGGACTGAGTTTGGAGTGTGAGAGAAAGGAAGGAGGCAGGTATGATTAGAAAGCTTCTGGCCTAAAGAGCTGGAAGGAAGGGTTGCCATCAGTTGAGATGGTAAAGACTGTGAGAGGATGGTGTTTGGAAGATCAGATAAGGAATTCCACTTTAAAGAAGTTGAGTTCAGGTGGAGTTGAACAGCAGGCAACTAATATTCACCACTCTAGTTCAGATTTGCTTCGGACATCTAAATTTGGAAGTTGTTGGCATATGGAAATCATCTAAGGCCATGGGGCCAAATGAGATCCCCAAGGAAGTAGATGAGGATAGAAAAAAAGGCTAAAGATTGAGCCCTTGAGTACTCCAATATTAAGTAGTCAGGGAGGAAATGAAGACATAGAGAAAGAGACTATAAAGGAACAACCAGCCAGACAGGAGAAAAACCAAGAATGTGAACACTATGTGAAGAAAGTGTATCATGGAGGGTGGAGTGATTAAATGGTTGGTCCAGTTAGATGATGCCTGAGAAGTGACCATTAGATTTGGACAGGGACTTCAACAACAACCTTGAGAACTGTATCTGATGAGTAATGAGAGCAAAAGCCTGAATGAAGAGAATTTAAGAGAAAATAGGAAGAGATAAATAGGAAACAATGAAATACACAACTATTTTTGAGGAGGTTTTTTTTTTCCCCTCTAGAGAAGAGAAAAGAAATAATAGGAGAAGTAAGTTTAAATAAAAAGCTTTTTAAAAATGGATGGGGCGCCTGGGTGGCACAGCGGTTAAGCGTTTGCCTTCGGCTCAGGGCATGATCCCGGCATTATGGGATCGAGCCCCACATCAGGCTCCTCCGCTATGAGCCTGCTTCTTCCTCTCCCACTCCCCCTGCTTGTGTTCCCTCTCTCGCTGGCTGTCTCTATCTCTGTCAAATAAATAAATAAATAAAATCTTTAAAAAAATGGAATACACAACAGTGTGTTTATATGCTGATGGGAATGATCCACAAGAGATAGAAAATGATGTTTGGAAGACAGCATCGGGTACAGATGAATGGTGTCTTTGGGTACATCAGATGGAGTGGGATCTGGTGTTCGTTGGATGCCCAGTGGGTACTGATGTGGCAGGTAAAGCAGGGGAGTGGTGAGTCTACGGACATGCTCTTCTGAAAAGTTTTAATTTTTCTTAATGAAGTACGAAGTGAGGTCATGAGGCGAGTCTGAGGATGACAGAGGAAAGTGTTAGAGGTTGAAGAAGAGAGGAGAACCTGTGAAATGATCATCTTGGGGGAGTGGGGCAGTGAATGAACCAGTGAGATGGTATGGTTGTCCAGCAATACGAGGCCCTCTTGAGTCTTTTGATGAGTAATTTAAATTCAGCTCATTCAATTTATGGTCAGTTAAATAAGTTAAGTACAAGTTTTTGAGACACTTCCTAGTTCATGAACTACTCTTGGCTCTGGAGATATAAAAATGAATAGGATGTAGTCCCTCCCTTCAAAGAACTCATTGTCCTGCAGCAAGAGACACTGAAATAGGAAATCAATAACTATAACAAATTGTAGTAACTCTATAATTGAGTTATATTCATTGTTTTGGGAATTTCTGCCAAATGCTGTTGCCAAATATAGTGACACAGCAAGCTGGTGGGGTATTTCACATCAGAATTAGAAAGTCGTTGTCCATAGTTACCTTCCATTTACTCAATAATATTCATTAAGCGTCCATCTCTGTGCTAGGTGTGAATGCTACAAAGGCAAATAAGATAACTTCTACATTCGAAGAGCTCATCAGCGAATGCAGGAATTTCCAGCATTAGCTGCACATTAGAATGACGGGTGCTTTTAACAAGCCAGATACTCGGGCCAAACCCCATACCAATAAGGCAACATTTTTCCAGTTCCTAGGCTATGCAAAGAAGAAAACTGCTGATAGAGAGGGACAAACAGATGAGAAAACAGAAAATGGAGCTATAGGCATCATAAACGCTGTAAGATAGGAAAGCACAAAATGCTAGGGGAGCTCAACTGGATGTTGTCCCCCTCAGGTAGAGGGAGCAGTGAGGAGTGCCCAGTTGGAAGGAGTAAAGAATGAATGAGAGTCAGTGTGGAAAAAAAAAAGGAAGCGTATTCAGCTGAAGGAGAGGAAGGGGCAAGGAACTGGGAAATGAAGGAACATACCGGGTTCAGAAATCTGTGAGTTGTTTAGTAAGCCCAGAGCAGGGGGCATGATGTTGGAGAAAAGTGGCAAGAGCTGCTGAGTGACCAGTGTACAGGGGCTACATTGGACAGGGCAAACTCCATTTGTTCTCACACTATTATTGAATTTCCATTTAAAGATGGCCAGGGAAGCCTGGGTTAATTCCACCTGCTAAGCAAGAGAAAGCAACACTTTGAAGAATCTCAGAAGGCTGAGAAGTTAGGAAAGAGCACTTTACAAGGCTCTTGGGGCTGGATTTAGCCATGGGGTGGTTTCAGGGCAGAAGTTAGTGAGCGGGGACTGAGCAGGGATTGGTTGGATTTCATAAACCAGTCGAGTTGCCAGAACAAGTTAGTAGATTTTTCTTTGGAACAAATGACTCCATGGGAAATCATGGGAATCAGTTTGGTCTATTCTATGGTCTTATTTTGTAACATAAGGATCTGAATAAGCTGGTATTAAATATTTGAGTTTAGATTGTCTGTGTTGCATGTCATGGTTTCATAGAGTTGGTTTTGTTGTTGTTGTTTTGTTTTTCTTTTTAAAAATTCATTTTAAAGAGAGAGAGAGCACAAGCACGAATGGGGGGAGGGACAGAGAAAGAGAGTCTCAATCAGAGTCCCCACTGAGCAAGGATCCTGACAGTGGGCCAGTCCCACAAACCATGAGATCAGGACCCGAAACCAAAAGTCGGTTGCCCAACCAACTGAGCCACCCAGGTGCCCCATGGTTTCATAGAGTTTATCAGTTCTGCGAGTTATGTAAAGTTTTGCAAGCTGTGGCTTCTGTTTCATTTCTCACAATTAACTGGAGTTAAGAAAATGAGCGTGGTAAGTAGAGCACTGAGAATCAGGAGGCTGCCACGCAATAGGGTCCACAGATCTGCCGACACCTGGAGGTGACCTAAAGATGACCATCATCGACCAAGCATGCTCATCCAGAAGAAACACAAAACTCACAGGGAACCGATCTTTTTAAAAGATGCTGTAAAAGAAGGACGTTAATTGACTATGTTAACAATTGAATGAGAAAATTTGCATACATTTTAAGGCAAATACTATTAAAATTATTATCAACATTTATAATATGGGTACTCCAAATATATAGAAAAACGATGAGTAATAAAACACGAAACGTACTAACTCCTCATCTTTCTGGCATCTTAACATTTTGGCCCATGTAGGCTTCTTTGTTAGAGAAATAGAACATCACAGTCAAACTGAATCACCCTGTTTATTCTACTTCACTTCTCTTCTCCTCAATCCTTTCTTCCCTCCCCAGAGCTGCCGATGATTATGAATTTAGTGGGATTTTCCCTAATTGTAATGCATTTGTGTGTGTAAATAAAATAGGATACCGTCCTCCTTGATCTCAAACTTTTTTCTTTTTTTTTTTAAGATTTTATTTATTTATGTGACAGAGAGACAGCCAGCGAGAGAGGGAACACAGCAGGGGGAGTGGGAGAGGAAGAAGCAGGCTCCCAGCGTAGGAGGCTGATGTGGGGCTCGATCCCACAACGCCGGGATCACGCCCTGAGCTGAAGGCAGACGCTTTAATGACTGCGCTACCCAGGTGCCCTTGATCTCAAACTTTTATAAATAATCTCAATCTGGTTATATCTGTCTAGTTATTTGCCTTGCTTATGTAATTTTATGTTTCTGAGATTTGATTTGTTTCTTTCCTTTCTTTTTTTTTTAAAGATTTTATTTATTTATTTGACAAAGAGAGATAGCGAGAGAGGGAACACAAGCAAGGGAAGTGGGAAAGGGGGAAGCAGGCTTCCCGCCCAGCAGGGAGCCCGATGCGGGGCTGGATCCCAGGACCCTGGGATCATGACCTGAACCGAAGGCAGACACTTAATGGCTGAGCCACCCAGGCGCCCCTGATTTATTTGTTTTATTTGATTTATTCCTTTTGTTTTGTTCCTGTTTGTTTTATTTGATTTATTCCTTTTGATTATATAGACATATGATTTTATATACATATGACTATATATATATATCTCATATCAATATCACATACGTATTTCATCCATTTAGATTCCAGCGTAGTGTCCCATTTTATGAATATACCACTGTTTAGGCTGTCTATTATTGCAACACAATTAGATTGTTTCCAATTATCACACACAATGCTGCAGTAAACATTCATGTACATGGTTCCTTGTATACTTGTGAGGGAATTCCTGGGTGTAGTAAGAACACCTTCTTCAAAATTTCCAGATATTGCCTAATTGCTCCATAAATGGTTTTACCAGTTTCCAGTCTCACAGGGGCAATGAAATAAGGCAGTCTGCTCAGTGGATAATGATATCTTATTTTTGTGTTAATTTGTATTTTCCTGATCGCTAGTGTGGTTGAGGATATTTTAAAATACATATTGGTCATTTGGTTTTCCTCTTACTGAACTGCCTTTTTTCTTTCTTTTTTTCTTTCTTGGTAGTTTTTTAAAAATTCTTTATTTAAATTCAATTTAGTTAACATATGCTATATTATTAGTTTCAGAGGTAGAATTTAGTGATCCATCAGTTGCATGTAAGACCCAGTGCTCGTTACATCAACTGCCCTCCTTAATGCCCATCACCCAGTTACCCCATCTCCTACGCACCTCCCCTCCAGCACTCCTCAGTTTGTTTCCTAAGAGTTAAGAGTCTCTCATGGTTTGGTTGGCAGGTTTTTAATTTTTTTTTCATACTTTGAATACCAATTCTTGTATAGTTACATGCATTGGGATTCCAATTTTTTCTCCCAGTGTGTGACTTGAACTTCCACTTTATGATTTTGGGGAAGTGGGGGTATAGGAGGTGTTTTTCTTTTTCTTTTAATTAACTGTAATCATATTTTTATTTATGTGTGTGTATGTGTTTGCATAAAAAATAATTTTCCACCAAAAGCACATGAAAATACTCTCTCATATTTGTATTCTAAAAATAACAAAGCTTTGCTTTTCATATTTGGCTGTTTTATCTGCCTGTAGTTGATTTTTGTGTGTGGTTGAGAAAGGGATCCCAGCAACATTTACTGATTCCTCCAGAACCTGCAATGTTATTTCTTTCCTAAGTCCAGTTTCCAAATAATGTGGTCTGTTTGGGGTTTTTATCCTGCTCTACTCATCTTCTTGTCTATTCTCGAAAACAAACCACAATGCTTTAATTATTGTTGTAGCTCTGAAATGAGTCTTGCCATCTAGTACAATGAGTCTTGCCATCTAGTACAATGAGTCTTGCCATCTAGTACAATGAGTCTTACCATCTTGCTTTTCAGATTCATCTTAGTCATTCCTGACTCTTTATTCATCCTCCTAAAATTAATGTCTAGCATCGTGCAAACTTTTCTGAGGGATTTTAACCTCAGTTGTACTAAACTAAACTTACAGAATAACTTGGTGCGACTTGACATGCCTATGATGTTGAGTTTTTTTCCAGCCATGAACATGCAATATGTTTTCATTTCTTTAGGGTTCATTTGGTTGGTTTTCAATAAAATCTTATAGTTTTTGCTGTAAGTCTTTTACCTATGCTTTGTACAGTCATTTCCACAAATTCTATTTTTGTTGCCATTATAAATGGTGTCTCCACTAAATAATTATTTTTATTTGTGTGCAGCTTGTCTTTAAAAATTTACTTCATATTTCTATATTGATCTTATATTCAGCAACTTTTCTAAACTGACATCTTAATTCTAATTAATCTTTTGATCTACTTGGCTTTTCCACATAGATAATCCTATCATTAGAAATCATTACAAGGCAGTTTGTTTTCTATGTCTTATTATCTTTATATCATTGCATTGTCTCTCTGTGCTGACTCTGACCTCCAGTTCGCTGATGAACTGGAGGCACGGGAATGAGCATCCTTGCTTTGAACCTGACTTACAGTAATCGCTTCTAATACTTTCACTATTAAATAAGATGTTTGTTATACATTTTTAGTAAATTCTCTTTTTCAAGTTAAGGACGTTCCTTAGATACATCATTTCCTCTGAGTCTCTATCATGAATGTGTCACATTTTATTAAATAATTGTCCTGCATTTATTGAAATGAATGATACTGGGGTTTTTCCCCTCAAAGGTGACCAACCATTTCAGAAGTTCGTCACGTAGCTGTAGCCCAAAGCCCGGTTCGAGGAGAATACCTAACACAAAAATTCAGAGAGCTTGACAAGATGGTGCTCTAGAATGGGGTGGGGAGATGTTCTTGACTAAAATAGAAATCTACTCCTTCAAAACCAGTGGGTCAAAACCAGTTGCTTCTCAAAGGGAATCTACAGGCCAGGAGCATCAGGGTCACCAGGGAGCTTGTTAGAAATGAAGAGCGTCAGGTCCAACCCAGCCCCACTAAATCAGAATCTGCATTTAACAAGATCCCCAGATGCACGCATGCCCATTAAAGCTTCAGAAATCTTGTTAGACATCATCCTTCCAACATCAGAGGCAAATTCATTCATGTGACCTAGTACAGTAATACATTTTCTAAAATTACTCCACATTTGCATTCCTAGGATAAAACAACTTGGTCATTTTTTTAAAAAGACATCTCTAGATTTTGCCTCTCTGTAGGTGAAAATGAACTATAAGTTTCCATTTCTGATACCATCCTCTTCTGGTTTGGGTATCAAGACTGTTGCAGCTCAACAGTAATCTGGAAACCATTTCCTCTTCGTACCTCTCGGGCACAGTTTGCTTAACTTTTAAGTTATCAGTTTATTGCATTTTTGTTAGAACTCACCTGTAAATTATTCAGTGCCTAACGGTGGTTATTAGATTTTTTAACTTCTGATAATGTTTTGTTTTAAACATCATGTCTAATTTGATTTTCCATGTTTTTAGTCAGTTTCTAATTATGTGTTTTCAAATTTACCAGTTAAGTTTCTTCCAGTTAATTGAAAATTCTCCAGAATTTATTATCATATAGGATTGCATATTTGTGCTTTTCTCTAGTTTTTTCTTTTTTTTTTTTTAAAGATTTTATTTATTTATATGACAGACATAGAGACAGCCAGCGAGAGAGGGAACACAAGCAGGGGGAGTGGGAGAGGAAGAAGCAGGCTCATAGCGGAGGAGCCTGATGTGGGGCTCGATCCCACAACGCCGGGATCACGCCCTGAGCCGAAGGCAGACGCTTAACCGCTGTGCCACCCAGGCGCCCCTTCTCTAGTTTTTTCTTAACCTACGTTAACAGAGGCTAAGGAGTTTTGTCGTTCTTTTCAGAGAATCACTTTTCAAATCTATTAATCCAACAAGATTTGTATTTAGTTTCTATTTCACTAGTTTCTCCTCTTATTTTTAACACTGACTTTATTCTATATATTTTAGGGTTTACTCATTGCTCTTTTCTAACTATACTCATTAGAGGATTGACTCATTAATTTTCAATCTTTTTTTTTATTTTAAATCTCCTGTTAGTATTGTGTTATTGTAGCTGTACCGTACGCATTTAGACATTTAAGATTTAATTATAATTTTTTTAAATTTATTTTTTTTAATTTAAAAATATTTCTGAATTTTTATTTTTATTTCTTCTTTGATTTTTGTTATTTCATATTAGATCCATGAGTTAAAAATTCATATATTTATGTTTATATCTATCTATTTATGTAAGTTCTGACTTGCTCTGCAGCCTAAATAGTAAATAGTCTGAGTATTTGAAAACAACACGCATTCTCGGGGTGCCTGGGTGGCACAGTCAGTTAAGCATCCGACTCTTGGTTTGGGTCGGGTCATGATCTCAGGGTCCGAGACTGAGCCCCAGAGCACCAGACTCCACTCTCGGAGTTGGCTTCAGATTCTCTCTCTTTCTCCCTCTTCCCGTCCAGCCCCTGCTCTCTCTCTCTAAGTAAATAAATCTTTTAAAGAATAAAAAAGAACATGTATTCTTTAATTTTACTCTAATTTGTCAGCCAAGGGTTCTATAATCATCCAGCTAGGCAAGTCTCTGGAGAGCCTCTGAAGAGCCTGGGAACAAGTCTGAATCTAAGGCTCAGCTGAGGCAGAAGTCGCATTAGCTCTCGGGTAGGGGACAGGGCCCAAGTCACTGGTTTAGGCCTCAGTGACAGAAACCTTTTTATTCTGGGGGGAACATAGAAAATGAAGTAAGGATGGGCAAGGCATGGGACCAGAGTTGAAACAAGCAAGAATTAGACAGTTTAGCAAAACCTGCACTGGGAAAGGACTAAGGACTTAGTACTAAGAGTCTGGTATAAAAGCAACAAAGTAGGAACTTGGTCATAGCATGATACTTAAAGTTTTGGGTTCTGTGATCACAGGTCTAATTTCAAGTCTTCATCTTGCATTTGGTAGGGACCCTAGACACACTACTACTGTGTTCTAATCTTGCTTTTCTTGTCTATAAAATAGAAATAATAATAATGTTCATCATACTGGGTTACTGTGAAATTAAATAACAAAGCATTTAGTTTGGTCTCTGAAGTCTAGTGATTATTCAGTGAATATTAGCTATTATTGTATATTGCAACTTTTAAATTTATATAATTTTATATATGGATACCTGTCATTGCTAATAATAATAATAATAGTAAAACAAGATGAGATAAAGTTCAGGAGGAGAATTCAGTGGAAATGTGCAGAATTCTGTTGATCCCAGGACCCTGAGATCATGACCTGAGCTGAAATCAAGAGTGGGATGCTTAACTGACTGAGCCACCCAGATGCCCCAAGATTAAAAGTTATTTTGAACAATATCTTCTATTTGCATTTCCTTATCACTTAATTGGGAGGCATTTTCCTACACTCATCACTGTTGTTCTTTTCTTTAGGTAAGGGTTTTGCTGTTGTCTACTATACAACCTTCCTCCAATAGCAGCCTGCTGTCTCCTGATTGCATTGGCTTCCATAGAAAGCGTACCATATACAGGGGATAGGCACTTAAACTATTATTCCTATAAACTTAGAAGAGTAGTCCAGACCTCATTTATGAAGTTGCTTCTAACTCTAAAACTATACTATTTATTTGTCTTATGAGTCAGGATGTAGGACACAATGCGGTGACCCAGTTAATACCTACCATCTACAATCTATATTAGCCAGTCAGTATGGTTCTTGGTGATCCCAATTTATAGAATTCTTTCGTATTGAAGCCATATAAATTCAATAACTGAGGCTCCCTATCACAAACAAGTTAGCCAACTGATAGCACAAGAATGCCTGAGTAGGAATTCCTGACTGACCAGTTTTCTTATGACAAAATGGAAATCCTATAGTACAAACAGTTGTCCAGGTACGAGAATGTACAAACTCCTCTGTGAATTGCCTAGTTGCCAGTCATGTTGCACTTCATTCTATCTCCTTTGTGATGATAGCCCCAACCTGACCCTTATCAATGTAGGGGCCACGGGCAGACCACCTCAAACCGTACCACTTTATCATGTAGATTATTTTGAGCTGCAAACAAACTCAAGAAGGAAAAAGGCCCAGTTAGAAATTTTGACTTCCCTCAACCCGCAACTGCCTGAAAGAATTTAGATGGAGGACCTGCTCCAGAAAGGGAGTTATCACCATAGATAACTATATCATGTTATGAACCAGGTATGGTAGACAGGGAGGAACCTAGCACAGCCTGCTTGATCAGAGTCCTCTATGTGCCACTGTTTCTAAATGGCCCAGCAAAAATTTATTTACCAAACATTTACTCTTTTTCATCTTCCTGTAAATTGTATTTCTTCCCTTTGAAGTCCCAGACACCTGCCCCTTCTCCTTGGTTCAAGATGACATATATACTTCATTTTGCCTGACTGTCTGGAATTTTGCATCTGTGTGGATTCCCTGTAGGTACGTAATTAAATCTCATTTTCTCCTGTTAATCTGCCTCATGCCAATTTGATCTTACACCAGCTAGAAGAATCTTGAAGGGTAAGAGAAAAATTTTCCCTCCCTAACACCCACAGTGCGCTTTAAGGTTAGTTCAGTGGCTTAGCTTGGGATTGCATTTATTTTACTCTAAATATGCTTAGAGAGATGCCATTCGTCCCTTCTTTTATCCACCCAGAAGGTGTTCTATCACAGCTGCAGCGTGAGAGATGAGAAGGATACATGATGAATAAGGCATAGAGACCCATTGTTAAGGAGTTCAGGGTTGAAGACAGACACAGAGGCCTACAGCTGCTCTCAATCCAATGCATGTAATGACACCAATAAGCCCAAGGTTGTAGGGACACACAGAGGACTGCCACCTAACTCAAACTATGGGGATCAGGGAAACCTTTTTGGAGAAGCTAGTGCCCTAGCAGGCTCCTAATTGATCTATACATTTCTTATATATAGAAATAGAGTTAAGGAGATGGGTGAGGAAAGATCAGCTGCACAGAAGGTTCAGACTTAAGGCATGAATTTGAAAAAAAAAAAAAAAAGTCTTGTAAATGGGAGCACAGACACCTCAGTGTTGCCGAAATGCAAAGTGTGATTATGGAGTGGTGTGAGAAGGACCTGGAGAGAGAGGTAGGAGTTAGTCATGGCCAACTTTGTACAACGGTAATGAGTTTTGATGTTACTCTGTGGATGACAGACACCCTGAGTGGGTTCAGAGCCAGGAAGTAGGTACTGGCAGATTCACGAGTTACACAAGTTTTGCCGTAACTTCAGGAGAAAACATCAGTTAAGTTAAAACATTAAAAATATTATGAGTCTGCACAATTTTACTGAGTACTCATTGCAGTACCTGGTACAATCAGTTACCTGTGAATTAATTATCTATGGTTGTGCAGCAAATGACTCCAAAGTTTAGTGGCTTAAAGCAACGGGCATTTATTTTCTTATTTGCCAATTGTTCTGGGTCAGGAGTCTGGGCACAGCTTAGCTGAATCCTCTGGCTCTGAATCTATCATCAGACTGATATCAAGGTGTCTGCTAGAGCTAGAGTCATGTTAAGTCTACCGGGGGTGGATCGTTTTCAAGCTCACTCACATAGCTGTTGGCACGATTCATTTCCTCCTGGACTATTGGTTAGAGCCTGCCCTCAGGTTCTTGCCACATGGTCCTCTCCATATGGCGGCTCCCAGCACGGCGCCTCATTTCATCGGAGGGAGCGAGCAAGATAACAAAAGACAGAATGCAAGCGAGATGGAAGTCACCAACTTTTACAATCTAATGTTAGAGAGTGACGGCATCACACAACTTTTGCTGTATTCTGTTAGAAGCAAGTTACTAGGTCCAGCCCACACTGAAAGGGGTGGGATTTACCTAAGGGCATAAATGTTGGGGGGAGGGGGAGAAGGTTATTGGGACCATCTTGGAGCCTGACTACAATGCACAGGAGATGTCTACTGTATATTAGTAACATGGACAAATGAACAGTTTTTCTCTCTATTCATTATTTTCTCCTTTTGTAATGGGTTTTCCAAGTATCATATAGATGTGTTGTGTCATTGAGTGGAATTTTGTTCAGGGGTTCTGAACTTCAGATATAAATCTGGTATAAAAATACAAGATATCTTGAATATATATTTTTTCTTAATCTCACCCAAGTGTATTTTCCTCCATGCAAGCCTACTTTTGTCTTTCCCCTTGGATTTCAGCTAAACAAATAAAATAATAACTATAGATTAAGACATGGAATCCCCCAAGCAGCAGTAACTCTCAAGTTGAAGTTTTCTTGATTGTTTTTATTAAACAGTCGATCCATTTTCTTCGCCTCTAATAAGGTTAAACTGTGGCTATTTGGAATCCTTTTTTATCTACATGAAAGTCACTTTCCTGATGATGTGATAATATCAATAGTAATGTAGCCTTCAGCTGCCTGCAAGGCTGTGGGCAAGGTCACGATGGCTGTTATTACAGAGAATGCATGCATCCCATGAAACATTCATGTTTTATATCAGCCTTCCTTTGGATGCTTCTTGAAGAAATCCACTTCCCTCTGACCTTTGATGTACGTACTTATTTTCAAGATACTATGAATAACTAACATTTATATAGTCTTTACATTTTACAAAGAGCTTTCATATCTGTTATCACTCATGGTTCTCGTCCTAGCTCTGAAGGCATCAATCAGATTGACCTTAGATCGCAATTCTAGGAAATTTCAGAGCCAGGACTAGAACCCAGATCTTCTCCTTTGAGTCTTTTCTTTTAATTACATCACAGTGCATTGTGACGTTTCAGCACTGTTGTGTTTTTTTTTTTTTTCTTATTAAACTAAGAAGCGTTGAGTCACTACCTTATTATATTACTTTTCAATGTTTCCAGGAAAGGGTGCCTTTGCCAAATTGCTGACTTTTCTTATACAATTTATTTCACTGCTTAGGAAACTTCAGTTTTCTCATCTACAAAATAAGGGTATAATCATTCCTTCCAACAAGAATAATTATATGAGACTAAATGAACTCAATATAGCTAGGTTTTTAAGCCCAGTCATTTTGTTCACCCATGGTATATTTCACACAAAGCCGAGTACTTGACAAATTAAGAATTTAGAGGGAGATAGAGACACAGACCCTCTTCTCAGGAAAGATCGTAATTTAGAGCAGTTGTTCCTCTGGTAGACTTTGGGGTCAAGTAGTTATTTGGTTATGTTGAGGACAATGACCCTTCCCTGACAAATCCTCACTGATAAAAACATATTGCATCATGTTTCAGAGACAACTATAGATCAGCTAAAACTCATCTTTGAATGCCAGTTAAGACCTCTGATCTAGAGGCATGTGGTCTGCACTCAGGATGCTAAGTACAGGTTACAGTGACCATTAACAGTAAGCTAATGCCCAGGATTAGCTTTAATGGCTTGCTAATATTAGTGAGCATGTAAACACTTGAAATCATTCCATTGACAGGTGACACACTCTTTCACATTCACAGTTGTAGCTTTGGGTATTTGGATTAAGCAATCAAATTGTTTGAAATAAAGCACCGCTGCACTATTAATAATAGACAATGAGCATTCCCTGAATCCCTTCATTAGAATGTATCCGTATCCTAGCAGCTAGTAGTGGACACTAGCCCACTACAACCTCAAGAAAAAGAAAGCTAGCACTCTTTCCTTTCCCACTTTCACTTGGCTCTGAGGCCAGCAAGTCTGACTATAGACTAACAAGTCACCCTTTCTCCTTGACCCTACAGAGTGTGCATTTCTACTAGGCAGACACAGAGTAGCGAGGCCAAAGTAGGTTTTCTTTCCTTGACATGGAAGTTTGGTTCGTCCTTCCAAGGATGAAGTCACTGATTTTGATTCACTTAAAACCAAGAAACAAACAAACAAAGGATTAGCTGCATTCCTTTGGGTAGGTAGTTGATGCTGAGGAGAATGGTCTAATGAGGTGAGTGGCAACGATCAATGCTGAAACAGAGGTCAGCAGGCCAGGCTGTGCCATTGGATTTCGCTGGGATTGTTGAGTCGATAAATGACCTGGTGGGGAATTACTATAAACAAACCGCACCATCTTTAATTCAGGTGTGGGCCGAGGGGAGGGCACTGACCCATAGGATTTCTTGATTAGAAGAATAGGCAGCAGGTCATTTCTCAAACTTCTTTGAACAGATTTATTTACCGAGCAGTGGTGTGTATGTACGGAGATGTCCTCTCTGCCCTCCTGCTTTGTCTTCCCATCTTTGCAGGCTGTCATCTATTCCACAGCTGTCTTGATACTGTCAGCGTGTGAGCACGGGCCCTCCTGAGTGTCTACACCTAAGCAGCTGAGTTGTTACTTGTTGTGATCCAAGGGGAGCCAAATTTCACCACGGTCATTTGGTTGCTTTGCAAAGTCCCAAAGAGAGTATTTTGAGTGCAGGTTGTATATAATTGTTGATGTCAAATGGATCTAAAGAAATTATTAAATGATAGTAAAAGCTATCGCAGAGATCCAAAGATTCAAATTCTTTGATTCCATATAGCAATAAAGTCCTCAGTACCATCGATCTGTCAAAGATCAGGCAGCAGAGGGGGTCGGAGGATACACAGACCAGCACCTGCCTTTCACAGTTACGAAACTGGAAACCTAAGTGATTAAATGACGCCGTGTTCAAAAGCCAGTCCTCTTTCTAATGGGAAAACTAGTTTTATTATTGTTATTTTTTTTGGCTAACATTTCCATTTAATGTGGTATTATCCTTCAGCAAATACAAAGAATGACACTTCCAAATTCAGGAGAGAGGGCTGGTGTTTCCCACCATATCACTAGGATTACTGGTGTCTGCAAACTCCTTTGCTGAGTTAAAACAAAACAAAACAAAACAAAACAAAAACAAAAAACAAAAACAAAACAAAAAATGAAACAAAACAAAAACGTGCAGTGTCTGGTGCCTGGTGAAGGTGAGTTCAGGAGAAATCCTTCCACTTCTGTGAAGCTTCCCTTGCACTTGGTAACAGAGTTCAGAGTCCCTCTTTTGTGTCACTTTTCCCTATAGGAGTCTCTAGTAGAGCGTCATTTAAGACATGTTGTCATTCTTGTCCTATCAGGCAGTAATCTGCACGAGGCCAGGAACCATCCATCCCCAGCAGGGAACAGCTATAAATTCATAATTAAAAATAACTCTGTCAAATGATAGATGCAATAATGGCCCATATATTACTCAAAACCTAGGTAAAATAAAAGGGGGAAAAAGGAAGCGGAAGAGCGAAGAAGGGGAAGAAAGAGGCAAGAAGGAAGAAAAAGTTCTCTTCTTGGTGAGAGTTGTGAGGAAGGCTTAGGTCACTTTGCATTTCATCTCCTAAATCAATTTGCCTGTCTGGAGCCGGGGCCTGGGACACGCACCATGTTGGGGATGAGCTGGCTTTATTACCAGCTGCTAGACTTGCTGATAGAATTGTCCTTGATGTTCTGGAATGGAGAAAAAGGCAGCCACTGACAGAGAGGGAGTGTGGGGAAGGCTCCTGCAGGGACAGAGTGTTATAACCTGCTGAGGCGGCTCCCCACGGAGCCATGAGCTGTGTGCAAATGGCAGTCGGTGTGTGCTTTGAAGCCTCCAGCCTTGGGAACTTCAAACAAGGAGAGGACGGACAGATGATCTATGGGAAATTAATATCTAACGGGGCTCAAAACTGCTCTCCCTGTCACCTTAATCTCCTGCCTGTTCGCTGACTGTATTTACTTTCTGAACATACCAAACATTTACTACAACAGAGGCTCTCACACCCTTAATTTTTCTAAAACAGAGAACTTTACATTTCAGTTTTAACTATTTCTCTTTTTATCCTCACTGAACTGTTCGTTTTCCTAGGTTTGGGAAGGTTCCTTAGGGAGCAGAGACGTGAGCAAGGTTTGAGGAAAGAGCTAGGCTGGCAGATGGAACGCCCTGCCACTGCCCTGTCCCACCCTGCCGAGAGGATACTCACGGAATCGTGTTCAAAGGCAGCCCCTGTTGGGTCGGGAGCAGATCTTTTCCCCCTACCTGGATATAAGCCCACACACCCTAGAATCTTTGATTTAATGGCTGGAGTAGACAAACTTACCTTGGAATATACCTGGGAAATAGACAGGGTTTACCTCCATCCATCCATTCATTCACCCATTCAACCATCCATCCCCCCACCCATTCATCTACCACCTATCTATGTAGCCATTCACTCATCCACTCATTTGAATATTCAGGCAGATAATCCGTCCACAAACATTTTGAGAGTACCTACTGTATGCCTAAAACTATGCTAGATGCTAGTAACAAGAGGAGAATAAAGAATGGTCCTGCTCTTAAGGAGTGTGTATTTTATGTCAAGAAATACTCATAAGCAGACCATTCCTTTCTACCACCCTCTTGCTTTGATACAAACTGGGTAATCTACCCCTTAATTGCCTCCTTCATGGCATTTCCATAATATCCTGTCTTTACTACCCTTAGGGCGCCCAGTTTATGCAGGTTTGCCCCGCACTACTCAAGACTTCCCCAGTTTTAGCACCGAATATCTCATTTCCCTCAGTCTCAGACAAACAGGGACAGGTGGTCATCTTATTGCCAACATCTCAGATTCTCAACAAGTCGCTCTCACAGGGTGCCCCGCCGTCCTCATCCACTCACCCCTAGGTAGCTAGGAGGCCCCAGCATTACCTGGGAATGTGTCAGAAATGCGAATTCGAGGCTCTGCCCCTTGATCCACTGAATCGGAGACCACAGCAATCTGCATTTTAACAAACCCCCTCAAATACTGAAGTTTGAGAAGCACTGCTCTAAATTGGTTCTGACTTCCGACCCATCAATATTGTTCTGTCTTCAGGGGTCCTCAGAGTCCTGTGGTGACTCACTAACTGACTCCATACGCTAAAGCTAGCCAGGTGCCGATGGGGATAATAAGGCCCCTGAACTAATGATAATTAATACAGAAACAAATAAGCAAATAAGTAAAGAAATTACATGTGATGCTTGAGGTATACTTAGAGCTGAGGGATGTTTCCCCTTGGAAGGATGTTGTGCGTGACAGAACAAAGTGGTGCCAAGCCCTGTGCGGACCGCCTGGAAAATTGTTCTCTTTCCTAAATCGTGTTTTCACACAATTGTATGATGCTTCTGTGTAAAGTCTTTACAGTATTTGCCCTGCTATACTTGGAGCAAATATTTGGACAACTGTCTATACTACCTGTGCATGGAGCCCATTTCAAGAACCATGGTAGGAGTCAGAGAACCTGACCTATCGTCTCAGCGTGAGCACTAAGTGATCTTGAAGAAGTAATTGAGCCATTCTGAACTTTACTTCTTTCATCCATTAGTAGATGTAATAATTCTTTGCCCTTCTTTAAAAAGATGTTCTGAAGCAGGTTCTTTTGAAAACTATGTCATCATCAACTGTTGTTTCTATGATGATTGATTTATACACTCCTACACTGTGTATAATGACACAAGATATGAATGATTTACACAGTCCCATATTGAGTAAGTAATATATTCTTTTCTCCTGGAATTATGTAGAAGTGCCAGTAATAAAAATTAGACAATGGAAGGGTCCAGGGCAGATGCGTGTAGTAAGTTAGAAAAGCAATCCAGGCACATCGTGACACATTGTGATAACTCTTTCAGGCTCCCAAAGAAAGCATTAATAATAATAAAAGAATCTCACACCTGAAGTCATCTCTGAGTCAGATATGTGTTTTTGGGTTGGCTGCCATCTTTAAAGCCTGTGAGGATCCCAGCTATAAGTATGGAGAGGGTCTCTGACCTGTCTGTGGCAACGGTGCCTTAGGTATGAGTGGTGCCGAGTACATAGAGATGAACACGCACATTAGGTCCTTCCCTTAGGGAGTTATCGTCTGAGTGAAAAGTTACTGCAATACAAAGCAAATATAGAAAAAAATGATGATGCCTGTCACTCATGAGCTCCGTAGAGACGCTACAGATAGTGCTATGATTGCTTGGGGAGGGGATTACCCCTGGTGCGGTCAGGGAAGGCCTTTCTGAGGTTGTGGTATTTGAATGCAGACATGAAGGGAGAGAAAAATCCAGTACCACACACAAGACACAGAAGGAACTGTATTCTTTGCAGAGGAAACATCAAGTGCTCCAGTCTTGACATCAGCATGGGCTCAGCATACAGGGGGAAAGAGAGGGCCAATGTGGCTCCCACACAGTGAGTGGAGGAGACAGTACAGATGAGTTCAGGGTGATAAAGGGAAGAGATCCCACCAGGATCTTTGGAGTTTGGACTATATTTTAATAGCAATGGAGAGATATTGGAGGTTTTAAAATAGAGTGGGCATTTAATTTATTGTCCAATGGGATTGCCTTTGAAGGTGAATGGAGCACCCTTAATAACTACACCTGACCTGTGAATGTCACAGGTAAATTGGGACTTGTGTTTTCCTTAATTCTGAGCAGTATGGCGACATGATTTCCGTTTGTTAAAGTCCATTGTAGCTGCCATAGAGAGAACATGTCAGGGGAGAGCGAGAGTGGAAATTCGAGCAGTGGGAGCCAATGTGCTGCCCGTGGTCAGGGAAGGAGGCTCGGGAGCGAGACGGAGAGCCAGCCAGCCATGGTGTTGGGCCCGGAGCACAGATGAGTTGGCAATTCTAGATCATCAGAATCAAGAGGCACCATGTGCAGCTTAGAAATGGTAAATTTAGAGCAATTAAAATGAAGTACTTCTTTACCCAGCAGGCAGTAAGTACATGAAACTTGTAACTCTGAGCCATGGTACAGGCTAACAATCTCAAGAGGTTAAAAGAAAGTGAATGGAATGAGTTGCTAAGGGAAACTAGGTTATTTTGGATACATCCATAATGCTGAAATATTAATGTGAAGGAAAGTAACTCTGGCCCTCCGTACCAACTTCAGAAGCGGTGGAGGACTGAACATCTCTGTATGTTCAGTCCGGTTGACAATTTTCACATTTTAAACTCCCTACTCCCTACCAACAAGCTCAGATCCTTCTCATTCTAACAAAAAATAAAATGAAACCAAGTAGATGAGAAAAAACAAAAACAAAACCAAAACCAACCTTAACTTTGACCCTGCCATGCTTCAAACTACCTTCAAACTACTTTTTCTTTTTCTTGCTATGCCAAGTCTCCTTAGATAGCTACGTATACTTGCTGGTCTTCATTTTCTTACCTTCCATTGTTACTTTTAACCTCCATTCTAACAATACTACTTAAAGGTCTTCCTCCAGGATGGCCCAAATTCCCTAATAGCAAATACAGTGGGTCTCTCCACTGATTTCTTCTCTCTTGGGAGATCTCTAAGCTGCTTACACATTGAAGACCCTCACCGTCTTCCATGACTTTTAACCTCCTTGGGGAAGCTGACTGTGCCTTACTCATCCTTTCATCCTTAGTAGCTAGTTTAGTATCTGACTCCTAATAGATGTTCATGAAATATTGTTTAATTGAATTATGTACAAAATGGTCTATAGTGTTCACTGCCAGCTCCCCATTCCTGACAGATGGTGGTTGCCTAATGAATGGCAGGAATGAAACTTTGGGCTCCTGGGACAGTCAGAGCATACTTATTGTGCCCCTGTAGGGTACCACACTGCATCAGGTGCCCTGGTACTCCCATTAGTGAACACAATAAGGAACACGTGTCAACAGCCTCAGTTTCCTGGTCATCTATTCACTCCATAGTAGCTTCACTGCCAAGTTGTCCCACGTCTCACTGTTACTACAGCCTCTCCATTTCTGGAAGCGTAGCAATGTTCTTGGAAACATCAAATACAGTGATGTTTTTCTAGGCCTCAAAAAAAATCGTGTGTCGTATAATTTCATAATTAAGAGACATTTAGAGATTATCCATACCAACCGTCTCCAAATTTTTCAACAAGTAATACTCATTTTTTTAAAATCCCCATGACACCATTTTCAAGAATGTCTCCCTAAATTTATATTCAGCAGTAGCTCATTTTCTCCTTTAAATAAAAGTATATACACACACATTTTTTTTTGCCATGCAAAGTGACTGATGAGCATTCATTCATAAACTGAACAACTATTTATTAAGTCACTGTGCCCCCAGTGTTGTGCTAGATGCCAGAAATTAAATGATGAACAAAAAACAAATTCCTTTCACACACAGACTCTATGATCGACTATAAAAACTATCCAGGATTACCATGCTGAGTTTCTGTGATTCCAGCCAAAATAAAAGACACATTTTATTTGGGTTCAACTGCCCTTTAGAGATAAATGTATCCACGTGTATATCATATTGTATATAACATATAATATGATATAGAATGTATATTTTAATATATTATATATATTTGAGACACCGAAAATAAGCACCAGCATCTTCAGAGGCTCTAATACACTGGAGGATTCTCCACATGTTAAGTCACCCACCCAGTCTGATGGCCCATTTTATAGAAGAGAGCCTTAAAGCCCAGACAGGCTTTAGTGGCTTGCTCCGGGTCACACATCTGAACAACTGGGACTAGAATTGACCAATGGATTTCCAGTCCTGGGCTTTTTTCCTTTGATATTTCTCTGTCGCTTTTGATCCTCTTTCTTCTTCTTTGTACATAATATTCAAGTATCTAAGAAGTCCATCAGTAATGGAACCTGTTAAACTTGGTTTAATTCAGCATTTTCCAAACTGGATTTAACCGCAATCCTCTCATTTCACAAAGCAGTTACAAATGTCTCCTTCAACACAGGCCTTTCACAGAACAGATTTAGGAAACACTGTCCCAGATAAGAAAGTTCTAACTCTTTAACCTGTCATTTAAATTCCTTCACCCTCTATTAGTTCATGTTTATCTTCCATAATTCCCATGTATACATTGTCTCCCAAAGTTATTTTATACCAGGTTCAGAACACGCCTTGATCCCCACTGCTGCGTCCTTTGCCACCCGGCTCCTGGGCCATCCCCTCCCTGTGGGCCCGTCTCAGGGCTACCCATCTCTCTGCTCTACAAACAGCATCCTGTGTGTGATGAGGGCAGCTGGAAGCAATCCCATCTCCTTCTCCGTGGTACTTAAGAGTCTCTGCCTTCATAGGAGTCTCTGCTGTTGTCTCTGCATGTTTGCATGCTCTGTCCTGAGGGTAGGAACTTGTTTTATTCTTTATAACTCCCGTAGGGTAAGGAAAAAACTGAGGCAGGGAAAACTGAGAAATTTGAAAACCGGTCAGGATTCCTCTCTCTCCCTGCCCTCACTAAATGACATCGCAAATGTAAGTCTTTTTGATTCCCATTGATAAAACCTGAATCCTGGCCTCTTTTCTCTTGTCTGGCCAGCGTTATAGTCTCCTAATCAGTCTCTTATCTCCTGGCTCGCCCACCTCCAGGCAGCCTCCACCCTCCTGCTAGATGACCTTTTTAAAACAGAAATCTGATCAGGTTATTCCAATGCCTTCCCATCATCTGCAGGGAAGAGGCCTGACTCCTCTGTGTACTGTAAAAGGCCCTTTGTTGTCTGGTTCCTGACAACTCTTCCATCTATATTGCTCGTCCCTACTCTCCAACTTTCCCGCTCCCTACTCCTCATCTTTCTTCCCAGCCTACCTTTTACCATACCGAGCCCTGAGGGATTCCGGCTACACAAACTGTTTTGTGATTTTCGTACATGTGATTACATTTTCCTAGGATGTTAATTCCCACCTGCCCGCACATGCTTTTCTCTATCTGGTACGGTTTTTCATTTCTCTTTCTTGGTCATGCGTCCACCAGTTAGTATGCCAACAAGTTTGTGAACCTTCCAAAATAAGTAGAGCTCACTCTTTCTCTCATCCCATCCTCTTTCCCTCCCCACCCTTCCTTCCTCACACACACATGCCTTTAGACCCACCGTTTTGCCGTTACTGAATTATTTACCTGTTTCTCGCACTGGGTTACAAGCAGAGAGGGTTCCTGTCTGAGTCATCATTGTGTCTCTATTACTTACAAAAGAAGCTGGCCTGTGTGAGGAGTTCAGCATTTGTTGGATAAATCCATAAATGCATAAATGGTCACAGTTCATGGGACCAAGGAGGCTCCTGTGCACAGGTGGGCTACAACCATATAAAAATAGGATATTGAGTTAAGTGAGAAGAGTTCTGCAAGGGAGACGAGAGCAGTTGCACATGCTTTGTTCTCACCTAAACTGACATCTTGGCTCCCTGATTTTGCTTCAGCAGACTCTATAGAAAGGTGAGTCCTAGCAGATGGGAACCCACATGCTTGAATCTTCCTTTCTGAAACATGAACTGGGAGGGTGAAAGACCAGCGAGCTTTTTGTAGGGCTTAATTCTTCCTTGGAAATCCCGAAGTCAAGAGAAATTTGCAGCAATCCAGACAGTCCCACTCCTCTGTTACATCGTTTCTCCACCCCTGCTTCCAGGTGGAGTACTTCAGGGATGTTAAGCATAGAAAGGGACGGGACAGTTAAGAGCAACTTTAGTTCTCTAATTTAATTTATTCTTAGTCCAGAAAACCAGGAACATAATGATCACAACTTTATCCAGTCAGGGGTTTGCCACACTTCCACTCCTAGGAAATGGTTTCAATTTCTCAAAGTCTGTTTTCATGTTCAGCATCCATCAGTCCATCCATCCATCCATCCATCCATCCATCCATCCATCCATCTATCCATCCATCTGTCCATCCATCCACACAGCCACCCATCCTCCCACCCATCCATCCATCTGTTCATCTATACATCCATCCTTCCATCCATCTGACAAACAAGTTAGGTGCCTTCCTGGTGCCAGGTATCCTTTTCAAGGGATACAAAATATATTCGTACAGTTCACCATTTAATAAATATTTTGTGCTGACTTTGAAAATGCCCTATGTATTTACAATCCTGACCAGTAGGAAAGATAAAACATAAAACATATAAAAAATTTAAAAAGCCAAAACATTTGAAAATTAAGGTTTCAAGAAAGCTCTCTATTTCTTTAAAATTGTATAAAGGACTGAAAATCTGGGGAAATTTCTTGGTATCTCAGAGGCTCTCTCCACATGTGCTCTTAGGAACTCAGGTGTGTGAAGGGACAATGAGAGGTAAGGCTGCCTCTTGTTCTTTTCAGAGAGTCCCCTTAGGAGTCATGTTCTGCATTATCTTTCCCCTTTGTGATCCATATTTCACTGGTCTAATAATACTGAGTGTAAGGATGTCACTATGTCGGAGACTTAACTTGTCTTCCTGAAGAACACATCTGGATGGGGTCTTGATTCCATCACTTACCAGTTCTGAGCTGGGCACATTATTTAAACTCTCTTTCTCTCCGTTTCATCACCTAAAAAATAAAAGGGATACTATTGCCTGTCACCTATCACATCCCATTATAAATTTTACCTGAAATCCATATATATGAAGAGCTTTGCACATGCCTGGTGCACTGTAAGTGCTCAACGAACAGTATCAAAGAGGACACTGTTGTTCATCATGGTAATAAAGATAGACTCTGAGACCTTTTGCATTTCCATTCCAGAAATCTCCTTTCTCTTTTATTTTGTTCTCTTTCTCTTTTTTTTTTCTGAGACTATTAAAGATTGTTCTGATTAGTAAGGGCATTTTGCCCCTCCTTTCTCACCTCCTCCCCACTCCCCATTCCTCTGTTGGTTCCTGGGCAAGAAAAAAACATGTGTTTCTTATATATGAGTAACTGCAATATCTATTAGAGTCCTCTGAGCACTGAGAGAGCTTAGTCACTGCTGGGGGAGATGCATCTATATTGGGCCATGGCTCATATCTGTAGCCTCCATCAGTGTCAAAAAGAAATCTCAGAAGCAGATATGAGATTCAGGATTGAGAGCAGGGTAAGAACAAGCTGGAAAGTTTTCATTGAGAGAGGATGCATCGGGGGTCCCCCAGACCACCTCACATTTGGAGATTCCCTAAGAAGACTCAGAGGAGTTAGCATATATTTGTATTCCTATGTAAGATTTATTACAGAAATGTGGTAAAATCCACAGCCAAATCATATGAGACAAAGACACAGGGCAATCCACACGAGGCTTCCCCATGCTGTCTTTGTCCCATAAAGAGTTACACAGAGCTCACTGTTCACCAGAAATAAGTGATGTTTCTGCCCAGGGAAAATCATTACAGACTCAGCACCCAGGGTCTTAACTGGGGGCTGGCCATGGAGGCACCCTCTGCCTAGCATTCTAAAATCCCAGACTCCCAGAAGGAAATAAGGTGTCCAGAAGAAACCACATTGTATGCACAAACAGTCTAGGCACAAAGAATCATGTTTATCATATTTATACTTAGTTATAAAATAGTAGGAACCTTCTAAAATCCAAGTTCCCTGACATCAGTCAAGAGCCAGCCTTGCAAGCCGGCCTTTCTAAAGCAGCAGCCTCAGACCTGCTGTGTCAACTCCTTTCTGCAGAGACAGCTCTTCTCTTCCCTAGCTAACAGCACTGTTTTCCACTTGTTGGCTCAGCCCTGTGTGATTTTCTAGCCAGTCCTACCCAGGGTAGGAAGTTAATTAAGAGCCCTGTGGTCTGTGTAATTCATCTTGCTACCGATGATCCCGTGTGAACTCCAGGGAGGCTGTGACTTCCCCCTGTCTTTTGTTCAGCCTCAGCTTCTCTCCCTCACACACGCCATGAGCCTTGGACCTCTGTGCCAGATCCCAGGCTGTCCACTTTGCCCACCTCCTGAGTTCTTACCGTTTCTCTCTTGGAGAACGTGTTGATCGAGCTGCATGCATTGCCTGATTTTCATACTCTTCATGGACGCACATTTCTCTCCCCACATCTTACTGGCTTTGTAATCATGAGCAAGGCCAGAGTGCCAGAGGCCATGATAATGTCAATGGTGAATCAGCCGATGCTGATTCTGAGGACACCCGGCGTCTCACCTAGTGCACTGGCCATTTCCCTCTGATCGGACATGATCTAGAGTTGATCCCAATTTGCCGTGGGCTTTTGCACCCTGGCCATCGACTGTCAATGCCTTCCCATAGGGTATGATCTTGTACTTGAGGATTTCTTCAGCCCTATGCCTGGCTTTCTGGCTTCCCACATGGGTACCTTATGACTGAGAATGAGCATGTCTTTTGGTGAAGGGGCAAGAAAGCCAGAAAGAGGACCCCAGTAGTGCTAGAGAGGGCCCGAACACAACACCCAAATGTTAGCAAAGGGAAGCCTATGCTGTTCTTTTTTTTTTTTTTAAAGATTTTATTTATTTATTTTGACAGAGAGAGACAGCCAGCGAGAGAGGGAACACAGGCAGGGGGAGTGGGAGAGGAAGAAGCAGGCTCCTAGCAGAGAAGCCTGATGTGGGGCTCGATCCCAGAATGCTGGGATCACGCCCTGAGCCGAAGGCAGACGCTTAAGGACTGTGCCACCCAGGCGCCCCGCCTATGCTGTTCTATCCCCAGGTGCTGGAAATACTTCATACCAATGTGACCTGTAACATAACTACACGTTTTCAAACCTTCTTTTCTATATTAAAACATAATCCCTCCATTGTGAGAGATCTGCTGTCCCTCTCCGACTTCATTCTCTCATCCCTCTCTGCCCATCTCGCTCTTGTTTTCAATCTCTTTTCTTCTCTCTGTCTGCTCATCCTTCTATGTCCTCCCTCCATCTTTTCCTTTCTTGATGAAAATTAAGAAAAAACAACTTGATAGATTTTCCAATAACCTTCCAGAAAGTCTCACCGGGTTACATTTTGCTTTAATAGCATTTAAGCCAATCTGCCTGATGTTGCTGTAAAGGTCAATTAAATTCACCCTAAAAATTTCACTTCTGGCTCATTATACAATTGGAAAATGAATTAGAAGCACATGCTGCCCCTGAGGTTTCTGATATTTCGCTAATGAATATGTCTTAGAATGCAAAAAAAAAAAAAGGTGTTGTGGGCCACACAGCTGCATGCACAGTTACTGGCCTGGCACAGATCATTGCCACACGGAGAGCTTGAGACGACTGGATGCTAGTTAGTCCTGCCTTCACGTTAGGAGATGTTCACACTTCGCGAAGGCTCATGGCTATGGGAAGCTTTTCAGTGTCCCCCTCTGCATATCTGGAGCCCGTTCTCAAAGGCCAGATGACACATTTCACTCACCTTTCTCCTCATTGGCTGTGGTTAGTGTGGGCTCAAGGACTCAAGGGTTAGGTTTAGAATCAGCCTAAATACAGTATGATTCTGAAGATAAATCTAGAAGGAACTTTGCAGGGGGGTGTGGAGCATGTGTATTGCAAAGTCAGTTATCCATTGATCTCGGGATTTTCAGATTTGGATAACGTGGACAGGCATGGTAGCTGCTAAGGAGAGAAGAATGTATGGAGGAAGGGAGATGCATTTTTTTTAAAGATTTTATTTATTTATTTGACAGAGAGAGACAGCCAGCGAGAGAGGGAACACAAGCAGGGGGAGTGGGAGAGGAAGAAGCAGGCTCCCAGCAGAGGAGCCTGGTGTGGGGCTCGATCCCAGGACCCTGAGATCAGGCCCTGAGCTGAAGGCAGACGCTTAAGGACTGCGCCACCCAGGCGCCCCGGGGGATATGTATTTCCACCTGAACTGCAGCTGAGGATGCAGGGAACTCAAAGTCAAATTTGGGTCTGACTTAAGGCAGTAATTGCTAACCGACCTGCCTCCCCACTAAGGAAAAAAAATTAAAAAGTTACCAAGAAGAGAATAACTTCCTCGTACCTAGAAGAGTCTTCAACAGAGCAGGGCAAATTTGTGGCAGTCTTCTCTCCAGGAAGCTTATGTTTCAGGTACCAGATTCACTGATTCACTCATGTATTTGTCCATTCCATGTATTTATTGAGGTGTCATAGACAGAACTCATCTTGGGAATGGAAACAAACCCACACTCTGAACTGTACAGCCATTTGATTATGTATTAAGGATTTTTTTTATGAAGGTGATTTTATTTTTAAAAGATGCGTCCATATCTAAGTCTCTAGTTCCAAACCTTGCCCTGACATTCAGGTGTTTGCTCACACCAGAGTTTTGGAGGCCTTTCAAGGCCAAGGCCATGACTATTCCACTTGTATGGAACTGCAAACTGGTTTTCTATTTTAAGGCAAGATGGCTCCACATCTAGCAATATAAGTTATTAGATGTTTGTCTTAAGGTTTAAGCATGAACCTAGCTGAATTAATGAAAATTTATAGAGACAATCTCTCAAGTCCTTCCGGGAGGAGAAGGGAAATCAAGTCCTTCCGGGAGGAGAAGGGAAACCTGCAATGCTCATCCTCTGTGTTTCACAAATATCTCTATAGGATTTTAGAATTTCAGAGCTGGAAGGTACATTGAGGTCATAACACGGAGCTTTTCCCTTCTAAGATGAGGGACCTGAGGAGCCTTTCTCCAGGGAGTTAGTAAGAAAACAACCCATACTTCACCCAGGGTCTCTAGACTCCAAAATAGTATTCATTTTTCTCTACCATATCGGCCTCCTCCATTTATAAAACCATGTTTCTCCTGTAAATGGTGCCCTGGCAGATGGAGGCTGTCATAATGTGTCTTGAAGGGGGCCAGTCAAGCCCTGAGGAAAGGAGGGTATAGACAGGCAGGTTTGTCTCTGAATCCCAGACAGTGATTTCCCTTTGCTATACTTGGGCTCCTCAAAGCCTGCAGCCTCTGAGAAGGATTTCACTCACATGCTCTTGATGTTTCCATTTTTGCTTCCTGGTGCCTGGAGGCTCTTGTCTTTTATCTCAAACCTAATGTTAGTAGATGCTCTTGGAGTCCTATGGGCTCATTGTGCAGCAAGCTAGGCCTATTCAGAGAGTCCCAAGGAAGCACTGAGTTATATTCAGGAAGTGATGATTGAAGTCACTCAGCCACTCATTAGCTTCACCGACTCTCAGCAATCTAGGCTTGGAGCAGCAGAAATAAAAACCAACGTAAAAACCAAGGGCTGCAGATTAATGATGGCACAAGGGAGGGGTTTTCTTTTTCTTTTTTTCTAAGCTCAGCCTGCATTGACCACAACTTTGAAGGCACCTTCCTGTCTGACTCCCACAAATCCAGGACACAGGGCACCATGAGCTCCCGCTCTGCTGTCTCCCCCCTCCTATCCCTGTCTGCTTTCTCCTCCTTAGAAAACCATCCATGAACTCAGAGAGTCCCAAGGAAGCACTGAGTTATATTCAGGAAGAGATGATTGAAGTCACTCAGCCACCCATTAGCTTCACCGACTCTCCATGAACTCATGGACTCATCCGTGAACTCCTGTTGTTCATGAACACGAGCCCAGGCTGCCCCATTGCCTGGGAGGGCTGGCCAGAGCTCGTGGGAAACATTCTGATACATTCTTGTTTAATATATCAATTTACTGGGTCAGTTAAACTAGAGCTAGTTCTACTATGACCTGACACAATCAAATTTCAGAGAAACCAGGGCAGGCCCTGAGAGCGAACCTGATGAGTCTGGGGTCCCTTGAGGAATGGGGCAGGTAAAATCTGGAATAAAATGCATGGGGCTCCTCAGTTTGTGATGGTGCACCTAGTTTGGGAAATCAGGGGCAGGAAAGACAGAGAAGAGGCAAGAATGGAAGGAAGGAACGAAGGAGGGAAAGAAAAGTGACAGCTGGGGAGTTAGATAGGTCAAGCAGAAAATCACCCTGAATACAAGCCATGGGAGGACTACAGAGTTTAGAATGGTATGTATCCTTCTCAAAGTGTAAGGAGTTAGGGAAGAAAAGGAGGGAAAGGGAAAATCAATCCAGTGAAAGACAAAATAGATTGATGAGGACAGAGTCCATCAGGAAAGAGTCAGATCATGCTTTTGCCCAAGGCAGCGTTCCAGTCACTAGAGTTTTGTCACATGCTGGCATCGTTCTAATGCTGCTGGAGAGTGGATGGGCAGCACTGACCCAGGAGAGCCTCTCTTTGGACTAACCAGTTTCAATTAAGACTATAACAAAAGCTAATTATCATTTTAAACCTGACTCTCAGTCTCACTCTTCCTCCTGCTCTAAAAGGATTGCTTAATGGTCCCAGTGCAAGGCTCTGAAACACTGGAGGCTTCCTATTATTTCTTTGCCTCCAGCAGGGACCGGGGACTTCCAGAGTGTAGGTTTCAAGGGAGAATAGGAGTAGCAATACTCTCTTTCTCTTTCACAGAAACAAAGACTTAGCATCGGGAGAACATTCAATTTTGATTTTGATATAGTTGGGCCTTCCACTGCATCAAAGAGTTTCCCTACATGCCATCTCTGACCAGGATTACCTGGCTTTGTTTGAACACAACTGGTGACAGGGAGCTTGTTACCTCCGGGTCCTTTGTTGGGCAGCTCTCATAGCCAGAATGTCTCTCCCAGTGTTGAGCTGACATCTGCCTCTTGCTAATTTCCATGCTCTGGTCTCAGTTCTGCCTTGTCCTCAAGGTGGCTGGGCTTTCACAATCCAAGATCGTCTGATCCTAGCAGTCCCTGAGCTTGAGACACAGGACAGCTGGTCTATTTCTTCGCTGGGCTCTCCTCGACAGGATCTGCCACTGGGAGTGCCATTCCATGTTGGGGTACCAGGTTCTGGGGCTTTCCCTTCTATCACCCAGCTTTTTCTGGCTAAGCAGGGAGACAGACAGCCACACACTTCATTTACTCTGCTTGATTACGTACATGACTGGGAAGCAGGTACTAGTGTCTCCATTTTTGAATGAGAATGCTGAGGCTCAGAAAGAGTACGTGACTTACCCAAGGTCACACAGCTGAACAGGGCAAAAGCCAATGTGCAAGGCAGGTCTGTTGACTCCAAAGCATGTTTTCCTATGTCACCCCAAACAAAAATTGGAATACATGCTTTACTAAGTTAGAATGGACTTGTGAGTATATTACAAACAGCTATTTGAAATTGGGAGTATCCAGAAAAATCCTGAATATGTTGTACTTACAATGGACTAAGGGGGTCATTAGCTCCAAAGCTATTCCCAAGGTAATCCCGATACTTTGCTTAGCCATATCCTAACACTTCCCTGCTGCTGGTTAAAACAACCAAACAAACAAACACGTACTAGCAGAGCCTTGGTATGGTCATGCTCATGTTCCTATGCTTGGCCTGCCCTGGTGGGGCCAGCTCCTCCTCCATTGTCTCTCTGCTCCTTATACACACACACACCTTTTCATTCTTTTTCTATTCAGTCTCCTCCCGTATTCACAAGGGCAAAAACAAAGCAGAAACATGAATGCCTCCTGGGGTGAGGGGCAGCACACCTCAGGATCACCAGTAGGCTGCTGGCTGGTGCTTCAGAGCTTCCAGGCCAATCTATGGTGACAAGCAGAGCCCATTTCTCAGTGGGGGTACCAGGAGACTCAAATCCTGGCATAAACCCATGGAGCAGGGCACCAGGGACCCGGGCGCATTTGTCTGCAGGGACGGGTCTACTTTTCCTTTCAGATCTCCAAAATGCCAAAGGAATGAATATTCAGAGCTAAGTACCCACCTTGCATTAATGTCGTGTGTATATGTATGTTTCTCCCGTGCAAGTCTGTGTGGACTAAAAATACCTGAGCCCTCCATGGCACCGGAGACCGCTGACAAAGGAATTTGCATTTGCAGTCAGAAACACCCTCGGATTACTTTTGAAATAACCTCCCTTACATTTTAAACAGGTTGGTGGATTCATCATTTAGGCTACTGCCAGGAGTCAGCTATTAAGAGATGCGGCAGGGAATGGTATTTTCCTTAAAAGGTTAGGAAAGTGCTTATTTTCATTACAGTGTCGTGATTTTTCTGGTTTAAAAATAAAATCCATTTGAACTTGGGATTCTTTCTACAAACTGATATCTTTAGGGAAAGTAGGTTAATAAGAAATGTTTTTGGAGGCACCAGGTTGTGTTCCTGATTCTTCTGGAATGGGAGTAGGACACCGTGTGCTGCTGCCAAGATGGAGAGCAGGACACAGATGGGGAAAGAGGGCCAGTCTCCTTCCTTCTGGGTCTCCTGGACTAGGAAGCAGAGGGTAGGAGGGAACTGCAGGATCAATTAGCAGTCTGCAAGTAAATTAACCAGCAAATTAACTTTTCAGATGTCCAACTGTTTGTCCTCGCAAATATTACCGTCCTACCAGTCTGTCCTTTGCACTTTGCAGCCGGGCTGGGGATGGAGTGGGGTTCCACGTAAACTCCAGGGCCTGCAGGGGAGCAGACTCCAGGGTCTCCCAGAATGCAGAGTGGGAGGAACTGTCAGGGAGGCCACCCAGGCTAGAGCGGGGAAGCTGCGTGTTTGCAGCTTGTGTACACGCATGTGTCTACATGGGTGTGTCTGTGCACACCTGTGGTGCCTTTATGTGCATCTGGGTATATCTGTACGCATCTGTGTGTATGTGTGTGTCTGTATGTGCCTATCTGTGTGTCTATATGTGTGCATCTGTGTATGTGAGTATGCGTGCTTGTGTGTGTGTGTGCACACGTGCGTGCATTGCAAGGAACGGAGTGTGGTGAGGTAGTTTTGAGGGCACAAAATGAGGATTTTTGTGCATGACCACAGGCCACAGGGGCCCACACCAGCAGATGGTGCTGTAGGTACAAGATTGGAAGAGGCGAGGCTGTGGGTTTGCTGGAGACCTCTCCGAAGTAATTATCCTGTTGAATGCGGGAGTTAAGGGCAGATCACACCCCATCTGCATGGACAGCTAGCAAACCCTGAACATACCTAAGACTTCTCTTTTTTTCACTACGGAGACTGTGTTGTTTTGACTAATTGATTGAATTGCAGTTTGCATCTGAGCAATAGCTTATTTGCTTCTGTCTATGATTATGGGCTCCCGCACCCCACCTAGAATTAGAACTTCCCAGTCTGATGGAACCTTAGAGCTCCCTGGTGTGTCCCTCACTCTACCCCACTGTTGCTATTGGGGCCAAGTTGTATCAGAGCACCTCTTCCATCTCTCCTTCCTTTCCCTCCAGCTAAGTCCTTACTACCTCACATGCCTGCTCCTTGAACCCTCTCCTAAGCAGTGAGGTTTGCAGACACTGTCTCTGGCTCCCATCCCCCTCCCAGCCGCCACCAGGCCAGTCTGCCCCGTGCACAGCTCTGGTCACATCAGCTGGCCCAGACTCTTCGGTGTCTCCAGCACCAGCTGTGAAATCCAGCCGAGAGTCCCTAGCCTGGCCTCGGTCTGGAAACAACATCCCTTCCCAGCCCCCACTGCGGTACCTCTTTTGCTCTGCTCCTCCGAGAGCCACTTGGAGCTCCTCCCCATTTCCCTCGGACACACTGAGCTTTGTTTGTCTCTCCACCTTTGTGACTGTTCTTCTTCTTTTTAATTTGTCCTTTTTAAAAAATGTGTCATTTTTTTAAAAAAAATTTATCCATGTGAGAGAGAGAGAGAATGAGAGAGAGAGAGCTAGCAGGTGCCAAGAGAGGCAGGAGAGAATCTCAAGAGGACTCCTGGCTGAGCTCAGAGCCCACACTGGGCTCCATCCCATAGCCATGAGATCACCACCTGAACAGAAACCAAGGGTCAGCCACTTAACGAACTGAGCCACCCAGACACCCAAAATTTTTTCTTTGATTTCATTTCCCAATGCCCCCATCTCCTCAGATCTCTCTGTCTTATGCTGCTACTTCGTGAAGCTGTCCTGAAATATCCTTTTCCTACGCTGAACTCTCCAGGCCTTTCACCCAGACAGCTCTTCGGTAATTTGCCCTTTATACACAGTGTGGTTCCCAGGTACCTAACCCGTACCTTGAAGGTGACTCACCTTCTCCTTTCCCCACTATTAGTGTGCATAGAAACGCAATAAGGGTTGTGGGTAAACGGACACAAAAATGTGCTCTTCTATGCTTTTTTTTTTTTTTAACTAAGCTTCAGTTCAAAGCAGTTTATGGTGGTCTTTCCCCCAGCTCGGAAATGGAAGACAAGAGACCCCTGTCTTTTCCTCTGACTAGTCCTATGACCATGAGCAATCGCTCCCAGAGTCCGCCTTTAGTTTTCTCAGCCCTTTATTGTGGGCTTTAGTGCAGATCAGTATGTTTTTCAATTTCTGCACTGCCCCCTAGTGGCAGGCAGGTCTAGCTCTGGGCCCTTTCCCGTCCGTATTGGCTGTAAGAGGTACTAGGGACATTGGGGCCAGGCAGAAAACTATGGCCAGCCCACCTCTCCCACAACTAATCTGAAAAACCATTGTTTCAAAGAAAGGCCTTCCCAGGTCTATCGCTCACTGTGTAACGTTAACATTACTCTTTCTACCCTTCAGAGCTTGAGGATTTTTCTCTTCTCCTTTGACGTCGATATGGAAACAAAGCTGGAGTTGAGATGTTGTGCTGTCTCTGACATCTGTTAACACATTCTCTAGCTTCCCCGAGAAGTTGGCCTGTCCTTTCTTTGCTCGTCTTTTGGACAAAATAAAACTTAAAATTATTTCACATGACTTAGCTGATGCCAGCTTTCAGCCTCCCGAATGCTATTTCTAAAAATTTATGTTCTCATTTTATTTTATTCGTTGTAAGACTATAGACTTCTAGAAACAGAAGAAACCTTTAGTGATAATTTAGAAGACTTAGTTGTGGATCTCAAGTCTGCCGCTGTTGTCTTATCCCTTCCCTCTGTCCCTGTCCTTCCTTGTCCAAAATAGCTCCCAGAATTCCTGATGGGATATGGGTGGTCCTTATGGCTGCACTTTGGCCCATCCAGCTCTGGACCAGTACTACAAAGGGAGCACAGGCTGGTTCTCACTCATCTCTCCTAGACCCCAAGCAATACCATTGCTGCTAGAGCTTTAAATCAGCAGGCATTTAGGGGAGTCTGGGTGGCTCAGTCCGCTAAGTGACCAACTCTTGGTTTGGGGCTCAGGTCATGATCTTGCGGTTGTGGGATCAAGCCCAGCGTTGTGCCTCACACTCAGCTGAGTGTGGAGTCTGCTTCAGATTCTTTCTCCCTCTCTGCCCCTCCCCCCAGCTCGCATGTGCACACGCGCTCACTCTTTCCCCCTTTCTCTCTCTCCCAAATAAATAAATAAATCTTTTTTTTTTTAAAGATTTTATTTATTTATTCAACAGAGATAGAGACAGCCAGCTAGAGGGGGAACACAAGCAGGGGGAGTGGGACAGGAAGAAGCAGGCTCATAGCAGAGGAGCCTGATGCGGATCTCAATCCCATAATGCCGGGATCACGCCCTGAGCCGAAGGCAGATGCTTAACCGCTGTGCCACCCAGGCGCCCCTAAATAAATAATTCTTAAAAAAAAAAAGTCAGCAGGCATTTACTAATTACTGACCATGTGCAATATGAGTCATTTAATTCATATCAAAATTCTACAGAGCACATCCCAATCGCACACAATGAGAAAACTAAGGCATGAAAAGTGTTCATAGCTTGACTGGTGCCCCCAACCTTCAAGAGTTGAGGCCAAGAAATAAGCCTGGGAATTCTGACTATAGAACCTTTGCTTTGAATTTGTCCATTTAACTGCACTCTTGCAAAGGCAAAGGCCTAAGGGAAGGAAAAAAAAAAATAGTTCCAAGGTGAAGTCACAGTAGAAAAAGAGCGGATGGGCTTTGGATGTAGACTGAGCTGAGTCGAATCCTGGTCTTACCAGTTACTTCCTATTTGATTTTGTTTTTACTTTAATTTTTCTGAACCTTTGTTTCTTCATTAGCAAAATGGGATAAGCATGCTCTTTCCTTGCGGCTCGTTAAGTGAAGGTTAGGTGGGGAAAGTCTGGCAATGAATGGCGTCTGGTGAATATTAGGTGTCCTCTGAATGCCAGTTTCTCTCCTCTGAGTAGGTGTGGAAGTCTTTCCTTTGCTTGGTTGATGCGCAAGCCCCAGTTGGCTTCCGTGGAGCTTAGCACCGGATCTGACACCAGGTTGGGAGACAGTTCGTTCTCTTCTTTAAGCAATGCTTCCTTGTAGCTTTGAGCGGGATCGCTCTCCCCTCCCCACCAAGACAGGAGCTACATTACCATTTCCAAGGTTCATGACATTCTATCTCCCTTGAACTTTCAAGGTAAGGGAGTTCTGATAAAAAGATGCCAACCTGCAAAATTTAGAAGCCAGTTCTCAGAGAGAAAATGACTGAACTAAAACTCTCTCAGCCCAGAGTATAGTGCTTCCCAATCAGGAATGAACATCAGAAATGACCTGTGGGGACTGCTCAGTATTTAATTTTATTGACCATATCTTTGAGTGACCCATCCCACTGAACCCCACTGAATCATAATATTTGAGATGGAAACTAAGATCCATGCTTCAAAAGCATCCCTGATTCAGAACCACTGTGCTGGGCATGGTAGAAGGTGCTATGATTGGGCCTACTTAGGGACCTGACCTAGCCTAAATACGGAATCTGCAAGCTGCCATCCGTACGGAGCAGATGTAAGAAAGCCCGTCTGAAAGCATTGTTATATATTTTATAAAACTGCAGCCAAAAATATGATTCGTTTATTCTCTGTGGCCTCACATGCTAAACACTACCAGGAAAGGCTTTGTGTGATCATGTGAGCTGGTTTGCTTCTGTTTTAATCAGAGAGAACATTGAAACCAACACACATTGTCCCTCTTAGCGTTCACAGCTAGGAGCTAAATTTAGGGCTCAGTTGCCCGGCCCAGGTGGTGCCTGATACATTTCTTTCCTTGTTCATTTTTACAGGCTTGTGTTCCTGTTTTCATTTTTAGCTATTCTGCTTTATATATATTTTAACATTGCAAGCTGTCTCAGACCCTTTTTTCTAAGTAGGTGGAATATAAATTATGAGTAAATAAATAAAGCCACTGAGGCAATGAGTGACTTCTGAGAAAGTGGAGGTATCAGAGGCGGGCAGACACAGCAGGACTGGATATTGTTATAATGGGTTTTTATATTTCGATGATGAAACTAAAGCTATTAGCCATGAAATATTGTTTATACATTGTTGCCTCTGATATGTTTATTAATTGATTTGTATAAACTTGCATAAATAGTTTATCAATATGAATACTTTGCATTGTGGGCTTATTCTCTTCCAATTAATCCAAGGAGACACAGGGTGACAGTATTGCTCCTGTCAGCTGTTCACTCTCCCCACCCAGCCCTCCGGAGCGCATCTACCCTTCCCTACTCCTGGAGACCCTCCTGCCCCCGGTTCTCTGGGGGAGACTTTCTGCTTTTTCTCTCTGCATCTGCAACTACTGGTCCCCTAGGTCCTTCCTTTCTCATCATGTACCTTGTCTTCTTCCTCTTGTTTCCCCGAAGCTCCTGCAGTTTCTCCCAATTAAGAATGAAGAGGTTCAGCCAATTTCAGTCCTAAAACTGGGAAAAACTGTCAGTGCCTTTAAGGGATTTCAGCGCTCTTCATGAAGATGTGCTGGGTACACATGCAGAACTCCCTTGGCATGTTCACAAGCTCCATTCATTCTTTCGCGCTACCGGATTGCGTTTTAGTGCACCTAAGATGTCTTATGACCCAATCATTCTCCACCGGGTGCAGTGCCGCCAAATCCCAGACATCCTCCAGCACGAGTTCAGTAGATTCAGACAGATCTGGCCCAAATTATTCACAAACAGGTGAGGAAGCAGAACTCAGGTACTCGGGCCAGGCTTTCATTAACCTTGAGGAAGTCCTTCATTACAGTTTCCTGGGGCTCAGCAGTATCTGGCTTTTGGGTGAAAAGTTTCAGAAAGATTATGCGCAAAAAGTTTTAGATATTGACACACTCAGGAGTGCCCAGATTTGTCAATTTCTCAGTGTGCTTCTCCCTCCTTTCATTTGTCTTGATTCCCTGAAAGGGCCAGTGGCTGCCTCACATATTGGCTTGTTCAGCCACTATCTATGTTCATCGGTTCTCCTCATGACAGCCTTCCTGTTCAGATTGCCAAAGAGTTACTTATCATTCTCTGGTTTTCTATGTCAATTTCAGAAAATGTGAAAAAAAGCATCCAATGGAGTTGGCATATCAACGTGACAGCGTGCAGGTGTAGTTGGAAGAATGGGGTTGATGCATATAACGAGTATAAAATGCAATTGTAGTATTTAAGAACACATGCAATCTGGTGACTTGCATTCCGCCATCAGTGGATAGCTGACTATATTGAAAGTTAATACCATTAAAATTTGGTTGAAGAATCAAGTTATCGAATCATTGAGTATTGAGTTAAATTTAAAAGCAGCAATAGAGTGTTTAGTATCATGCTTTGGTGGTTGCTTCAGTGTGAAAAGCAAACAGAGATAAGGCCTTCTTGGTCTTACCGAGGGTCTCACAGTTTATGTGAGTTGGGAAAAATGTGGCCCACTACCTTTCCTTTGCACACAAATGGTGTCAGTCACTTTGAGTGGCAGTCCAGCAGACAGAGAATGAGGGCTGTGAAGCTATGGCATGTGGCATACTGCATAGAATCATGTTTTTCGTTCTGATTTTAAGTGATTTCTTTCAAGATGAATTGTTTTCATCACAATGCTTAGTTTTCCAATTGCCTGTATTAAAAACAAAACAACAATGACAGTAACAAAATAACAGGATGATGTTCTTCATTAAAGAAATATGGCGAAGCATCATATGACACCATTTTAAGTCTAGAGTTCTGTGCATTTAACGGATCCAGTCTCTTAACTATAATAGGTACATCCTGGAGACCCTGATTCTGGGGGGTGTGGTTAAACCTTGACTACTTTGCTACTTCTTGGACATTCTCAACCCAGGTCTACCAGTTGGTTTAATGCAAGGTCTCTCTCTCTCTCTCTCTCTCTCTCTCTCTCTCTCTCTGTGTGTGTTGGTTACATCTTTCCCATTCCTTTTAAACCGCCTAAACCTATTGTCAGTTCCAGTTTGAATTTTCTGTTCCAGGGATAGAGCTGCAGGAATGAGAAAACCAGTTGTGAATTATGATCAGAGAAAAGTCTGATACTAGCCAATGCTGCGAAGGATAAACTCAGTGAGGTGAGAGGGAGATTCTGTCTCCTGGTGACTCTTGGTATCTTAGGACCCAGTGGGACAACAGCTGGAAAAATGGTGAGAGTAGGGATTTGAGCTCCAACAGAATTAGTGTCACATCCTGGATGCTCTCTCTACCTGCCAACCATGACTTGGAAAAATTGCCAAATCCCCCTCAGCCTGATTTCACCACACTTAACCTGGGATTAGTATTCTCTCTAAGAATCTTCTCCTCACCATCCACTGTTCCCCACTTAACTGAAAACCCTGCTTTATTGGTTTCATATTAGTCTTCCTAGAAATATTTTATGTGAGAATTGTGTCTTCCTGCACTTCAAAAGGAAAAATGATTGAATATCCCAGCTTATAGTGGTCTGTGCGTTCCCTAAAGGCAGGATCTGTGGTTTGCCCATTGCTGCCTCTAGAACCCAGTCAAGGACCTGAAATGTAATCCAGTATCCTCTGAATTGATTTTGGAATTTTGAGTGAATGAATAAATACATGAATGAATCCAGATAATAGAAACAGCTTCTTGTTCCATGTCCCTAATCCAAGCACTGTTGTGTTTGCTGTTGTAACAGAGGTAGAATAGAAAGTAACTCAAGAAACCTTTCTGTAGGACCATGAAATATGTGATGGATTTTAAGTTACAAGAAGGCAGAAGTATCACTTAAACTTTCCTATTTACAGGGAACTGTACATAGCCTTGCACAATTAATCTTTTAATAAAGCCCTCTGATGATGATGTCATCAGAAATGAGGATAAACCTCTCATACTTGGTCTCCAATGGACATTGTTCCCGATATGGCCAGCTGGCAGAGAAAGATCTCTTACCCACTCGTTTCCTTGTCCTTCTGTTTATTCTCTTTCCACGTAGCGAAAGGCTTTCCAAGGGCTATTGTTTTGGTTCATCCTTTCTGAGAGCACCAAGAAGTGGCATCCTGAGGGGTAACTGATGGCAGAGGCATTAAGACAGCTAATAGGCAGGGGAAGAGGAGCCCTGTGTGCAAGGGAGAGTCAGGCCACGGAAGTGACACTTGACAATTTAGTTTTGAACTTCTCTGTTATTTCCAGCAAAGCGATTTCCTTGACATTTTCTTGTGGCATTTGAAGGGGGAAAAGTAGATTTTTTTTTTCTTTATCATATTGTTTTCCTTTTGTCCCTCTCCAAAGTGATTTATCTGGTCTTTCTCCAAAAGTCAACACTCCCCAGAGCCTAATAAACAGTGTGAGTGTTGTACAAGGATGCACACTTGTGCTCCTGTCTGCATGGGGGCCTGCATGCATATATGTGAGTGCACACACGTTGTTGGGTCAACAGCTGCGGCCCCGGTAGGCTAAACACTGCTGCGCAAGCTTACGATAGGGTCCCAGGAACTCGACCGGCTGCTGGGTGCACGCCCAGAGGCCCACTCGGGTATGCTCCACGCCCCTCTCGCCATGTTCCGACTCTCTGGCACGTGGATTACCACACCCAATCTCTAGTTTCCAGCCTGTCCTCAGGTGTCTGGCCCTATTACTCACCCAACGCGTGATCATGAAGAGACCAATTAATTATCATCCTAGGCTAAGCAATACGTAATTAGAGAAATCTGGTAGGAGAATAACTTAGGAGGCATTCCTAAGCCAAAAGCAGGTCAAATCCTGCCATGGAGAGTGTTGGGAAACTGCGTTTTCGTCTTCTCTCCATACAGCAGACCACGCTTAAAGAGGTATTTACTCAGGACTGCGGCATGAGCAGGAGCTGAGAAAGACCTGGGTTGATGAGGGAGACATTCTCATTTTCTCTGTCTTTAGAATGAAAATAACGGTGGCTGTGCCGGAGGGGTAGTGTAAGATTTAACGACATGGCATGTGTAAACTGTAAAGTGCTCTATGAACACAAAGTATAATTTTTATTGAACTGGTACTTGCTGTACTGAAATTGTACCTAAGCCCTGATCTACAATGGCCACTCTTGCAGAAAGTTCCTGTTAAGGATCTCCCCTGTTAAAGCTCTGCATTTTTCCGTGCTGCCTGCCAGGACCCATACAGACTCTCGCGTTGCTTCTTTGTTGGTTCAGTCCGGGGCGTTGGAGGGGTAGGCTGTCTTCAAATTCGCTTCCAGAAGGAAACTGCCAGGATTTTTGACTCACAAAAACCTCACGGGAATGTTCTGACTTGCCACAGATTGCGCCCACGGAGTCCCAGAGACACGGGGGCTCATACCTCCCGGCCCTGAAGGGGTCCCTCTGTGCTTCCTCCCGGGGGCGCTGCGAGTGAAATATACCTGTAACGGGCATGCTAAAATCTCTGTTGGGTCTCCATTTCTCTTTCTTTAAACGCTTACAGAATAGATGGAATTTATAATCAGAAACCTTAAAATGTCTGATTTATTACTCATCTTGATGACAATATTTAATAACTCTTGTATATTTTATCACATCTTTCTAATGCTCTGTTGTGGAATTTTACTTAAAGAGATTCCATCCTCTATGTCAAACTATCTTTGGCACCAAAGGGGAATAGTATCCTTTTGAGTAAGGGGTATGGAGATGTCCAGAGAATGCTCAGCACTGCACAGGTCGTTTGGGAAAACTCGGGGTCCCCAGGGAAGGGCTAGCCTCTTCCCAAATGGCGAGGTTCTCACGACACCTGTCATGTGAGGCATGTCAGAGCTTCCCCATCTACTTCAAGTGCCAAAAATTCTCTGCGTGAAGATTGATTCCTTTGAGCCTTGAAGACATTTCCTTTTCAAGTGTTCCCTATTAGGTTCTAGTATCCTCAGAAGGAAAACTCATTATCAGAGAGATTGGGGGTTATGAAGCAGACAGTTGAAACATCCTGTAAGAAGGACATAGAAGGCCATAGCTAGAGCCAAAGAAAGGAAAAGGGCTCAAGAGGAAGTAAGCAGAAGTGGGGACCAGACCCGAGTTGGCGTACTTGACCGTTTTGATTGATCCGTAGACTTCTCCTTTTAAACTCCTCCCTTCTGGGTTTGGAGTCTCTTAAAACCAAGAAAGAAGGAGAGAGAGCTCTTTGCTTGAACGGAGGCCCCATCACCCTAAATACTGCAGTGTTTACCTCCCCCAAACAAGAATTCTATCTTCCTTACTGACATATAAACCTCCCAGTCAGGAAATCAGTATGATGTCAACCTAACCTTCCAATCCACGGAACCCATTCTGTATTGCCAACTGCCCTAACAAAGTCTCTCTTTCCTTCCTGGCCGATGATCTTTTCCAGTAACACCCCTTTAATTCAGACGTCTTAACTCACAGTCTGCTTCAGTCTGGAGTCGTTCCTTGGCCTTTGGTCTTCCATGTGCTTGTGGGACGTCCAGTGTATCTGGACCTTTCATTCTATAGGGTGGCTCCGAACCTGGGTCTGTCTCACCTTTGTTTACGACCAGGTATTCTTGGCAGGACTCTCACAGAAATAGCATCGCTGTCAGGAAGACATATCCACCACGCCCCACTCCTACAGATGTTAAACTGGATTCCTTGGTCAGGTAGTAGCTGGCCCACTGTGTGGGAAAAAACCCTTCCTGGAAACATGAAAACGTCTGAAGTCAAAGTTGTCTTAATGCCATGCCCCTCTCCCAAGCCCAATCTTTAGCACTCCTGCACCTAAACCGAAGTAAGGTTGGTGGAGTTCGTTTAGCAACATAGGGCAAAATAGAGGGTTTCAGCAAGGTGGGAATGGGAAATATTCTGACCTGTCAGCTTAGTATAGTTGCAATGCTTTGGAAGGACATGGCAGGCTTCAAATTCAAAATATTCTCGATATTATTTTTTCAAAAAAAATTTATTTGAGAAATGCTTATTTTATTTTTCGCTTTCTGAATCACAGGAAGAGCTGAATCCAGCTACCCTGGGTCTTATGGATAAACTTCCAAAAAGATCCTTTGCTCAAGCTGTAGCTCTTTTCCTGCAGTCTTAAATAGTTGTCCCAAATTCCTTTCTCCTCCCTGGATTCCATATATAGTCTTCTTTGTGTTTCAGTGGTCTGTGGCCTTAGAATCTTGGAAAGCTGAGTGATCTGTGTTACAAGGGCTGTTTTAGGATTTTTGTGTTTGGGTGCCTAGTGTTTATGGTTTGTTTATTTTCTGTTTTTCTTTGCTTTCTGGTTTTGCCACCTTCAAGAATAACAAGAGTAGAATAGAGCCATAGTGGACCAGAGAGGTAGAGACAGGAGACACAGAAAAATCAACTTCCCTCTTTTACTTGGTTTCTCCATCCTCCTCCACCATGCACAGCACACACGCACACATACACACACGTGTACACGCACACACACACACACGTGTACACGCACACACACACACACACACACACACACACACACACACACAAAGCCATCTGGGCAAATATCTAAATCTTTTCTAACCCAGCAGACAAATCATAGAACTCTCCATAAGGACAACCAAGAGTAGCAATTCTGGGGTGACATTTCCTCCACCCTTTCTCAAATTACTGCTGAAGCCTTGTGGAGCCTCCACTCTTATGGAGCTCCTGGGCTCGCTCAGTTCCACGGCTAACGGACCTGGGTCTAACACTAAATTACAGTCTAGAGAAGGAGAGGACTCAGGGGGCAGATGATCACAGGCTATAAATACCTTCAAGGAAACAATGCAAATAAGGGAAGGGAATTATTCATTTGCTTGGCAGGTCCTGGGCAAGGAGCAATAGCCTCGAGCTGAAGAACAGAACATTCAGGCTGCCGATTAGCAGAAAAGCTCCTCACACAGAGTTTCCTGCCCAGGGCTCTGGACGGTGGAGTCCAGTGCCAGGTGCCAGGGACAGAAGCATGATAGTAGACATTGGGAAGAATTCCTGCCAGATTCAAGGGTCACAGGAGCAAACCCAGAGCTTTCTGGTTATTATCTGTATTCCTAGGATGACATCCACATAAATTCCTTTGCCTCCAGCACTTAATTTCTAACCTGGCTGTTCAGGAAACAAATTCCTTGTGTTTGATCCTTTGCGACAGCTGAAAGACTAACTCCAAGTCTCACTCCTCCTTTTGCCCCCCCCCCCCAAACTGGGAGCATCTACAGTCGAGGCATGGTGACCAGTGTCCAGTCCTGCTAATCCCATATGCAAAGATGTAGGGCTCCTGAGCCAGATTTGGTGAATAGGGAATGGATACTGTTGGAGGCTGAAAGGATAGTAGGAGAAGGAGGGGGGGGGAATTCCACTAATAATTATTACTGATTATGTTATTATTTAACTACTTTTGAATGTGTGCTTTTTGAATACTCAATAATAAGTATTAGGTGGAACAGAAAAAAAAAAAAAATAAGGACTCACCTCGTTTGAACTCCAGCTCTTCCACAGCTGAATGAATGGCACTGAGGAAGTGTTAACTTAGCCTTTCCGAGCCTGAGAACGTAGGCTAATAATGCTTACCTCTGACAGATGGTGTGAGATTCAGGCAAACGAACTAACAGAGGCCTGTCCCATAGCAGACAGGTAATTTCTCTGTTTCTCTCTCCCCCACTACCACCCAAACCTTCCACCTTCAAAAAAGTATGTAGATTACTGGATTTGGGGACTAACTTATAGCAACATACACACACCTGTGTGTGTGTGTGTGTGTGTGTGTGTGTGTGTGTGTGTGTGTGTGTAGAGATAGATACCTAGATGTGGCTATAGATATCAATACGTATTCTGTGAACTCTCCATCCATTCTATCAGCACCTACTTAGTACAAAGGGAAGCACATGACAAGTGCTTAAAAAGTACTTACTGAATTTTTTTAAAGATTTTATTTATTTGATTTTTAAAAAAATTTTTTAATAATAATATTTTTTATTATATTATGTTAGTCACCATACAGTACATCCCTGGTTTCTGATGTAAAGTTCGATGATTCATTAGTTGCGTATAACACCCAGTGCACCATGCAATACGTGCCCTCCTCACTACCCATCACCAGCCTATCCCATTCCCCCACCCTCCTCCCCTCTGAAGCCCTCAGTTTGTTTCTCAGAGTCCATAGTCTCTGACAGAGAGAGAGACAGCCAGCGAGAGAGGGAACACAAGCAGGGGGAGTGGGAGAGGAAGAAGCAGGCTCCCAGACGAGGAGCCTGATGCAGGGCTTGATCTCAGAATGCCGGGATCACGCCCTGAGCCAAAGGCAGATGCTTAACGACTGTGCCACCCAGGCGCCCCGAAAAAAGTACTTACTGAATTATATTACATGGGGTGGCTTTATTGGCATCTTCCCGGACATCCTTAAAACTAGAGGTTCTTACTGTATTTCTGATCATTTCTGCTGTTTTCCATCTAGGAAATGAATTGGTGGCAACAGTGATCACCATTGTTAGATAGAAGCGTGGGTCTAGACTCCACGGAGCTCCCCAGATCCCAACACCTCTGAGAGCAACACCAGCCCTGGTGCTCTGGGCCAGCCCTCTACCTCCTGATGGATCTCAGGGCACAGGATATGGACACGTAGCTTGGACCCAGACACCACTCACTGAGGTTATAATGATACCTACATGTGTCTTTTTCAGATCTAGCCATTTTCATCTGAAAGCTAGCTCTCTGCTTTTATACCCTAATTCAGCCAGGTCCGTCTCTCTGGCATTCAAAGGTCACTTGAATCACTGGTAGAAATTGGTAATCGGTAGCCATCTGGCATCCCCACCTAGTTCACTGCTGCAAGAGATTCCATACTCAGAATCTCCTCATTGTGGCCTTTTTTCCTGCTGCTTCTTGTCTTGTCTACACTTAGGAAGTGTACAATCATAAAAAGCGAACACTTAGTCATGAACCAAATTTCATGAGCCTCCATGGGACTTGTCAGGGACCTTCTTATTGAAAGGAATCGTATATTCCCAATGATCTGCTCTCCTACACAGATTTCCTGTATTTTTCAGCCCTGATTTCACTACTTTCTGATCTCCTATGAAGGCACTTGCTCAGCTGTCCGACTGAATTTGAGTCCCAATTGTTTGTTATTTGCCCCTCATTTGATCGTCCTCATTAGCACACAATGAACACTTACTACGACAGATTTAAACAGCCATGAACATAGGCAAATATTTCTTTTTTACAATCCTTATTCTCAAGAGTTTGAGGAGGCACTGCAGTCATGGAAAGTACATGCATTTAGAGTCAGAAACCCTGGATGTGAATCCTAGAGTGGTCACTTATTAACTATACAGTCGTGGGTAATTTACTTATTTACTTGATTCTGCAGGATTTTAGTTTGGAGATAATAAAACGCACCTAAAGAATAATGGCGAGGGGCGCCTGGGTGGCTCAGTTAGTTAAGCATCTGCCTTTGGCTCAGGTCATGATCCCAGAGTCCTGAGATCGAGTCCCGCATTGGCCCGTCTGCTCAGTGGGGAATCTGCTTCTCCCTCTGCCTCTACCTCTCCCCCTTGCTCGTGCTCACTCTCTCTCTCAAGTAAATAAATAAAATCTTAATTTTTTAAAAGAATAATGGTGAGCTCTCATTACACATTTGTAACCACACTGCCTCTGACCTAGAGTGGCCAGTAAGTCGTGGACACTAGTATCAAAGACACACTGAACGGAGTGTACAAGCAGCGAGAATGTGCCAGAGCATTGGCCTCCCCCTTAAGAAAAGCTTAAAAAGGCACTAAGGAAGTTTGGAGGAGAGAACGATCACTCCCCGCATTCTTTTAGGAAAGAACAAGAAGACATTAGCATTGTCGTATTTTCAAATCATGATTCATTTCTTCCCAATCACTGAGTACCTTGTCTTCGTACCATTCAATGCTGGTGGCTGGACGATAGGATAGGTGGCCATGAGAGACCACCCAGGGGGACAGGACTGAGGCGTGACTGGCTACTCCGAGGACACGCGCCACACCGTGCGGGACTCACCGCTGCGGGGTAGGACCCATCTCCATCATGGGAGGGGAACAATTTCACACGGCTTTCTTCTCTTTGGGTAACGTACATCTATTGGGATTTAGAAAATTGGGCGAAATCCAGGGAAGCTTCACAGAGGCAGGATACATTCTAACCAAGTGCCCGAGAGAACGTCTTGCCCATAGGGAAAGGGTAACATTACACTACATTACACTACACATGTCACACGTGCGTGACGGTTTCAGAACGGATGGGATGTGTGTGTATGCACAATATGTTGTGTGTTCGTGCGTGCATACATTTATATATTTTATATATGCACATGGGTATATATGTATATATATAATGTATAATATTAGAAAGAGTGAGATTTATTTTAAAGAATTGGCTTGTGTGATTGTGGATGCTGGTAAGTTTAAAATAGAGCAGGCCAGCAGGCTAGAAACCCAGGGAAGAGGTGATGCTGCCGTGCAAGTCCAAAGGCTTCTGGCAGAATCTCTTCCTCTCCAGCGAAGTTTGTGTTTTTCTACTTAAGTTTTCCATTAATTGGATAGGACCCACCCACCTTGTGGGGGGCAATCTGCTGTGCTCAAAATCTACAGATTTAACCCTGTCTGAAAACGACCTTTACAGAAACATCTGGAATAATGTTTGCCCACATATCTGGCTGCTGTGGCCCCCCCAAGCTGACTCATAATACCAACCATCAGAGCGTGATGGAGAAGTTACTTCACAACACGCAAGCTTAGTTGTGCTCCCTTCATTCCTAGAGGGCCTCCCAGGCAGTGGGCTTTGGACCGAGCTTCGCTTGTACTGGGGGAAGTGAGGGAAAAGGCAACTTACGACCGAGATGAAGAAGTATGTATTTGCAGAATAGAAAGAAGAGAGAGTAAATATTCTTTGCTAATTTTTGATGGGTGCTGAGGCAGGCGATTCTTAGCCTAATTATAAAGATCCTTGAATGCCATGTTGAAAAATTTAGGCTTGATGCAATTAGCAGATGACAAGAGTTAAGGGTTTCTACTTCATTTTGTTCCTTCTTTTTTCCCCCTAAGAAAATAGAGAGTGAAATGGAAGAATTCAGAAAATCACGTGTGTCTGGGCCAGTCTGTGTTGAAGGCACAGAGGCCATAGTGCCAGGGAGAGAAAATGTGGGCATATCCTGGGTACACATTCCTGCAGAGGATAGGAAAGCTGGCAGTACCAGGAAGAGGAAAGAATCCCCGTGCTCCTCAGCTTCGCACCCAGGAAGTGGCCCCAGCAGCCCCCATAAATGAGAAATCAGGGATTTCTCTGGTTGTTCGCTGCTCGTCAAGTCCTACACATCAACACCTAACCTTTTCATGCCAATTACAGTGCATCTCAAATAATTAAAAAGGGAAAGTCAAAACATTAATATTTCATATTCGAAGGTCATGACACCGCCAGTCTCCTTTCCAAAACTGGCGAGAGAGAACTTGCAAGCCTCCCCCACCATAATGCCGTAAAATCCAAACAGAAACCACAATCCCTCTCAAGGTGCCAAGAACCGGAGCCTGTCCAGATCACAGTCAGATTCCCAGAGACCTCTGAGTTATGGTCAGATTCACGGTCTCAGGGTTGAGAAAGAACAAAGACAGCACCGCACCTGGTCTACTCCATCATTGTGCAGATGAGGGAACTGAAGTCTGGAGAGGAGTGCTTTTCTCTGTGTTATACACTCATTTCCTGAAAACCAGAACTAAGTTTTAGGACTCCCCGTCAGCGTACATTCTCTTTGGCTCATGTTAGACACTCAGTGTCTGACACTTTGCAGCAGAAAGGTGGTAGAAAGAAGATGACAGACCAGTGCCAGAAAGTGTCTGTTCAAAGGTGCTTCCTTCAAAGGTGCTGAACTGTGATAGATTTTCAAGGTAAACTTTATTTTCATGACAAAAGAAGAGAAAGGGCATGCATCTTTGTACAGGGGAATGAGTTGCTATTCATAGGCAGATGCCATAAAATACGAGGAGTCTTACCTATAATTAAATGACTGCGTGTTTCTGTGTGTTGGCGTCGGTGGCATTTGGTAGCTACAAATAATAATATTTAAAATTTATTGAATACTTAATATGTGGCAGGAGCTATTCTAAGCCCTTCGAAGGAATCGACTCAGTTAATCTTTGCAGCAATCCTATGAGTTAGATACTCTCAGTGTCCCTATTTTACAGATAAAGAAACTGAGGTGTTATAAGTTATTAATACATCCCGGGTCTCCTAGCTAGAAAATGGCAGAGCTGAAATTTGTCACTCTGGAGACAAGGAACTTAACTCCTACACCATTATGCCCATTTAGCTTCAGATATCTAGAGAAAATACCATCCGTGAGAAGTAGATCATCCAGAAATAAAAGGTCTTTGGGTCTTGCACTGGCAAACATTTGGAGTCCAAATAAAATACCAGTCAGTTGATTCCAAGGAGAGATCACAGTGTGAGAAATCTTGGCAAGAGGGGACACGAAGGAGGGAGGTGAACAATCTTATCTTGAGTTGGTGATAGAATCATGCTCTTGAAAGATGGATTGACTAATCTGGGAGGGACTATATCCCCAGTAGATTCCTGGGACAAAACATGCAAATACAGGGAGAGAAGATTAAAGTCCTTTCTAGGACTTTAGAATAGTTACTATATTGAGTTTTTCCAAGATCCAGATCCTGTTCTTAGCCCTCGATATGCATTATATCGTTCAATCTTCACAGCAAACCATGAGGGAGGTCCTGCCAGTATCTCGCATCTGAGGCCCAGAAAGTTCCAGAAGATAAACTCAGATTTACCAGCCAGATAAGAGTTGAGTTGAGTCAATGTGGAGACTCACAGTGTGGGGTGAAGTCTCTGGAATTCCTCACCCTAATGTGAGGACCAAGTCCTCAGAAGTGGACCAGGGTTGATGGAGGTCTTAGTTTTGAGGAGTAAGCACGTCTGCAAAAATTGGGTGCCATACAGGTAGTGGACTAATTGTGGTGATATTTTCACTTTGTATACAGATATTGAACTATTACGTTGTACACTGGAAACAAATATATATGAATTATATATGCATTATACCTCAAAAAAAAAAAAAAAACTAGCACCATAGGTTAGCCCGAGAAGCATGGCCGATGGGATTCATTCATTCACCTATGTTGATCACTCACCGTGTTTCAGGAACTGGGTATACAGTGATGAACCGGAAGGGCTCCTGCCCTCATAGAGCTTAGAGCCTGACAGGAATCACTTGTAAGGAAAAGAGAAGAGAGATCTGGCATATCTCTGACGATCGATCTACTGTGGCAGAGCTGTTCCCTCAAACAGCACTTTTTACACTATTCCAGGCAGGTGGGGGACCCTGCAGAGTACCCGCTGACACATAAAAATGGCCTTCTACATTTCTGCTGACACGTCATCTGTATCTGATGGAGCAACATCTTTATTATGAAATTAGATGAAAATTCTGATGCACAGACTAATAGATAACATCCCACGCTCTTCCTCAGGAGCCGGAGCAGCAGAAACAGCAAAGAGCAAGGAACGGAGCCAGAGCCTGCCCCCACCTCATCCGATTCCATTTTCATACCCACCTGTCATCTCCCCACAAACGTCATTAGCTCACAGAGGGGATGGTGTCTCATTGCATTATCAGCCACCACCACAACAAAAGAGCTTTTTGTACGAAGGCTGCTGTGAAATTATGGAACAACTAGATAAATTTCATACAAGAAGTTCCCTGGTGGGGTAGTGCTCCCTGCGCACCCAGAACCTGTGATTTCTAGCACAAGAGCGAGCGAACTTTCCACTTAGGAAGTCTGTACATCGAGGCCACTGAAGATCGGAGAGACAAAATTGTTCAGAATCTGAAGCCTGACACCCTGAAGACCCTTGGCTTCATTCTTTCCTACCCAGGGAGGGAACAGGAGTGGGTTACTCCTTGGAGAGACGGAGCACCTGTCTCTCTGTCTTTCCTTCACTGTCCGTGGTTTTCCCAGGAGACGCCTCTTTGCCATGCTGGCTCTGCTGGCCAGCACGATTTCAACTTGACTGTTGCACAAGGGCAAGCCAGGCACAAGCAGGGTGCAGTGGAGCCAAGGGGCAAGTGACTTTCCCCCTGTTGGTCCACTCTGCCCTCATTAAATGCTCCTTTCCTTCAATCCCTGCCACCCACCCGTGTGTGCTAGTTGCCCCCACTATGCAAACGACTGAGGTCTCGAATAAAACCACACCTGCACACTCCCAGCTTACCAGGGAGGGAAGTTTCCACCTGGGTTGAGAGGGCTGCTGGGTGTCCCAGGACCATGTCTAATTCCCCAGACATTACATTCTTCCACTTGTCCTCTGCCCAGGTGCAAGGAGATCCTCTGCCCTCGGCGGGGGCCGTGCAAAGGAAGCCTCTTAGTTGCTCTCAGCTGGGTTCTGTTTTTTAGCTGGTGGAGCAGACCAGTCCTGGGGTGAGTTACTTTTGCTCATATTTGAGCTCTGTATCTGAAAGAATCCTTTTTAGGCATACCTCTTGGGTTTATAGAGTGAAAGATGTTCACGTGGAACCCCTTTCTCACCAACACAGTAGGGAAGGATTCCCTATGGGGTTGTTGTTTCAGTGCCTGCTTCCCTTTCCCAGGTGCAGGGCTGCACTGGGGATTCAGATGGGATCCCTGGACTCCAAAGCCAAAGGGGCAAAAAGAGCTCAGAGATGTTGAGAGATCCTTCCTGCAAAGCTCTGGCCAGGACCCTGGGAGAGCCAAATCTTGCTATTAGCTATTCTACTTTTCTAGCAAGGAGGAAGGGGCTCATGTGGGCCCACAGTCTGGGTTTCTATGCCCCCCCGAGGAGGGGCTCCCTGGAAATGGCTTCTGATCCTATGGTTTCCTTTTAAGAAATCTCATTTACAGAGTGCCTCTTGTGTGTTAGGCTCTTTCCTGTACATTATCTCATGTAATCCTCGGGATAAAGCTGCAAATGGGCACAATTAACCTCCCTTTTACAACTTGTGAACCCATGGCTTAGAGTGGTTAGGTTGACTGGCTAATGAAATCCTCCGAATATAATTCCAAAGCCCCATTGGGCAGCTGGGTCCTTTGATCTACCTCCTGTCCGTTATTAATCCAGCCCTGTTTGGTCCCCAGTTTTCTGCATTTCTCCTCACCCCTATTAAGACTTTAGGCTACAACCATAGTTATCTTCTTCCAAGCCTTTCCTTTATCTCCCCAGTATCCTTACATCCCACCCCAAGGGGGCTGCTTCCCTCTTGACCAGCCTGAAACCAAGCTATGAATGTTATATCCAGAGTCACCTTTCTTCTTCTTGTGAAAGACACATCCTCAGCTCCCACTGATTTGGCAGAACTCTGATAGTCAACATTTACTCTCTAACACTGACACTCTATCCTTCTCTCTGGGGTTAGCCATGTGGTGGCTGAGCCTTTGGGGTTGAGGGAAATTTGTCTTTGTTGGCTGCCAGGAGATCTAGGATTAACATCTGACAACAGAGAAGAATTTGGGTTGTAGGTTGCTAATATGCCAAGGATACTGTTGAGACATGGAGTCTTTTTTCCTAGTGCCAAAGAGAAACTGATTTTGTTTCTGATATGTCAAATAGCTGTGCCTTAGTACCAGTGTATGTTACATGGGCCTCCTGCTATCAGAGACTGCATTCCACTAAGGATAACAAAAACCCAAGTTCGTAGACTTAACTACAAAGCATGAAGTCCAGAGATAGGCAGGCTCGACGAGGAACAACTCCATGATGTCTCTGGAAGGTTTCTACTTCCGGACCACAGACTAGATCTCATCATGTGACTGCCCCTCAGTGCAAGGGGCTGGTGAATGTACTTCTTAGGCCCATTGGTACTCTAAACCAACTCAGGGATAGTTGAGTAAAGACGATGGGGAGAACATATATTAGGTAGATAACAGGCAGATATCTTCTGCTATGTAGGTGTTTTCTAGGATAGAGAAGAAGCTGTGAGAAGGAATTCTAACACTCTAGACTGTTGTTCTTAAAGATAGAGCCCTCCATTGGCTCTCACACTGTCTATTACAAGGGTCTCTTAACAGTGGCCCCTCCTTACCTCTCATCTCATCAATCAGTCATCCACTGCTGCTCAAGACATCTGTGTTGTTCTGTAGTTTTTACGGCTGGCGGAGGATTATTAACTTTGTGTATTATATAAAGAATCCATAATGGTGGTAGAGGTATTAAAATTAGTATGACAGCAGGTAAAATAGCTCAAAATGAATCATGCTTCTACCTTTTTGTAAATATGCCAGTGTATCCCCATTTCCAACAAAATGAAACCCAAACTCTCCAGCAAGCCAGGTAGGACTACTCTTTTCAGCTTCATCTCCCACCTCGCTTTTTTTTTTTTTTTAAAGATTTTATTTATTTATTCGACAGAGATAGAGACAGCCAGCGAGAGAGGGAACACAAGCAGGGGGAGTGGGAGAGGAAGAAGCAGGCTCATAGCGGAAGAGCCTGATGTGGGGCTCGATCCCACAACACCAGGATCACGCCCTGAGCCGAAGGCAGACGCTTAACCGCTGTGCCACCCAGGCGCCCCTCACCTTGCTTTTTTAAAAACATGCTATGATGAGGCACTTGGTTGGCTCAGTTGAGAGGGCATATGACTCTTGTTCTCGGGGTTGTGAGTTCAAGTCCCACATTGGGCATGGAGCCTGCTAAAAGAAAAAGAAAAGCTTTAAACAAAGCTCCATTTCTTTCTTCTTCCGTACTTTGCTAGAAATAATCTGATCCTTCTTCCCCAACTGGCAACTTCCTACCTATCCCACAAAACCTACAAAACCCATCTCAACTGCTAAGTGTTCCCCAACTCCCTTGATCCTCATCTCCAAAAGCTCAGACTTCCTACATATCACTATCTTAGCTCTTATCACACTGTTGATAATTTGTATACATGCCTGTCTTCTCTGGGATGTGAACACAGGCTCTTATACACCATTGTAGCGGTTGTATCTAGCACCCTATTTGCTACATTGTATTTACTCATTAGATCATTACAATAGCACTGTTCTGGCACTTTATATCAAGGTGGTACTCTTATTGTTAGCCTCATTTTGCAGAGGGGAAAACCAGTGCAGGAAGAGAGGAACATGCTACATTTATACTTTCACAAGGGAAAGATACCTTGTAGTCATTGCTGAACATTGCTTCCCAGTAATGTATCTGATTAAAGAATGAGTGAGACCATAGATATTGTCCAGCCTGTTTTATACTGCAGGGAAATGGGCAGGTCATTCCCCTCCAGCTTATGACTCACTTTTGACCCATCTGCCAGCCGAGGTCTCCTGCCTTAAGCAGTGAGCCTGGCACAGGTGGGGGCTGCCCGCCTTTGGGTTCAGCCCCAGGTTCAGTCCCCTCATGTCAAAGGTCACATTGTAGCATCCCAGCATGGCTCCCTTGTGATGCCTGCTCTCTCCCTCCCTCCCTGCCTGCCCAGTGGCAACCCCCCCCGCCCCGCCCCTTCCACTTTCCTGTCACAGATGTAAAATCCACGCAGCCATCTCTGACGCTGCTAACCACAGGCATTCAGGAACAGTCTTGCTCCAAATCCTGCCTCCTATTTTCATATTTCCTGTGGCGTTTTATAGAAATAGCAGAACAATTGCTCATCCACAGGGGGTAAAGAGAACAGGATTTTATATAATTAAATGTTAAAGTGACAAAGTTTTCAGCCTGTGGGGAAAGTAGCAGGAAGGGAAGGTGGGGTGGGAATGGTCCGGGGGTGAAGGAGAAGCCTGGGCTGTGAATCAGTGATGCGGCATCCAGCTTTAACTCTCTCTCTCTCTCTTTTTTATCTGTGACAAGGACAGTGGACATAATTTGTGCCTTTGGTTCTGCCCCTCCTTCTTCGAGTTGTAGCAGCAAGCTCCAAGTGGTGATGGGTCTCTGCCAGAGGCTGTTTGGCATCACCTGCTTCCAGAGGGATCTCTGGATTTTAGAAGTGTTGATAATTTCTTTCTATCTTTTGTATTTGTGTAAGAGGAAAAAAAAAAAGGTAGCTCCTCTCCCAAAAGAAACATTCTTAACATGATAACAGACAGAGAACAGAAACATCTGTCTGTAGCAAGCATGCTCAGAGTTTCCCCATAAACACAGGTTTCCATGAAAACCAAACAAAGGAGCCTAAGAGGAAGGCCAGACACATTCCACTTCAGCTCCCAGATGTAAATGAGTCTGATGGCCTCACTCCTTTTAAGGGCAGGGGACCAGAGGACTAGCTGGGGGCCCCAGGGCTGCACCCAGCCTGCACCCAGGGCCGGCCTCACGCGAGGCCTCCTTCCCACACGCTCGGGCGCACACATACACACTCTCTAGCCATTTGTTCCTTTGATGTGTGCTAAGTGAAACATAATTACCCACTTTGTCACATCGCATGTGACTTTGATGGCCCAGTGTGTGGGCTTTTTTTAAAAATACATTAGAAGGTCCTCAAGGGGAAAATATGTTCCTCTGGGGAGTTGTTTCAGGACCTGGATGTGGTTCTAAACAACGAAATCACCAGAACCAGTCCTCCCAGTTAGGAGAAGCTGCTTCTTCCCCACTGCTTCCTATCACCTGCGAAAATAGACCAGGCAGTAAAGGAAAAACAGAGTGGGGGAGGGCAGGAAGAGGCATATCTGTAAGGCTTTAATGAAGAAGAGGGGGAGCGCGGGAAGGGAAACAACAGGGCAAGAGTGCCCTGTAATACACCAGTTCTGCATGACAAATTGTTTTCAAAACCAAGGATGGATGTCTCTGCAGGAATCCTCTCACTACACCTTCCAAGCATCCTACTTAAGCATGCATTTCGTACCTTTCCCAAATCCCTGAGCTCCAAGTCTCATTTCTCCTGCTGGCACAGATCCTTCCTTCCCAGACATGCAAAACTCATCCATCCTACAGCAAGCAATCCCCACCCCTCTTCACCACACCCTCTTCCCGGACCGTGCTGCGCTTTCAAAGGGCGGCTGCTGGCTACACACCTGTATTCACACACGTGCGTGCACATAGCTGTACACACGGGCACATGCATGCACACGTATGCAGACATCACACGTGCGCGCGCGCGCACACACACACACACACACACACACTCACACAGTCTGCGCCCCTGACCCTCAGCGCCTTCGCTCCTTTGTGGGCCCACACTATACCCCCTGGAAATGGAACTTCCTCTAGACATTTCAAGCCTATAAATGCTGTCAGGCATCAGGCTGTGAGTTCCCTTAAATGCAAAGCCTCCTCATTCCTGCAATTAATTGGCATTGCTGCACTAATCTTGAGGCAGCCTGCCTGTAACAAAAGTGCAGAGGGGGAGGTGGTGGGAGCTGAGCCATGTGCGGGGTTTACAGTGCAGGATACAGGAGAGCCACAAATTTTCGTTTTTGTGTAAAGCCAGAATGCACTGTCTGATTTACATTAGCAATTTTCAATCATCTTTTATTAGTGCTAGATTGATTTTCTGTTCATATTTTTTAATGTATGAAAGCATAATAATCTGAATAACTTTCATGTCTGGTCAGCTGATTAAAAACATTGCCACCCAATTGCTTATTAAGAAGCTCGAATGAGCCCCTCAGGAAAACCCCTTTGGATGGCAACAGACGTGTGCTAAATGAAATGGTTACACTGTTGGTGGGAATGCAAGTTGGTACAGCCACTTTGGAAAACAGTGGAGGTCCCTCAAAAAGTTAAAAATAGAGCTACCCTTTGATCCAGCAATTGCACTACTGGATATTTACCCCCAAGATACAGATGTAGTGAAGAGAAGGGCCATATGCACCCCAATGTTCGTAGCAGCATTGTCCACAATAGCTAAACTGTGGAAGGAGCTGAGATGCCCTTCAACAGATGAATGGATAAAGAAGATATGGTCCATATATACAAAGGAATATTACTCAGCCATTTGAAGCATTTGAAGCAACATGGACGGGTCTGGAGGAGATTAGGCTAAGTGAAATAAGTCAAGCAGAGAAAGACAATTATCATATGGTTTCGCTCATTTATGGAACGCAAGAATAGAAGGGAGATCGGTAGGAAACGCAAGAATAGAAGGGAGATCGGTAGGAAAAGGAAGGGAAGAATGAAGGGGGGTAAACAGAAGAAGGAATGAACCACGAGAGACTATGGACTTTGGGAAACAAACTGAGGGCTTCAGAGGGGAGGGGGGCAGGGGATTGGGATAGCCCAGTGATGGGTATTAAGGAGGGCACGTATTGCATGATGCACTGGGTGTTATATGCAAACAATGAATCATGGAACTTTACATCAAAAACTAAGGATGTACTGTATGGTGACTAACATAACATAATAATTTAAAAAAGTGGTTATCTTTAAAATGAAGTGGCTTGAGGATTCAATATCAATGGTCTATGTCTCTGGGTGTCCACCTTCGGCCGTGGGATGGCGGGTCTCAGGGAGTTTTCAGAATGGTTCATTCAATCCTTCATTCTGGCCTCATTCCAGGCAAGTAGTTCAAGAAGCCAAGGGTGCAAATGAATTTCATCTCTAATCTGCCTGGCTGTGTGAACTTGTCTCTAATGTGTAAGCTCTCCACACCTCTGTTTCCTCATCTATAAAATGGGGACATTGATCAAGATGACTTACATGGGCCTTTTCGGGTCTAAAGCAAATGGATCTAATGAAAGACACACACCGTCCTAACAGTGGGTTTACCTTTTGTGGGGGAAGATGCCATATGTTTATACCCAAGTACAATGCAAGGCAATATGTTTTACGTGCTAGGGAAGATATGAAACATGATAAGAATTTGGAAGTGAAGATCACTTCTTAGTGGGGTAAGCAGAGGGGACTCCATGGAAGAGGGGGCATCTGAGTCATGTCCTTGGGGGTGAGTGTTTCACTGACAGACTGAGTGGAGCATGAACCATGCCTTGAGATCGTAACATTGCACTCCTGGGAAGGAGGGAATGGTGATCTGAACGATACGGCGTGTGGAATTACAATGAAAAAGGCCATCTCAAGTATCTCAGGGGGTCACAGGCTGCCATGAGATCAAGAAGGCTGACCATTACATCCTGAGGAAACCCTGCTGCAGATAACAGGCCTCTGGTCCTCCTGATGGGCCCTGCCGGGTCTGCCAGTGGCCACCTGGGAAACCTCCCCACGGTGCTCTTTACGGTGGGAACTGGATTCATGTTCCCCAAGCCTTGTGGCATCTATAAATCTTGCTTAGTGTTCTGTGGACAATAAATGCTGCTTTTCCAGAAACTCAGAAGCGACACCCAGGAGATAAATGGCAGGCCTCTCACATTTCTCAGACATTCTGGACTGTCTTCCTTTGCTTTCTCTGCATCACGGTCTTTCGCTGGGGCTTCTTCTTAATAATGGTTCTGGTTCTTGTACTATCTGCTCCTGAGTTGTATGTGGCCTTCCATTTGTCCTTCATAAATCATCCCCATTATCCTGTCTGGTGCCCCTCATACTCCCCATGAGCCCGGACACAGGGAGTACTCCTCAAGGGAGGAAGATAGATTCTTGAATTTATTAAACTGCAGTGAACTAAAATGAGTCTTGAATTTTGAGTTAGAACATTGAATGTGAGACCTAGCTCTTCCCCATTCTGCTATGGGTACTTTGTCATCTTCCATTACAAATACGATCCTTTGTTTACTCATCTGTCAAATGGGCACAATGGCCTTTCCAGACAGGGTATTTGGGAGAGAATCCAATGACATGACAAATACAATTTATTTTGCCAATAATGTAACTGTACAGAGAGAAATCCTCTTTACCATTTTAAAAAGAGTGAACAAGAGCCTTTCCATAAACAAAGTAATGTATGTGATTTAAAATTATGCGTACATATTGGGGCACCTGCGTGGCTCCGTTGGTTAAGGGTCTACTCTTGAGTTCGGCTCAGGTCATGATCTCAGGGTTGTGAGTCTGCTTGGGATTCTCTTTCTCTCTCTCTCCCCCTCTCCCTCTGCCCACCTCCCCCCGCCCCCGCACACTCTCTCTAGATAAAGAAATTAAATCTTAAAAGAAATAATGTGTACATATCCCATAGCTTCTCTCGAGCAGTGTGTAATTCCCTTTACAGTCAGGGAATGCTGGCCCGTTTCTAACTGAAGTCTGTATGTGGTGCCTCTTCATTTATTCTCCTCCGTGCCTTTTCTACTGGGTATGGAATTCCTCCAGTGCTTCTACTGGGCATTTAGCTGTAGAGCTGTCTCAAAGGGTGACCACGTCCTATCCCACGTCCTATCCTCTGGACAAGAGCACTTAAGTAATGGAGACAATCGAAGGGTCCTATCTGGCAATTTAAGGGTCAGTTCACCCTCCTCTCGGGGAGTGGATCACACTGTGGACAGGACCCACAGAGAGCGCCTTGCCCTTGCCCCGACCTGTCAGTTGCCTTCAGGACAGCCCACTCCTCCAAGAAGCAAGAGTATCTTTCTCCTGAAGGCTGCAACTTCTCACCGCAGGTGGCCCCCAGCAGGGGCAGCAGGCTGCCTCAGTCCACCAGGTCAGTGCTTCTGCCTCCAGACAGGAAGCTTTTCTCCGGCCCGCCTGCTGTTCCTTCCCTGAGAACAGTCTCTCATATCCTTTCTCCCCCCCAAGGCAGAGCTCCAGTGTCATTTTTGGAGCTTAGAAGTCACTTTGAACCTTTGAGTTCTATGATAGAAGATTCCTCCTTGTCTGAAAGGATACAGGAAGGCAGAAAAAGCCAAGAACATGAGAGAAGGACCACATATTTGTTCAAAATTGAGGATGTGGACAGTGTGGTCTTGGTTATTGGTAGGAATTTGTAGTGGGGTTAAGGTTTTAAAAACCTTTAAAAATCCCCTTCAGGGGCTTGATTGTTTGGGTGAAGGCCCTTTGAAATCACATCACTGCTGGTCAAAAATACATTTGAAAGTGTGAATGTTGGAGGAGGAAAGGGGGAGTCAGAAGCGCACTTGTGCAAATATAGGGACATAAATGACTCAGTTTCCTTTTCTGTGAAGAAGATAATGATGCTGAGTTGCTTTGCTGGCAGATCAGCTAATGGGTGGGTGTTGTGTTAATTAACGGCATACAGAATTGCAAAAGCATAAAAACTTTAGAATAATCCTAGTGTAGTATGATTGTGGGTGCATTGACCAGCCTGCGTATGCCAGTATTTATAAAAGCGAGGGCATCGGAGAAAGTCGGTGGAGAAAGCAGACGGCACGTGCACACAGAGCGAGAGCAGCTCAGGGCTGAGTAAGGGAATCTAGAGTACAGTGCCATGCTCGTAAAGTTGACACATTTTTCCTGATTAAATGGGAGTGTAATACTTTGGATGCTTTTGGTGGCAATTAACTGAACCCTTAAGCTGACCGCCTTTGTCCACCCCGTGTACCATGAGCTGACTATGGTCAAAGACAGGTTCGGTGGGGGTCTGGAAGAATTCACCTCCTTCTTTTTGGTTGGGGAGGGATATGCAGCCCATCTCCTGTGTGGTGCGATCATCCATGGCTGCAAATTGAGAGACAGGAAAGTGAATATCAGGCATTTTTAGCCTCTGCTGTGGGAGACAGCCTCTGCCAGAAGAAAAGAAAGGAGGGGAGAATAAAAGCGTTCTATACAGATGTCAGCAACTAGCAACTTTGTAAACAATGGACTTGTAGATAAAAATCTGGGATTTGTTGGGAACTCTTCCCTCTGTGAACACCTGAGACAACTGAGAGAAGCTTCTTTCCAACGGCCAGCGATATGTTTGCCTAATTCGTTTATCCTCAGTCCCTGCCCCCGTGTGTGGTCAGTCTGCAAAGTTTTGGCTTTGTAGTGCTTTCCTCCACCCATGGGTCATCCCCAACTGCAGGCCCTCCAGGATATGCCCGGGGTACCTGCCTTGTAGATTGGATTCCTCCACTGTAGCCCTGCTGGGCATCAACAGAGTGTGTGAAGGAGGGCTTGGGGACAGCTAGCAGCTTTGCATTCCTGTGAAGTCTACTTGCTTTGCAAAACCAGATATGGTAAAATATGTATCTGGCAGCCCTGCAAATCATGACTGACCCCCTGCTTGGACCTGAAAGGAATGGGGGCAGTTCTATGGAAAAAGGAGGCAGAAGTCCTGGTGGGAAATTAGATGGCCAGCGACACTGCCTAACCCACAGGCATCCATCTGATGCACCCCTCTTTTCCAAATCAAGCACCAGTCGTGCCTCTTCAGTAAACCCACTGGCCATTCTCTCTCTCATCTCCTCAAATTACACACCAGCCACTGCAACAGCAAAGGTTTCTTCCCTATCAGACCAGAGCAGCATATGAACGTTGTTCCTTCTCCTCCCTCTTTCCTGATGAATTTTTCATCATTAAAGGGAAAATGTCATTTTGGTGACAGATATTAGTATGATTGGTGTCAGGAATGAATCTTCCTTTCTCTGTCAGCCTTGCTTCACAAAATCCTAAGACAATGTTCTGTTAAAAGGCCACTTCCATTCCCAACTCAAGCAGCGTGCGAGAAGGGCAGGCTTCGGCTGTGATGGATGGGTTTAGTCAAGGCTGGAGCTGTGCCAGCGAGCGCAGCTGGAGCCTGACCCTTCCACCACCAGGCGAGCGGGAGGAGGTTTCTGGGAAACCCATGTCTTATTTCTGGCTGAATTCTGTTGGGAGCATAGTCTTAAAAAAGGGGAAACCTGCAGCTCTATTTGGTGACAAGGCTTTAAGAGATAGGAGATTTGCCGTCATCAGTGGCATATAGAGTGATGCAAATCCAAACACTTACTTTGGAGAGCTGACCTAGAAATGGAACTTTTTGTTTTCTTTCAGCGGAAATGTAGGCCAGCCTCTCTAGATGTTTTTCTAGGTGTGGATCTGAGCCTTGCGTGAGCTGGAGGTAATAACGTGTTCCCCTCTACATCATGCCTCATCCGATGCTCTGCATAAAATAACCTTTCGGAACTCATTTAGAGCTCAATTTCTTCATGCGTGAAATAAAAATAATAGTACCTAGTCTATCTCTTTCATTTACCGAGAGGTCAGTTCAATGCAATGAACTCTTACTCTGGGCCACATACTTTGCCATGCCTTGCGGTGGTATGAAATGAACAAGAAATGGTACCTGCCTTCAGGGCGCTTAGATGAGTTCAGACAAATATATGGTCAACTATAATACAAAAAATTATGTAGGATATACATACATATGTATATGTATGTATGTGTATATGTATGTATGTTTGTATATGTATATGTGTGTGTGTATATATATACATATACATATATATACATATACATATACATATACATATACATATACATATCATGAAGGAAATAGAATTTTAACTGGTCCTTGAAGTCTTAGTGGGATTTAGAAAACTGTGAACGGAAGGGAAGGGAATTCTGGCAGAGCCGAATAGTCAAGTATCTGAGATACATAGAGAAGCTGGAGAGTCAAGGGATGAAGGATGAGGGTAGAGGTGGGGCCGCAACAAGGACTAAGCCTAGAGAGTTGGCTTGGATGCTTCTAAGGGCCGTGATTGCCAAACTTGGGAACTTGAACTATATGTCGTAGGCAGGGAAACACCGGAGTTTTCTGAACAGGTAACAAACGTCACTGAGCTAAGCTTTAGAAAGACAGAGCTAGCTTTTGTGGACAGAATTATTTATACCAGGTGCTGTCTACTTTTCCTGACCCAAATCTTATTTTTAAAATATTTTGTCATATCCCCATTACTATGCAAAATTAAGTTCATGGAAAAATAAGCTACCTATACACTTACTTTCAGAAATGGCCTGTATAATGTGCTAAATGGATCTATGAGAGAAATAAATAGAAAGTGATTAATAATCAAATAAGTGTAAAATACATCCTTAAGCTCAGCAATATCATAGGATGTGATGATGTGTAGATGTCTGTGTCCCTGTAGAGACTCTCCATGAATGTGATGGCTGCAATATCGGAAAGGAGGGGGGTAGGATTGGTGACTCAAATCCCATGAGAAGCGGTGCTGCTGGTCATGCGATTTTTCAAACCAGTGATTGTTCAAACTGATGAACAAATCAAAGCACACTCTTCTCTGAGTTTACAGGTAGTTTCATTCCTGGAGGATTAGGAAGCATTAAAACTTTGCAAAAATGTTCTGTTTATATAGCAAATGGAGTACAACCTAGGCTTAGATTAAAAAAAAAAAAAAAAAAGTTTTCACTCACGTCAGTGCCAGGCGGGCACTCGACGTCTGTGACTGAATGTCTTGGGCATCCCTGAGTGTCCAGCCTCCCTGGCCCCCATGCACTGAGTGGCAGGACTGTCTCCACAATTATGGTGACAGCTGATCTCCCCCCCACCACCTTCTTACCACCCCCCAAGGAGTCTATCCTGTCCCTGTGAGAAAGCATCGGTTTAGGTAGAAGCAGGGTTGGGGAGAGAGAGATGAGTTAAGATTTAATTAAAATAGCAGCCTCAGTGGTTGGTGGAGTCTGGAAAGGAGGAAAAAATGCAGGAGACGTGCGCACACAGGTGAGATAAGGGATGTTAATGTCCGCGGTAAAGTTTAAAGCGCTACGCAAATATTGTTGCTGTTAGAGCTAAATGTCATTATATTCACTTCACAGAAAGGAAATCTGAAGCGCTAAAATGGTGCAGTGACTTTTCCAAAGACATAGAACAGGTCAGGAATTGCATTAGACACCAAATGTCTCAGACCTACATTTTCACTATCATTACAAATGCAAAGGAGCTACCACTCAGCGTGGAGAATTATAAGCAGAGAACTGGAGCAGAGCAAATACAAAGATGGAAACAACTTGTGGAAAGAGTCAAATTCCAAGGGCTCTATTGAGCGCCTCCTTATTTCATGGAATGCCTGGAAAACCAGGATTCCAAACGACAATCGAGATTCTACCATCCAACCACTTCCATGTTTGCTTATGCTTCTAAATATTCGTCAGTAACATTTAAGACAAAGGAAAGAGATAATTACAAGGAGAGTTTTTTCAAGATATTAAAGGTTAACAGGATTCTTGGCATTTGTGTCCTGTCAATTTCCATGTAATTACGCTCAATTCCCAGAATTCAGAGTCAGTTGCGCCTGTTAAAGCTTAAAGCCAGTATCCTTGGAAAATAATTTATAAGATCGTTTCTCAAATTTTTCGGGTTCAAACCAAGCAGTCTGGCTAATAGTCTGATTATTATTAATGTTATTCTTGCATGGAGTGTGCTAGGTCATAAGTTGGTTGTAGGGATTAGAGTGGATTTTTTATGAGTGTGGTGAGCTAGCTTTCCCAAGAGCAAAAGGAGTGCACTGAAAATATTTATAAAACCTGATTTATAAGCTTCTCTTATTTTGGTCTGATAAATAATAAGAACATGGAAAGTGCACCCCAGTTCCTTGGAACTGTACTGCCCTTTGGAAGAAAGTAAGGGGTCTGGTAGAAATGTCTGTGTATTGGGACGCCTGGGTAGCGCAGTCTTTAAGCGTCTGCCTTTGGCTCAGGGCGTAATCCCGGCGTTCTGGGATCGTAGTCCCACATCAGGCTCCTCCACTGGGAGCCTGCTTCTTCCTCTCCCACTCCCCTGCTGTGTTCCCTCTCTTGCTGGCTGTCTCTCTGTCACATAAATAAATAAAATCTTAAAAAAAAAAATATCTGTGTAGGGGAAGGAATGGCCTCATGGTAAAATATTGAGACTTTAAACTCTAGGTGTTTTTACATGTTTATTCATTCAATCATCCATCTTACATTGTTTTATTATTGTCAATATTTTATCTCGTTCTGTGCTGAGATAGAGTGATTATGAATAAGACACTGTCTACTTTTCTGTTCTCTTGTAATCTTGCACTTTTCCTTTGTAATATGTACTCCACTTGTGATTCATTGATTATCTGTACAATTATTTCTAATGTTCGTCTTTGCAGCAGACTGTGGCCTTGGGGGCTGGACCAAGAGCCTGACAGTCTCTGTTGTATCACACCACCTACCTAGCACAGACCCGTGGCATAAATGTGAGACAATGGCTGCTTTCACTCCAGCTGGGCAATTAGAAACAATCTTTCCAACAAATTTATTTGAATCTTGATTTGGGGGAAATTTTTCTAGAGCCGTTCTGGTTTTGGGCTTCCCGTATCTCTGGAGCACTGGGGCCCCATGCATATTTTTCAGCTGCATCTTCATGAAAAGAAAGTGACTAACAGAGTTTCCCAAATGAAGTTATAGTGAAGCAAACCAGGGGGAGCATAAGCTGGGCTCACAGCCCTGAGTATTATCTATTGTTTTGGACGATGGCTGTCACAATGATCTTCCACTACAGTGAAAAATGAAGAGTTGTATGTAAAACTGATTGCTCCTCATCATCTCCTGGAAAGTGGCTGACATAGGGAAGTGATGGGGTGGAGAACAAAAGCCATGGGACCAAGAGTTTAAAGACACATATCGTAACCCAGTTCTGGTTGTGCCAAGTTGAGCCTTTAGAAGGAGGGAGTCAAGGGAGCCAAGAAAACTGCCCGAGTACATCGGGAAACAGTGCTCAAGGGCAGAGTGAGGGCAGACGGAGCAGGTGTCCCAAGACGTTGTTAAGAATAGAAGTCAGGAGTCAGACAAGGAGGAAATAGCCATTGGAGAGAAGGATGAGAGCAGAAGGCAGCCCCAGTCCGACAAACTCTGCCCACAGGAGGCTTTCCCCTGCTCAGGGTTCACTTTGCACAGAAACCACACACACATTTTCCTGCAGCATTTCAAGCATGCTCCTACCAAGTGTATACAAATATGCTAGAATGGGTGTGCTGTAAGGTGTGCAGGGGGAAAGGACAAGCATAATTCCATTATCTCTGGCAATGTGGACAATAGAATTACTGAGTAGATAGGAACATGACATTAGAAAGGTCACACCAGGTCACATCAATTCAGATCTTCTAGTTACCTCTTTCGGACAGTGGCACTTTTGCATGGGAATCCTACTTCAAAGGTTAGAGGTATACATCAGACACCCCTAACCTAATAAACCAGTATACGTCTGTCACCCATTAATTTATCCCAGCCTTCTCTTATCCTATTTAGATACTATTTCTGCCTGAATAACCTTTTATACAGACATGCTTGTCTTTATCCTTAAACTTCCCTCTTTCAATTTCTTGGGGTGCTTTGTTTTTTTTTTTTTTTTTTCTTTCTTTCTTTTTTTTTTTTTTTTTGATATCTAGCTAGAGTTTGGTCATTAAGTCATGTCCACCCTATCTTTATACTTCATGAATACCAAATACCTTCATCTTCTTACTGGTTCTTCAGTGGCAGTTCTTGCCAGAAAATCTTTATAATTAGAATTTTCCCAGCTGTACTATTAACTGAATTTCACCGAATACTTACCAGAAACCTATTAAGTGCCAAGTATTGTGTTAGGCCTCAGGAATATAACAGAGGAAAAGACAGTTTAAATGATTAAAAGGATTGTGAATGCTACAGCTACTGACGCAATGAGCATTTACCCTCAGCGAATGGAACAGCTTCGGTCAGGTCTTTAGGAGGAGACTAGAACTTAGGAGGATGAATAGAACTTAGCTAGGGATGTGCAGGGGCAGTATCCTAAACAGGAATTCATCATGGGCAAAAGCCCAGAGTGGAGGAAGAGGAACCTGTGACAGATCAAAAAAAGAACAAATTAAAATTAAGACTGATACGGCTCTCTAACGGCGGATGTGACAGGAGGAAAGGTGAAAACTGAGCCCTCGTCATGAGGTTCTCGAAACCACATCAAAGATGTGGGGCTTTGGGGCGCCTGGGTGGCTCAGACAGTTAAGCTTCTGACTCTTGATTTCGGCTCAGGTCGTGATCTCAGGGTCATGGGATCAAGCCCCGTGTCCGGCTCTATGCTCAGTGCAGGGTCTGCTTGACCCTCTCCCTCTGCTCCTTCCCCCACTTGTGCTCTCTCTCTTAAATAAATAAATAAATAAATAAATAAATAAATAAATAAATTAATTAAATAAATAAATAAAATCTTAAAAAAAAAAAAAGGAGGGGGCTCTATTCAAATGACTTCATGGAGCTCCTAAAGATTGAATCAGCAGAGTGACATAGTCAGATTTTCAGGAAAACCTTATTTCCCATTTTTAGCTTGAAAGAGATCTGACAAGAGCAGCTGAGAGAAATCCATGTAAGAGAGAGGCTCACCATTCTAGAGAAGACAATAGGAGGGATGATGGCTTAGGCCGTGGCTGGACAGCTGGGGTTGAGCTAGGTGGCCAGATAGGAAAGATATTTCGGTTAAGACGCCACGAGAGGGAGAAGGATTGATTGGATTATGTGAGAGTTGGCAGCAGTGAGGGAGAAGAGATTGAAAGTGACTCCCGATGTCTGACTTCAGAAACGGGGCGCACGAGATTCCTCTGTTATTTCTGAGCTACAGTAATAACTATTAGAGGTAATATTTGAAGAATTTATACCAGTAATTTTGAGTAAAGGTAACATCTCTTTTTTTTTGTTTCTATTTTCCCCAATGTGCTTCTAATAGCTTTCATAAAATGTGTGACTCAACATTTTTTTTTTCCTTTGACAAAATACCCTATCTGCAGACAATATTCCACAGTACCCAAAATGGGTTGTAAGGATCAGAGCTTGGGAGCCACTGGCCATGACTATTTCCAACGTGCTTTTTTGGAGGAATGGGGTGGAAGAATAATCACTAGCCACCCTTCGTGGCGTCTGTACTGAATGCCAGGTTTTCACTGGGTACTTTACAAATACCATCTCATTTAACCATCATAGCAAGTATATGAGGTGGGTGATATTCGTATTTAATAGAGGAGAAAATTGAGGCTCTGAGAGGTAGGAAAATCATCCAAGGTGAACCTAGCAATTTGAAGAGCTCAGCGTTCAAGCCAAAGCCAACATCCATGTTCCGTACACTCCTGATGGCTGTTCCTAATTCCACTGCCCAGAGTCCAGCATCTTAGAAGAGCACTTTTTATTTTATTTATTCATTCATTCATCCACTCATTCATTCATTCATTTATGTATAGGGGGTGGAGCAGAGGGGCAAAGGGAGAAGGAGAGAGAGAATCTTAAGTAGGGTCCAAGTCCAGTTCAGAGCCTGATGTGGGGCTCCATCTCACAACCCTGAGATCATGACCTGAGCTGAAATTAGGAGTTGGTGGCCTAACTGACTGAGCCACTCAGGCGCCCCTTAAAAGCACACTTTAGATGTTTTCTCCTAAAATATGTTGTATTGCATTTGCCCACTTCTCTGCACACTCACACAACTTTTGGACTGTTTGCATCTCATCCATGTCCATTGCAGATTTAATCACTTAGGGGAATTTAATATCTTCCGCAAACTTGGTCGAGTTCTCTATGAATTCCCTTTGAGGTCATTGATAAAAATATTACATTTGGTTGGTCCCAGCAGGTAGTCCTTGGGGAATCTAGAATTAATACCTCTCCATATAGAAGCACGTCAGTCTATCCTTGATTTTGCCTTAGCTTTAAGCTAATTCTCTACCTTTGAAAAAGAAGATCGTCTTCTCATTACCCATTTTGTTTTTAAGGCATCTTTGATCTTGACACCTTGTCAAAACTGTTGTGAAAACTTAGGTTAATTATTTTCACGTGTTATCCCTTATTCCCATGTACACTCAAAACATTTCCCCGTTCTTTTCCCCCCAGGTTCAATGCTACCTGGGCACAAATGAAGTCCACTCTTCCAAACCACTCACAAGTGGTTCTGACTATTTCACTACCTGAAGCACCCCTTGGGGGAGCTTTTTGGCAAACCAGAGGAAGAAGGTGTGCAAAGGTTTAGGGAAACCATTTCTTTCCAGGAGGGAAAGCCGACATCCACGCTCAGGTTAGGAGGAATGACATGTTCTCACTGCAGTCTTCATTGCTCCCTGTGAAAGTCCCCAAACTCCTAATGGTAATGCATAAAGATGGGCAGATAAGGTAAAAGTCGGGATGCTGCAGAAGCCTACAGAAATGTGTTCAATTATCTCTTGAATTTCTAAGACTAAATAAAATAAAGAATAAATATGCTTTGAATGTGGAGGATTTAAAAAAAATTTTTTTTTTTTAATGAAAGACACTATATGGATGGTGTGGTGTCTTTAGACGAACTCGACAACAACTGAAGTAAAGAGGGGAAAAGGAAGTGGGATGGTTTGTGAATTAGCCGAGTTAGACACAGGCTTCTGTAAATACTAAATAGTAAATAGTTCAGAATGCGTTTAGTCCTCTTAAAAATGTGTGGGTTGGCTTCCAATCTGCCCACCTTTTCCTCACCCATGTCCCCATATTCCCCTGTCTACCCATGTCCTTCCCCAGCTCCATTCCTCTCCCTCCCACCCCTCCACCAGCCCCCACAAACAGTGAGCACTTCACAAATTGAACTCAGGCACCTACACCTTCAGAAACCTTCGAGTGAATTATGTTAGTCTCCATCAGGTCACTTCTTGAGGCAAGTTAACTCAGCTTGAACACTAACCCATCTGATTAGGCGTTTCTTTTTAATCCACATGTTGCGCTAGTCAATGCACTTGCGGAAACCAGCAAGCGAGTGTGTGCATGTGTGTGTGTGCGTGTGTGTGTGTGTGTGTGATGTAGCAATGTTGTAAATGTGTTACGATCAAAGCAAAATAACATCCCAGAAGTTCAGCCAGGACCCCATTTATAATAAAAAATATTGATTGATCTCAGGGATAGCAAAGATCAGTTCTACCCAATTACACTCTCGATGCCCCTTCTAAAGCAGTGTGACTCAGGGATTATTTCACAGCTTAGTCTTTTATATACAACTGTTATTATAAAATGGTCGTTGTGACACATAAGATACGTATAACATTTATATATGTATTTGCATGTATACATATATATGCGTGTAAGTAGTATTTACTAAGTATCCTAAATGGTTATCCTAAGAAACTCAGGAGAGATTGAGACAAAAAGAGCAGAATGAATCTCATACATGAAGTCCAGGAGAGAGAAAAAAAATTGCTAACAGAAAGGAAAGAAAGTGAGAGAGAGGAATTAAAAATAAAAAGAAGAGGAGGGATAGAGATAAAGGGAACATGCAATAAGCTCTTCAGCAGGCAAAGATGGGGGAAAATAAGCCCCCCAAAAGTCAAAAGACACAGGGTATAAAACTTACTAGTTGAGTTGACCTCTAAGACCCTTCCAACCATGATATTCTAATAGTCTAGTCTTAAAAGGATGGCTTAAATATTCTCTTTTATGGCTGGATGCCTAGCATAGACTATGATCTCGACAGCCATGTCCCAGCTAGGCTTTAGGGGAAGATTCCCAAATGGGCAATTAATTTAGATTTAATAGGACAGTTACTGTAAGTTTAAATAAATGCCAGTTAAATATTAACAGCGTATTTATTGAAGATTAACATTGCTGGTTGCATTGTGGGATTTTCTTTTCCTTAAAGAAACCCTTTATCTGAAGACTTTTAATCATCTTGGCTCTGCCATCAGCTTGCCTTAGATGCAGGGCAGCTCTTTTTATTACTTTGTTCAAACAGCGTTCTGAATTGTGAAGTGCATGCCTTGGTGCAGGAGAGTGTGGAAGGACATGAGGAGGAGGGCTTTTTCTCCACAGGAAGGACTGATAAGTGAATATGAAGGATGAAGTGCTTTTGAGGAGAGTGTCAAGAAGCATTAAAACTATAGGCTAGGAGAGTTGGAGGGGCCCTTGGAGGTCACCTAAACCAAACTCTTCCTTTAGAAGCGAAGTGGAAGCGACTTGACCATCTACATGCAGCCAGCAGGTGGCAGGCGATACCGTAGACCCCTCCAGCCTCACTTTGGAGCCGCCATCTTACATTAGGGGTTAAATTTTAAGAGGTCATGAGCCCCTTTAGCTGCATTAGGAGGCATAAAATCTTCTCAAAGACCCATATTTCATGAGCATGCTGGTTCTATTGACAACTAAAAAATCAGAAAAAGAAACTAAGAATTCAAAAAAGCACCTTATCTCAGGTGACCTAATGATGGCCCAAGTTGAGACTAGAACCTAGATCTTTTGGTTTATGAAATTGTATTCATAAAATGTCACCTCCAGGAAAAAGTACTACTGAACCTGTATGGTTTTGAGCAAATTTTTGTCTCTTCTGTTGCTGTTCTTGGCTGGTGAACAAGGAGTAACACCACTAAGGAAAATGCAGAGGAAAGGTTAAAGAAAGAAATGAGTAAAGGAGAATTGTTTGGGGAGAAAATAATTCAGGCGTAGAGGCAAGCCAAGTTCCTCTGACAGTAAACTTGGGGTGTTAGTTCCGAGTTGGGGGCTGGTGAGATTGTCATTCAGAGGGCTGTTCCTCTACGAGAAACCCCAACCCAACTCTGGTGGGGTTCCATCTTGTGACCCTCGGAACTGGTGTCGGTCTATGCATGTAGACAGATGTCTGCGTGGACCCCTCATTCCCTTCTACAGAGGTCATGAGGCTAATCCTGAAGCCCTGTTCCGGGAGGTTCCAATGTAGGAATTAGGAAAGATGAGGCAAGCACAGGATATTATCATCAAATGATGAGTCTAAGAGCTAGACCTGAGGAGGCTTTGAATTCAGCCATCAGGCACACAGGAACTAAGAAGGGCATAAAGGGGGCGTCTGCCTTCGGCTCAGGGCGTGATCCCGGCGTTCCGGGATCGAGTCCCACATCGGGCTCCTCCGCTGGGAGCCTGCTTCTTCCTCTCCCACTCCCCTGCTGTGTTCCCTCTCTCGCTGTCTCTCTGTCACATAAAAAAAAAAAATCTTAAAAAAAAAAAAAAGCAGGGCATAAAGGTTCGTGGAAGGAGTGGAAGGAGTTGAAGGAAGTCGGAGCGGATTCCTCACTTAATGATGGGATGAAGGTGTCTCGTCTTTCATTCAGGTTCTTTCACTACATTTCAGTTATATGCGGGGGCGCGACAGATCAAAGTTCCCAGGCTGCCGCACGGAGAGCAAGCCCTAGCCCGTTTCTCAAGCCCGGTCGGTTTCCCACAGGCCTATATCCTGTGGACTTTTGTAGAACGGCGACACTGAGACACTCTGGTGGGAGCTGCAGGGGCACCCTCTTCCTGTCCTGGTTTGAAGGCTAAGCTACTTCCCTTTTATGACCACGTCTCAGCATGAAGTGTCTGCTCTCTCTGTCACGAAACCTCTCAGGATCCGTACGCTGGTGGTGCTCCCAGGCCTGTGCTCAGTGGGTCGCCCCTGGGTTCTCTGAAGATTGCACCTGGCACTCCACTGTCCCTGCTGGTCCCAGGACAGTGGTGCCCGCGTTTTCACCCCTGCCGTGTGTGTGGTAGGCCTTTGCCGAGCTCCTGATATCTACTGTCTTATTTCCTCATCACACCACCATTTTGTGATAGGTACCACGATGACCATTATTTCACAAATGAAGTCATTTTCCCAAAGTCAAGGTCACACAGCTAGTGATGAAGATGATGAGTGTTTGACTTCTGGTCTGTCTGATTCCAAAGCCCACGGTCATTCTTCATTGATAAATTTGTACTGAAAACATCAGTAAGTGAATGAACACAGAGTGTTGGAAGAGTTAGGGGTTTTCAGTCAGGGTACTGCAGCTGTACCCATCATTCGTTCAAACGAGGACGACCTGAGAATATGAAAGGTAGCTTCTGCCCATGTCCCTTCCGGTCTTGGGCTGTGTGGCTTCTGTCCTATCTGCCCGCAACTGGATGCCCGCCCTCACCACCCGTCCCCTTCATCTCTGCACAGTGAAGTCCCCGATTAAAGTCATTTCTTGGGGAAACGTTTCCTCATCTTCCAGATTCCATGAGAACCTTCTGTCATATGCATTCTCTGATTTCCTCCTTATCACAACTGGATCTACTGTTTTGTAAAATTATTTCTTTACTATCTGTCTGGCCTGCTAGACAGTGTGCTTTTCGAGGGTAAGTCTCGTGTTGATTTTGTTTTTGCCTCTGTCACCCACAGCTTCAGGGCACTGGCTAGCCCACAGCTGGCATTCAGAGTGCACTAAATGCCTGTTTGTTATACAGATGAGTTTCTCACTTACATTTATAAATCTTAGAGTCTACCTCCTCCTCTCCTAATGCCACTTTAAATGAAGCTTGGGAAACCATGGTCAGTGCCTGGAAATCTGGGCATGCTAATGGGTCAAATGGATTCCAAGGGGGAGGTATGTTTTAGCTTGCTTTTCTTAGCACTGAGAATGTTCTTGAGGGCTTGCAGGGAGCATGGGGTTGAGTTCATTATAACCTCAAAAGTCATGAATGTAAATAAGAATAAGACCACTGCCAAACCTAACAGCACTAGACTATAAGCAAATCAAAGGCAGGGGCTATGTGTTTCATTTTTGTACCAGTAACTCCAACGAGATTCCCACTGCATCGGAAGAGCTCAAAATCTACCTGTCCATGTTTACTGAATACACTGAATTCAATTGAATAATTGGATACCCAGAGGTATTCTGAGCAGTAAGAGTATCACTTTTTTGGTAGTTCTCTCTCTTGCCCACAGACGTAGCAGCCAAAGGAGGTATTTTATTCATTAGCTCGCAAGCAGTATCCTTACCTGATACTTGTAGCAGAAAGCTCCACTGGGAAGGAGCCAGGCATCCTGAGTTCTAGCTCTGATTTACCAGTTATGACCTTTATGTCCCCGCGGTAACGACCTCTCCCTCCTGGGTTCAATCCCCCACTTAGGAAATAAGTGTGTTATACGGAATATCTTCCAAGGTCCCCTCTGACCATATCATTCTATTATGACCAAAACCTAGGTAAGGAAAAATTTTGCCCCAAAGACCCCTGGCTTGTGGGATGCTCCCCTTTGGGCCTCTGGCTTTTGCTTTCATGGCACTTTGATTTCAATCATTCATTGTGCTCTCCCTTACTTTTCCGTCTGCCTACCGATTATTCTTCTGACCATCTCTCCCCTTCATGTACCTCTTAGAAAGTTGCGTGGCTTTCAAAGCCCATAGATAGCCTGACCTTTGCCACTTTTTCCTGCTTTCCCTTTCTCTTCTCTCTATTCGTGACCCCTTTTTTCTCCTCGGAGGCTTCTTCCCCTTCTTCAAGTTGCTCTTTTGCTGTATCTGTTGAAATCCTAACATGCTGGACTCTAGCCCAGATGAACAATGATTTTATTTTGATCTTATATTCATATAGGTGGAAAAGAATAGCGTGTATTTTTCCAAAGTCCAGCCCATCCCGGCTCCCCTAGAGGCAGCTCTTTATCCAGATCCACACTGCCCTTTCTGATTAAACTTTTCAATGTGTGCTCCGTGCCAAGCCACTCTAACTGCCCTGCATTTCTCATCTTCCTGCCTGCGCTCCTATTTGGAATCTCCACCAGGAGAGGGGGGCCTTTAGCCTTTTTAGAGAAGGAGAAGCAGAACTGGCATTTCTTAAGCTAGTGCTCTTCTTTTGGTCTTTTGTGTGTGTAGAATATTCATGGCTCTTTAGTAGCTAACCCTGGCTTACTGTAGGTAACATAGAGTAAAACAAAAACAGCAGCCAATTTCCCTTTTGCTGAGAATTTCTTTCCTGTTCCAACCCTGCTTTAGTGTGTAGATGTTACTGCTGCCAGAAGTCTCTCTCTACCCCTGTCTCCTCACCTGCCTGCCAGCTCTCCAGGGTCTGCAAGGCAAGATCCCACCTCCCCCTCCTTCGCAGTCAAGGGATCATTAAAGGGAGTATGATTGTTTTCTTTTGCTCAGCGTATGTGTGTGTGCGTGTGTGTGCATGCGCGCGGGTGTGTGTATGTGCGTGCGCGCGGGTGTGTGTATGTGTATGTGTGTCTGTGAGCTTGAAAGGCATTGTCCTATAGATATTTTTATAACCTGAAGCAATTACAGCTGTCAGCACAGAGACAAGATGTGACAAGTTGATTTATGTGTACGGTATATGTGTATGCAGGAGGGAAGGGAGGAAGGAGAGGGAGACGGGGGGGGGGTGGGGAGGAGAAGGTGGAGGTGGGCGCTTGTTAGGATGCTGCTTTCCAGGAGGCAGAAAGGAAGTTGTTTCTATAAAGAACACAAATAATGAAATTGCTTCGACTGTCATCCCTTTTTCATTAACTCAGATATGCTGGGGAAAATAAAATAAATCCAGCAGTTTTTATGAAGTACGAGACAGGATACAAGATAAGCCACTAAGTGTTGGTTATATTTAGGGATTAGAGGATGGGCAGGGAGTTGACATATGATTTTGATTTTGATCTTCATCTATTTAAACAACTTCATCAAGGAGTTCGAATGAAATGGATTCTGCTTTGTTAATTACGCGGGCATCTCTGGTCTTTCACCACTTTCTAAACTTCCGTTTTTTGAATAAAGTTTGGGTCCCTGGGCCCAGAGAGCAGGTAAAAGGTTGCAAGTGATTTTTCTCTCTGCACCCCGAGCCTTACCTGAGCTCTGCTGGGTTTCCTACCTGACGCTGCAGCTCAGCGCTCTCCCTTCAGGGCCAGAGACAAAGATGGTTTGACTGTCAATGGCATGCAGACTGGTATAAACTGAACATCTTAAAGAGCCCCTATGAAGAATTATTTTCCTGCCCAGTCATAATAATGAAGTGGTGGCAGGCAAAATGTATTAATAAAGCATCTTACACCTTAAATGGATTCTAAGTATTTTCCTGTAGAGTTAATCATGTACGTAGGTCCCTAGGGAAGGCCAGTTGTTGTCATTATCCACATTCCCAGATGCAAAGAACTAATGCTCATTTGTATCTACCTGGGAATTAGACGCAAGAGCCAGGACTAGAATTTATTATGAAAGGAATCATCCCTGCCATTCCCAAGACTGTAGGGAAATGACTCCAAAGCCCAGAACGAATCCCTCTCCCTTCCCCACTACTGTAATTATTTCCAGCTGAGGTGGTGAGGATGCGTGTACACAGAGGGGTGGGGGTGGGGCATGAAGGACAGGTAAAACAGATCTATGGATGATTAGAGGTAACCCCTCGGCTTTAGGGAAAGAACCCCAAATTCAGTGGACTATAAATCAGCAAACACAATCTTCCTCTTTACTTACTATTTCCAAAGTTTCCCATTGTAAAATGGACATAAAATAGGGTCTTGCAAGAATGGACTGGTGCAAGAATAGGTTTTTCTCTTTATTTTTTTTTTTCAAAAATATAAACAAAACTCTCCTGCTCTCCACAGATGACTTTTTTTATTTTATTTTTTTTTTACTGATAGTAAAGTCATTTGTCGTAGCCGTAAGTTGACAGTTGATTTTTCTGGTGCTATATATCAAATGGTCCCCATGGGCCAAAAGTAGCAGATGGGTTTCCCTGAGAATTTAATCTCAGCAGAAGTCACCGGAGATGAGGGAAAAATGGCCCCAATGGTGGATTAATTGAAATCTTCAGTGTAAGTTGCTCAACTTTTCTGGTTGATCACTTTACGATCAACTATTAAAAGGGAAAGCACGTTTGCTCAGTCTGTCTTTGTTGACCTGGAGTATCTGCTCCCACATCTGCAAACCCTACCTCCAATTCTACCAATCTAAAGTAGTTAGAGGAGGGAGTAGGAGGGTAAGATGCTTGTTTCATCTCTAACACAGGTGTTATGTACCTGTAAGTGGTGGTTATTACCTGCAAGGTGTAAGGACTTCTCTGACACCAGGACTCTTACAGTTAGAATGATTCAATCTTTTTGGTGTTGGCTAGATGGCTTTGGGAAGAACATTTTTCTGTTATTTAACAGCTGTTGAATAAAACCAGCTTCCCAGTGGGATCTGATAGAAAGTTGAGGGGGGAAGAAACAAAGTCACTGCTGGTTGCCTCTTCTCTATCCCCAGGGAGATTCTGGATCAGTGTAGGGAGCTCAGATCTGGAATTCCTTGAGGAGAGAGTATGCTTGTGTTGGCACTGCTATGTGGACTGGGCTGCTCGGGACTTCTGCCTAACTCAGGGGCCAGGCCCAGGAAGGGGAATGCACTTTCTGTCTGAGCTGGACTTCAGGGAGAAATTAAAATGTAGGTATGCAGGGATCCACAGAGCCAGAGAGGAGAAGTGACAGGAGCTGAGGCAAATCCAGTTTTTCCCTGGGTTCCAAGAATTCAAAAAACACACCTCTTAACGATGAAATCAGCTCTGCAAGACTGTGAAACCCAGGGAACTTGGGAGCCCGCAGTATAAATAAAGCAAGTGGCTCACACTCATTCATCTGAATGAGCACTTTTGCAGGGCTAGCATCTTTTAATGTCGACAAAACAAGAATAAAGAATGTAAGTTAGTGTCGAAACTTGACCAAAATTTTGATGAGATTTTGCCAGTTTCACACGCTAAGGGGCTTCTGAGGTTTTGCATTTATTTTATGTGTGGAAGATCTCTGTTTAGAATGGTGGAGATGAGTCTCCGGTGTTTGAAAGTAGCTTTCCTGGGGGGGCTGGTGGGGTGGGCATTGACCATTGAATAAAAATTAGATTATTCTAAAGCGTCCTTCCAACACTCTAAATTTACTCTAAATGCTAATGGATTTAATCTGGTAATTTTAAAGGTGCATGCAAGCATGCTGCAGGGTTTTCCTTTCCTAGTTAATTAGTTTGTGACCCTTATTAAGATGTCTTGGGCTTATTAAGACTGTGTGGTAACTTTGCCTTTCTTCTTAATTTGGAAGTGACAGGTCTTCAAGGGGGGAAATGGTTAAACTCCTCGCCTTGGCTGGTGCACTGCCGCGGCGCGGCAGGGGTTAAGGTGGGCGCCCGCGCCCCGCGCCCCGCGCCCGCCCGCCGGGATGAGCGCGCAGTCCGCCCGCTCGCTCGCCGCCAGCCCCGGAGAAAGTGGCGGTCAGTGATGGAGCTGCTGCCATGACAACCCCGGCGGTCGGGGCCCGCGCGCGTCGGGGCTGCTCCCGGGAGGAAGGCGGCGCGGAGGCCGGGGGCGGCCGCTGAGCTTGGCGTCCGCGCGGCTCCGGTGCCGGCTGCGCCTCGCCTTCCCCAGCGAGCGAGCGAGCGAGCGAGGGGCCGCCGCGGTGCGCTCAGCCGGGCCGCTCCTGCCTCGGCCGCCGCCGCGGCGCCTGGCCCTGCCGAGACCGGCCGGATCGCAGCGGCTGCAGCGCTCATTTCGGCTCGGAGGAAGTTGACCGGGAGGCTGCCGCAGGATCCCCGGGTTCGGATCGCACGAAGCTTGGCGGAGCCGCCTCCTGCGTGCTCTACTTTCCATCTTGGCTATTGTTACGGATTGTTTTTCTGCCGACGGTCCTTCCTCCGAAACTTACAAAGAAAGTGTTGGATTTCCCCTTGTTCGAACTAAGGAATTGCCGATCACCTCTGGGGAGCCGGATCTGACCCACCCCCTGTCCCCTTCTGGTACCAAAGTGCTTACTCCACTCCAAAGTGCCATGTCAGAACTGCTAACGGGAAGAAGGGACTCCTGAGACGTGCCCACACCTTTGCACCTGCCTTGCGCTTCCCCTTTCTTGGCCATCTTCCCCGGCCGAAGCAGCACCGAGGAAGCCCCCTTCGCTGTCCTCCGTGGAAATTGGTTATCCGAGGCCGGATTTGGGGGAGGAATATTAGACTTAGAGGAGTCTGCGCGCTTTTCTCCTCCCGCGCCTCTCGGTCGCCGCTAGTTCACTGCTGGGTCCCTGAGCTCGCTCCCTCACCCCACCCACTTCCTGTGCTCGCCCGGGGGTGTGTGTGTGCCGCGCCGCTGCCGGAGTTCTGGGAAGTTGTGGCTGTCGAGGATGGGGGTCTGTGGGTACCTGTTCCTGCCCTGGAAGTGCCTCGTGGTTGTGTCTCTCAGGCTGCTGTTCCTTGTACCCACAGGAGTGCCCGTGCGCAGCGGAGATGCCACCTTCCCCAAAGCTATGGACAACGTGACGGTCCGGCAGGGGGAGAGCGCCACCCTCAGGTAGGGAGCGGTCTTTCTTCGATGAATTGACGATGATGTGTGTGGGTTGTGGGGGGAGAGGGGCAGGGGTGCAGGTGTGTGCACTGGAGCAGCTGGCACGGAGGTCGCTGGTTCCTTAGGCTGCGGGATTCATGCATGAGCTGAGTGCCCTGCCTCGGGAACGTGGTGGTGTTAGGGAAACGCTCAGAGGTTGGAGAGATGAGTTGTTTTCCCAAAACTGGCCTCCTTGGCTCAGGACTTGGTAAGCATGAGGGGCGGCTGAGGCAGGGAGTCACTGAGATTGAGGGCAGTGGCCTGGGCACTGTGTGTGCCGGAACCTGGTGGCCATGGTGCCTGGGGACCTGGCTGGGGCTCAGCGTGAACAGTCATCTCTGAAGTTAATGAGTCCCAAAGGACGAGTCTGGCTTCGTGTGAATGCCTTCACTCTGCCCATGCCATGGGGAGTTGCCAGTGGGCTTTTGTATTCTGGCAGAACTGCTGTTTTGTCCTGGGCTTGGCTGTGTCTGGGCATTTCTGGGGTGCCTTAGTGGCATGAGCCGGTGGGTAGAAGGACATGCTTTTTCTTGTCTAAACATGGCTTTCTGAGATTGAAGTCATGGAGACGCGTCTGATGTGTCCATGGAAAATATCATTAACTCTGGTTAGCTGTTCTCTCTGGTGCTGTCCACTAAATCAAGATGTGCAAAACTCATGTACTGAACAGATCGGAGATTTCAGGGTTGAGTTGGGTCCTGATTGGCTTCTGGGGTTAAGGCTTGCAGTATCTGAGGAGGAGAAGAAGACTCTTGGCTATGTCTTGTGTAAGGTGGGATGAGTCTGTGTCCCGGCTTACCCTGTCTACTGGCATGTTAACTCAATTTTTAGTGTCTACACACTGCACCACTTGTAAGAGGGTAACAGAGAATTAGTGATTATAGTGGGGAATCTTACTCTCTAGAATTTTAGAAAGAGTCAGCATGAGGTAGAAGTTAAGAAGGTTCATGAGAAGAATGATTTCTCTGCCTCTTTGATTTAATATGCCTTCTTACATAAAGTTTCCCAGACTGGGCCATTGAGCTGGCTGCAAGGCAACATGGCAATATTCCTGTCCTTCGCCTGTGAAGGTTCTTGGAAAGATAATCTTGGTGCTGGTGTCCATTGTTTTGCCCCTGTGTCTGTTCTTCTAAAATTGCATTCTTTGTGGATGGTACCCTCAAGGAAAAAGCCGCAGGGCAGAAAATGTTGAGGAGGGGGCCCTGGCAGTACAGGGCTGACTTGTCAGGATATTGCCAAAGGAAGTTTGTGATTTACGGACCCACACAGGGCCTGCAAAGCATCCCATCTTCCACTGCCTTTGGGGAACTGATGTCCATGGCCCCAGTGAATTCCTACTTATTCATTGGCTCAGGAAACCCACCTCTTCCACTAAGCCCTTTAGGGACAATTTTGAACAAAGGTTAAGTACCTAACTGCCTCCCACCCCGGAATTACTAGATCTGCTTTATAAGGGGATTTCACAGAGCTCTAAAAATGCTGTGATTTCAGACTACTTAACGAGAGATACAGAAATGAAGCCCTAACACAATACGATGATGAATTTAGTGTTCTCTGGATGTTCCCTTTGTCCCCAACCCTTAGCTGCAAGCAGTAGTCCCCAAGAGATAAGAAAGAGTCATTCTCACGTGGAGAACATTTTAGGAACAGATTGGATGGTATTTTCAAGGAGAAGGTGGAAGGTAGTCAGCTCTGGAGATTTGGAGAAAAAGAAACAGCAAAGGGGCCCTGACAGACAATGGTCCCACATCGTAGGAACAATGATGGGGGGGGGGTGGTTGGATGAGCCAGGATCTGGTCTTAGCCCCAGAGGGCAGCCCCTGAGGTTCATGAGACCCGAGACTCTCTGGAGAGTGGCTGAATTCAGCAGACTCTGAGCCAGGGCATGGGCCTTCGGTAGGAACAGCTTCTCTTTAAAACCGCATTATCATTTGCTGGATGCTTCTCTTTCTTTATTTTTCCTTCCGTGCCTTTCTTGCTCACTCTGGGCTTCCCTGTCCCTGTTCCTTTCAGGCACTAAGGTCTGTTTGAATTTTCCCATCTGCTCTGGTCTTGTTTGGGTGTAGATGGAGGTGGTGGGATATGGTGAGGCCTCCTCTTTAGACCCAACACTGCCATGGCATAAAAAGGCCCTCCTAGAACAACTCCCGCCATTCTGTGCCACATTCAGTGGCAGCTCCTGGGACGAAATGTCTCACTGACATGCAGAAGGAAGAGCGTTCCAGTGGATGGAGCCCTACAGAGCAGGGATTAGAGGAGCTAGGATGTGACTGACACCAACCCAATGGCCATGGGCCTGATTTAGGGTGTGAACTGGGTTAGCAGGTGTCACAGACGGCTTGCACAGAGGGTGCTCATGCCTCTCCAGATGACCTTCATTCTTCTCATGCTCTCATGCACTGGAGCTAGCGAGGTCCGCCATGTTGGGTTGTACTTTTGTGGCGTGTGAGCCCTTGAGCTCTCAAGCATAGTCTCTGTACCATGTAATTCTGTGTGCAAAGAAGCAAATAGGAATTTCAGAACGTATTTTGTTTGCGTAAAAATTGCTACATTTGCACATAACCTGACTCCAGGTTGTAGCCCTCTAGTGACTCAGGGCTCTGGGTTTTTTGTTTTGGTTTGTTGCTTTTTTGTGTATTTATATGGATCTTTTCTTTTTTCTTCCCTCTTTCCCTTCCTATCTTCCTCCGTCCCTTCTTCTTTCCATTCCTTCGTTTTCGTTCAGCATGTGACCAAGCTACACAGATACAAGTAGGGAGGCCTGGAGCATCTCTCTCCGCCCTGGATTGCCTCGCTATCCACAGCGCCTTGGCTGACCAGGAAGGCCATGCTTGTAGTTTGCTTCTCAACCAGCAGAGGACTTTTTGCTCTGGTTTCATGTTAGTCTGCTTTGTTCTCACCAGTTTTATTTTTTGAAGATCTCTTCTAGTCCCCATAGAACAAATGCTTCAGCTGCAGATTCTAATGTGAGGAAACTTTTAAAAATGTTTTATTTCATCCAATTAGCGCTAACGATCCTTGCGGAGGTATTGGGAAACCTTTCACCCAACCGTGGCATTGACAGCCTGAAAGGAAGCGCAAACAATTTGCAATCTCCCACCCTTTCTGCCCTCCTGCTGTTAATCTGTATGCATATTTTTTTAAAAGGATGAGGTTAGGTAGAACAGAATGTGCAGTAATAACATTAACCAAGGTTTAGGGAGCAGTTGCTCTGTGTCAGGGAGAATTCTGTTTTACATAGTATCTCACCTGTTGTCCAGCCTCCTGATACTAACATTCAACCCTAATAAAGACCCTGCGGTGTAGGTGCTATTCTTATCCCCATTTTGCAGATGAGGAAACTGAGGCACAGAGCATTTACATCGTTTGATTAAGGTTGCACAGATAGGAAGTTTTAAAGCCAGATTATGAGGCATTAGTAATAATGTTAATAAAATGAATAGCACTGTCAGTGATCGGTCAGTTACAGTGTGTCTTAAATATTTTGTATACATAGTAACATTTAGTGCTTACAACAACTCCGTAATACACACTTAGTTATCCAGACTTCCTAGCTGAGGAAGCAGAGGCCCGGGGGTAGGGGGTGGGGGGTGGGGGTGGGGGAGGGGAGATATAGGTAGTATTACACAAGAAGCAAGGGGCAGAGCTCGAGTGCTAATTCAGGGTTTACTCCCTGATCTTGTGCACCTCGCTTTCCCCCACTGCATTCTGTGTTCTAATTCCTTGCTGGTACTTAGAGTCTCCTCTAGTCATTCTGGCTTAGACCCTCTCCTGCAATGTCGTTGAACTTTCTATGTTCTTTTTCCTCGTGCATTGGGGGGCAGCTAGTGGTTGGAAAGCAGAGATCTTGCCGTAAAATGTCATGAGCACTGTGTGCTCCCAGATGTTTCCTGAGCAGATAAAGTAAATGGAAACAAAACATAAATATCCCCCAGCCTATGTTCCATTTGTCTCTTTACTGCATTTCTCCATCATTTTATTTTAAAATACAGCTGTGGTCAACCAACAAAGACTTATTGAGCGGTTCTTACAAGAAGGGCCCTGAGCTGGGTTTTGGGGTGTGAAAAGGCATGAGGCTTAGACTTCGTACTCCGGGCTCTTGAGTCCAACTCAAAAGGCTCGGCGTGGGCAAAGAGGTAACCGACAGGCGAGGCAGAGTGTGCCCATTGGCGAATGGGCAAAATGTATACATGTGGTCAGAAAAGAGCTTCCTGACTGGGCTCCTCTATGGAAATACTGAAGAAGGAGTGAGGAGTGGGAGAGACTGAGGTGCCTAACAGTGTGGATGTCACTAATTTGGAGACCTTCACTAAGTGTCCATCTGTAGCTTGGCAATTCTGAGGAATGTGTTCCATGCTATCATAGATTCCCCTAATAAGGCACCAGCTAGTTAAGTGAATTATTTCATTGGGATCATCTGGTAAGGGAGTATCAGGGGCTGAGGGTACCTTCTGTCACTTATCTGGACTCTAGGCTTTACCACTGCACAGTGTTGGCATTTTTGTTGTTGTTGTTGTTGTTTTGTTGTTGTTGTTTTTTTTTTTTTTGGATGAGTTAAGAAGAAAAGATCCGAGAAATGTACAAGATTGAAGTTAGATTTTGATACAGTAACTCCATGGAATAGCACAGAATAATGTGTTTTTGATATTTGAGAAAACCCATGGAGTGCCCTTCTAAACATAGGAAGCTGTGGCATACTTTATTTATATCATGTAAAACACTTAGCATCTCACTCTACAACAGATGGGTTCTCTCTTCTCTCCAGCCAGCTCAAGGCCTCTTGAGGGCAAAACTATGCCTTCTTCATGTTTGTGTCCCAATACCCAGCACATGACGTGGTCCATGGTTTTTGCTAATAAAGTCTGAGTGGCTATCCTGCCTGTCTTTGTGCTGTAGACATCCTGGCCTTTTCTCCACCTCATGAACATAGAAAGTGAATTCTTGCTACAGGGGTCTTCTACTTGTGATCCTCACTGTTGGGAATTCCCCTACTCCAGATCTTTCCATGGACAGGTACTTATCGTTTTGGCCTCATCTCAGATGGAACCCCTCACTGAAATCTTCACTGACACCTAAGTCAAAATGACCCCTACTACTCCTTACACTACGCCTTACGCTGACATACCACTTAGGATTTGTTTTCTTTGGAGCAGGTATCCGTATGTCAAGTTTTCCTATTCAGGTATTTGATTATGTGTTTATGGTCTATCTTCCCCAACTGGACTGTAATTTTCTGGCCAATAGAAGGTATTCAGGACGGAGTTGCTGCACGAATGGATGCGGGAAATCCGAGATCACTGTCTTCTCCTCCTTGCCCTTCTCTGTCCCTTTCCCTGAGTTGTCTCGAGTTGTCCTTGCCCTGGACCTGTTTCTGGCTCACTGTCATTTCTGACTGGCCACCCAGCTGGGTGAGGTTGCTCTCGAGGACTTACAAACACACATAAGTTACCTGGGCTGTTGTCTTTCTGTTAGGGACGCAGATGGGCCGTGTCATCTGGCCGTTCTGTCAGAGCTGCACCCAGGATGAGTGCCTCCTTTCTGCCAGGTCACTTCCCGCCCCAGTCCTTAAGCCTTTGAAGAAACGCTCCTCTCTGATGAGGGGTTCAACCCCAGGGGCAGCGTGGGGATGTGGGCATTTTCCAGATACGGAGGGGCACAGACACGCACCTCTCCGCCCCCCATCCTTGCTTCTCTCTGTGTGCAGTTTGCTGGCAGTGGTGGTCTCGTGCTGCAACTATCGATCCGTTCTTGATGAGTTAACTCGTTCAGAATAGCAATGCCACTCCGGAAGCGTGTGCCGTTCTGACTGCACTGCCTCCTCCCGGGATCGACCGCGGTGTGCTCACCTCCGGGGCTTGCCAGCCATCCAGCCGGTGGACTGTGGCTCAGAAGAGCATGGACAGATGGGGTTGTGGAGGGAGGCTCCTGGAAGCACACTCAGACTTTTGAGGAGCCAAAAACTAAAATGGGAAAACGAAAAACCCAAGCAGGCATGGGGCAGAAGGAGCAGGACTATGCCAGTTGTCACGGGAACCTGGCGAAGAGCACAGAGGGGCAGGCTGGGCCCTGGGCCTCCGACACTTCTCACCTGCAGGTAGAGATGCCTCTCAGGAACGTTTCTTTTGAGTTTGAAAGGATTGCAGAGGCCAGGGAGTTGAGCCACCTGGTTGGACAGATAACGAGGGTAGTGATAATCAGTATTGCGCAAAGACGCCTTCAGAAGGGTGAGGTGGCGCTGACATCAGCCCATGCTTCCTCACTTGGCTGGGAGCCCCAGCGTAGGGCTACCTGTGCCTGAAAGAGGGCCACCTTTTCCTGCCGAGTGCAAAACACCCTGCTGACAGCATCGCGACCGTCAGCGAGCATCTATGGCCCAGCTTGCTCCTCGCTGCTGGTCACATCTGGCACTGCAGCCCAGGTCCTTAGCCTCCAGCTCCAACTCTGATCGCACATGGGACCGCTCCGTTTACTGTGTCAGGCTCTGTGCGAAGCCCTCCACGAGCAGGGTCTTCTTGAATCCTTATAGCTGTTCCGTGAGGTGGATGCAATTATGATTCTGATTTTATAGATCAGGAAACCAAAGCACGGAGAAAAGTGAGGCATTTTCCCAGATCCCACAGTCAGATGGTGGCTGAGCCTGGAACTTGGAACCAGTTTTGTCTGACTCGAAGTTGGTTCTCTTTTTTGTACCACGGCACTTTTTCTCATTCTGTCTCTTCTTTGCTTCACTGCCAGGATGTACTTCTAGAAACCAGGTGGATTTGATTTTTTCCTCCTTGGCCTGGAGCGTTAAGAATCTCATTTCTTGAAGTATTTGAGGAATGGGATATGGGAGTGTTTACGCTTTTATGACCTGGAGACAGAGAGAATGACCCAGCTGGCCTCTAGAAATTCCTGCTCATAACAAAACCCTAGAATCTCCGTAGTTTGCTCAGAGTCAATCTGTTCTAGGTTCTCGCACCAACCTTTTGCTTCAGAGAGCAGCAGTCTTGGACTGTTTCATAGAGAGTTAGCAAATCCTCAGCCATCGCCATGTATTTCTCTGTCCTGCAATATTGAACACACTGAGGTAGAAACACAGTTCTATGACCATGCCACATGCCAGTGTATCTGGATGCCCTGGTGGTGGGAGGCAGAGTGGGTGAGACCTTGACCTATAAACATTCTTCTTAGTTTTACTTGAAGTAGGGCCACTGGCATCTCTCAAGATGGGAGAATCTTGAAAAAATTTATGATTAATGTCAATAGCATATTTATTTTTTTAGGTTCAAAGTCTCCACTGATGGGTAGAATATAACATTATCCTTGCATTATTTGAGGTTATTTTGCTTCCTTGGGAGAAGGTTGATGGCTTTCCACTCTGTGTAATAGATTACTGGTAAGTAATAAACAATACAATTAACATCCTAGATAGCCAAAGAGTAGTGTTTTTAGGAAATTAAGAATTGGTTGGGTTTAGGAGGCAATTTCCAAATTGCACATGTGCACCAAGGAGGAGGAAGAAATAGGAATGTTCAATGGGAGCACAATTGCTAGAGGCAAAGATTTCCAATGAAGACCTTACTAACTCATGTTCTAGCAGGAATGGTATGCTAGGAAGAAAACAGACTGGGGGACAGGACTTAGCTAACCCTGACTCAGGCACTGTATCTATGACTGTCGGGCAAAAGTTTTTAATTTGTCTGTATAAAGAGGACAGTTATTACCTACCTCAAAGGGTTATTTTGGGTTAAAATGGAATCATGCACATAAAGCTTGGTGTATAACTATTACTCTCTTTCTCTCCATATGTATATATATATGCACACATATGTATGTATGTATATTTACATATAATATTCACACATTTGGCAATTTTCATTATAAACTGTTGTAGTTTAAACACCCCTGTAGCTTCACTTTGAGTGCTACACCGGGTCTTGCTTATGAAAGATCTGCAGAGAGAGGAATGCCTCTCCACCCAGCCTAATTGTACTTCCGTGTATTTCTCCACACGTCTGTTTAGATCCTAGGACTCTTCTTCAGTTCAAGTAATTTCTTGCACTGTTTTATTTCTGACAGGGAGTGAGAAGAAAGGTATGTCTTTATTTTTCATAACAAGATTGTTGCGTAGCAAGTTCTGACAGTTAATGGCTCTAGAGATGAATTTCCTACCAAAAACAGCCACACAGAAGGCTCTGTAATGGCAAGTTCTCTGAAACAAATGGTGGGGTTAGGAGTTCACGTGTAGATTTAGGATTCGTAGACTTTTTTTCCTTGGAAGACTGATTTTTTTTTTCCCCCGTGATAATTACACTGGAGTCAGCTGGCGAATAGAAGTAGGCATGCCATCGCTTGGGGAGGGGGGTAAGTCCTTCTGGCTTTAATGTTCTCTGATTGGACTCCTTCCATTCATTCACATCTCCTGTGCATTGGGAGGCCAGCTCAGGACTTGAACAGTGATGGTGCAAATTGAGAAGCAAATCTCTCTGCATTTGGTAATTTTTCCTCTGTTCAAGTCTGGGGTAAGACCAGTGTGCCTGACATTAGAAACTGATCACAGAAATCACCAATGGAAGCACAAAAAACAGACCTTTACACTTCAACTGTAGGCCATGGAGCTCAAATTAATTTAAATCATAGATAGAAGTCTTCCTCTTTCCTTATCTGGCTTTCCCCAATCTCATGGATGGACATGGTTGAGTTATTTGGGTTTATTTGGGCATATTTGTCCAACTTGATCTCTTCTCAGTGTAAAATGCTTTGGCTCAGATAGCTTTGGGGGTTTAGATTTGTCTTATAAAATGAATATATGAAATGATCTTACAATCTTGCTGATGGATTTTTTAAAATAATAGAATTTTTAATGAAAAAAGCATCAACTGCTAGACTGATGGAAAATGACAGAACTGAAATCAACAGTCAGATAAAGCTCTCTTGGCCACATGTAGGCAAAGGAAGACACATTTGTGTGAAAATAATTTCTTGATTTTCTCTGGCTTTCAAACAGGCTATAATGGAGTGGATGAGTGGAAAAGTGCACTCACACTCAGAATAATCATCTTTGGACAAATTTACTCATCAGGAAAGCTCAATCCAAAATAATTCTAACCAGTTGGAAGCTATGAGGAAGATAGTAAGATAGAGAATATATGCAAATTCCTTTTAATTTGGTGCAGTTGTTACACATAAAAACTGGAAAGAGGAGTACTTTGGTGTTGTGGGTTGAATTGTGCTCCCCACAAAAGAAAGAGAGAGAGAGAGAGAGAGAGAGAGAGAGAGAAAAGATATGTTGAAGTCCTAATATCCAGTATCTCATAACGGGATCTTATTTGGAAATAGGGTCATTGCAGGGGTAATTAATGAAGTGAAGATGAGATCACACTGGAAAAAGGTGAGCCCCGATCCAGTTAGCTGGTACCCTTGTATGAGGATGGCCATGCAGAAACATAGTAGACACACAGAGAGAATGCCATGTGGTGACGAAGGCAAAGGTTGGAATTACACACTTGTTAAGTCAAGGACTTCCAAAGATGGTCAGTGAACCACCAGAAGGAAAACGCAAGGAAGGATTCTCTTTTTTTTTTTTTTTTTTTAAGATTTTATTTATTTATTTATTCGATAGAGATAGAGACAGCCAGCGAGAGAGGGAACACAAGCAGGGGGAGTGGGAGAGGAAGAAGCAGGCTCATAGCGGAAGAGCCTGATGTGGGGCTCGATCCCATAACGCCGGGATCACGCCCTGAGCCGAAGGCAGACGCTTAACCGCTGTGCCACCCAGGCGCCCCAGGAAGGATTCTCTTTTACAGGTTTCATAGGGAGCATGGCCCTGCCAACACCTTGATTTCAGACGTCTGGTCCCTTGAACTGTGAGACAATAAATTTCTGTTGTTTTTAAGCCATTCAGTTTGTAACACTTGGTTATAACAGCCCCAGGAGATGAATGGACTAGGAGAAAGAAATGATAAAGGAAGAGTTCTCTTAAGTAATCATCATATATAAAGGACCACTGAAAAGCCAGGTTAGACCACCCCATCGCCCACTGTGACACAGGCCACTGCAGTCCATAGAGGTTTCAGAGTTCTGAATGTTCTTGGCATGGCTGTCCCTCTCTTAGTCATGGTGACCCCCCAAGTTCTCCATTACAAATATCTAGGACGTTGAAATGGAGTAGGACTATACTTAGAGCTCACTACCCTCTTTTTCCTAAGAGACCATCAGGACAGGCCCTCGTGTTCCCACTTCTCAGTGACCTCAGAAGTCAAAGCCCTCCCCACCCAGCCCCAGGTCATGTGTATTGTCTAGATTCTTACTGTTACCCTGTGGTCCTGTACCTCCAATGACCTAAACCAACTGAAGACTTTCCCCTAATCCTCCAAACCTTTCTGCTATCTAAGCTTCATGATCTGTCACCAGCAAAATCTCTAGGTTGCCAGTCTTTTTTGTAAATGTCTCCTCTCTCTCTCACTCTCTCTCTCTTTTTTTCTTTTTTGCTGAACCTCAAAATGTGGCTGTTCCCTGAATTATTTCCATTCCTAGAGTCATGTTGACAGTGGCTGTTTTTCTCCTATGTTCAGCTTATCATGAGCCCTGGAAGTTGGATAGATATTCTCCTTGCTACTCACTTGGCTTCTGGACAGTCTTTGCCCTTCTTTTTCCGGATCCCTGCTCACGTTGGCGCACATGCCATGAGGTTGTGTTACCCCCAGCTGTTCTTGCTGCAGTCCTCTGCTCTGCCCTGACCAGTCTCTCCTGCTGGAGCCCCAGACCATATATCCTAGCACTAATCCACACATCTGCTTTTATGGCTCAGGCATTTTGTTTCTTGTCTTCCTTCCTTCCTTCCTTCCTTCCTTCCTTCCTTCCTTCCTTCCTTCCTTCCTTCTTCTTTTCTTTTCTTTCTTTCTTCCTTCCTTCCTTTCTCTCTCTCTCCTCTTTCTTTCTTTCTTTCTTTCTTTCTTTCTTTCTTTCTTTCTTTCTTTCTTTCTTTCTTTCTTTCTTTCTTTCTTTCTTTCTTTCTTTCTTTCTTTCTTTCTTTCTTCTTTCTCAGATGTTTTAAACCCAATGCCTCCAGCCCAAGGTCTTGATCCCATCCCCATTTAACCCACCTCCAGCCACCAACTTGATCTTCCCTCCCCATCTCCCTGGATCCTAGGAATGGGCACAACCATTCAGCCAGTGGCTCAGGCCCCAAAGCCCAATAGCTGCATATTTTTTCTTTCTCTCTTATGCTCCGTCTAATCCACCAGTACCTCCTGTGTGCCTTTACTTTTAAGATATCTTTTGAATCAGACCGCATTTCACCATCTCGAACACTACCTGTTTAGTCAAAACTGCTGTCGGCTGGATTATTCCAGTAGCATCTCATCTGATGCTGGTCTTCCCTGCTCCCGTGATGCTCTGCCAGAGGCCATTCTCCACCTCCTGGCTCAAGTTGTCCTTTAAGAACACTGATCAACTCATACCACTCTCTGTTCAAAACCCCAAGGTGGCTTCCAGTAGTATGCAGGAAGAAATGCAGACACGTCAGTGGTATAACACCTTTTTATTGCCTGGTGCCTGCCTACCCCTCAGACATTCCCTCTGTCACACCTGCTCCATTCACAAGGATGCAGTTGACCGAACTTCTCTGTTTCCTTGGACTCACCAGATTCTTGCCTGCCAAAATGCTCTTTCTTCTGCCAGGACCCACTGCAATGTTGTATGGCTGGAACTTCATGACATCCGTGTGTCTGCTCAAATATCCCATCCTCAAAGAAGACCTTCCAAACCCTGCTGTGTGAAACAGCTAGCCCGCCACCCCCCACTTTCCTCTGTTCCCCTGCATAGGTTTAATTTTCATCATCACCCTTAACACTTAGAGAAGCCTGTTATTTATTCATCTATTATTTATTTATGGCCTCTTCCACTAAAATGTAAGATCCCTAAGGCTACTGACTTTATTGCTCTCATTTATAGTGGCTAAATTATGGCCTGGAACGTGGCATGTATTAAGGAATAGTTGTTGAGTGAATGGGAACTTTATTAGGAATAATACTAAGCTGTTAATAGTGAAAATTATTTACCTTTCAGTAGGAAGAGGGGACTCGGGTATATTCTGAGTCTTCTGTATTGACAGAAGTTTGGGTGTTCCTGAACAGAGATGAAACAGATGGGATGTCATCTAGCCTTGGTTTTGTCTTCCAGGACGTGGAGTGGAATGGGAGGCTGAGGGGGGGGGGACTTGTGCGGGCAATGTGACACGCTTCATAAAATCTACATGTGCAGGGGCTAAAGGACCTTTACATTTCCATTTTCACAAGAGGTTTTATGGAAAATCTAAGAAACACTTGAAAATAAGGATTAGTTTTTAGTTCGTGGCCTCCAGCCATGGCGGAAGGGGAAGGAAGTGGCAGCTGGTCAGAAATCAGCCTATGAGCCTCACTTCTAACACATTATTCCGTGTCCATTATGTATTTTTAAAACTGTATTTATTAAGGGAATTCTACCTTAAGGCTACATAGCATGACGATTGAGCATAGGGTCTGCAGCCAGGCCCCTTCCTGGGGTCAAATCTTGGCTTTGCCACCTGCCAGTTGTGTGACCTTGGGCACATTGATTAACCTCACCGGGCCTCAGTTTTGTCATTGTTTGATAATAGGAGTAGTGAGCCAGGGGCGAAATCGGAAGTATTTAGAGCAGCGTCTGGCACTGGGTCAGAGTTAGCTTCATACAGCGGGGGAAGGGCAGAGCATGGGGTGTATCCGCTGTGGGCAAATACAACGGCTTTGAAGCCGGTGACCCTGGGTGCCCCGTGGAGGCCGATGTTGCTGCAAGTCCGGTATCTTTGTGGTGAAATGATTTTGAACAGCAACTGTCATTGTTTTTGGAAGGTGAAGAGTGGCTGAGGGCTGGGGTGACCTGAGTTTCAGCCCTGGCTCTGTCACAACGCACCATGGGATACTGCAAAGAAAATTAGTGTGTTTCCCTGTTTCCCAGTTTCCCTGTGTCTGAAATGAGAAGGCAGGGCATGGCCCCTACTGCTCTGTTCAGTTCTTTACATTGGAGGAAGAGATTGTTAGCTGTTCAAAAATATATGGGCTGTTTATCCTCCTCCCTGGGCGCGAAGCTGGACTCCCCTTTCCTAGCCTCTTTTGAATTTCGGGGTGGCCACGTGACCGAGTTCTACCCAGAGGAATGCAAGCAAAAGTGATGTGCCGATTGGCCCGTAAAAAGCTCCCATATGAAATACTTCACGCTGTTTCTCCTTACGCCATCTGGATGTGGATGTCCAGAATTACCTTGGAAACCCATGTCCTACTCGGCAGATGCTCCATCATGGGCCAAGTCACTGACTGCCTCTGCAGAGCAAGGCTCCCATGCCCGCCCCGCCAGCTGACCCAGAACCTCGTTTGTGGGATTATTGCATGAAGGAAAAATGCACTTCTGTTGCGGCAGACTCCTGGGATTTTTAGTTCATATTTGTTACAGTAGCTGGCATTCTGCTATCTAATTCAGCACAACTATTCTAATTCCTATTTTCTTTTTTTTTTTTTAGATTTTATTTATTTATTTGACAGAGATAGAGACAGCCAGCGAGAGAGGGAACACAAGCAGGGGGAGTGGGAGGGAAGAAGCAGGCTCATAGCGGAGGAGCCCGATGTGGGGCTCGATCCCACAATGCGGGGATCACGCCCTGAGCCGAAGGCAGACGCTTAACCGCTGTGCCTACCCAGGCGCCCCCTAATTCCTATTTTCTGATTTCAATTGCATAGAAATACACAGATTTTTTTTTAAAGTCCAAACTTAAGCACTTATTAAAGTTTCCTGGCAAGCCTTATGGTGGTTTTTGCATGTGTCTGAAAGTGGGAACCATGGCCTTTTCAAACTGAAGCCTTAAATGTTTGATTTTCATTTGCTTGACTCTTTACATCTCTGAACCAAGTAACATGTCTGCTTTACAGAATATGGGAAAACCAGTGACAAAGAAAAGTTCTACCTTGAAATAAATTAGCACATGTCCATAAGGGCTACAACTCGAGACATACCGTAATTAGTGAGAATACCTCTTAGATGACAAATTGCTCATTAATGGCTGGAGGTTTCTTACTTAGCATAACCTTTTGTGCTAGAGATATTCCAGCACTCAGTGTTTTAATTGACACAGTAAAGAGACAGATGGGGTGATTTGTAGGCTTTTTCGTAAAAATGTTGAAGAAAAAGGAGAGAAAACCACTGTCAGAGGTCAGATTTTAGAAGTGCGACCAGGTGGTAGGATAAAGTAAGTGTGGGGGGGGGGGAAGGAAAGCGTGGGAAGGCAAGGAGGAAGACAGTCGTGGCAGGAGATCTACAAGGAGCAGAGGCCACGCTGACGCATAGAGTCAGCGATCTCGTCTTAGGTTCGTTGTTGCCTCAGAATGATGCAGAACACTGGTCACATGTTAGGAGCTTAATGCCTTCTTGGGGAATAAATGGATGAGCTGGTTTGTGTCACTTTAGCCTGATGTCCTATGCGTCTTGTATGTGCCAGGCTCTGTACTAGGCATGGGTTTCCTTTTTCACGAAGTGATTTTTAGTGAGGGGTGGCCAGGGCTGTAGGTTGTATGAATTGGAAAAAAAAAAAAAAAAAAAGGTGTCCTGTTCCAGCACACAACTTGCACAGACCAGTTAAGAATAGGTGCCCTTCCGCTAGTCTGACAAGTCCATCCCTAGGGCTCCTAGTGGAATAGACAGAGCTGTGCTTCTTTAACTCCCTTCACCCACCGTCCTTGGGCAATGCACAACCTGTGCAACTGTACTCAACAGGGACCAGTTATCACTAAATAAATAAGTAGACAAACTGTATTTTGTGTACTGGAAAGCACTATACCAGAATATGGGTAAGGGACAGAGTAACCTGGGGTGCGAGGAGAGGGGTGTTTGCAGGGTGGTCAGCAGCATATGATCTCTGCAGGAATCAGCAGAAGAAACCTTCTCGGCAGAGGAGTCAGCAAGTTTCATGATCTACTGAAAGACAGGCAGGGCAAAAAGGAGGCAGTCTCAAAACTGAAGAAGGGGTAAGGAGTACAAAGAGACATTTGGGCCCCTGAGTGTCTGTGAGACCTAGTATAACATACAAATTAAGGAGCAGATGATGATAGCGGCACCAATTTTAGGAGATGAGAACTAAATAAAAATCCTGCATAAACAAAGGCAACACCTGTGTTGATTTTATTTGCTCTGCATAGTTTCCATGTGGATACTGTCTGGGCTGTTACAGCTCTGTGGTTTCGTGGCAGCCAATATTTGGTGCCTCGCCTGCCTCACACGCACCTAGCCATATGGGTCTAGTGTTTTCTAACTGAAATGTCATCCTTCTTTGGTCCATTATGCTTTGCCATTGTCATTTATCACATCTGAAAATTGTAAACATTTAAAATCTGCATAATATCCAATTTGATGTTTTACCTGTTGCCATTTCCAGGATATTACATTGTGAAATTAAGCCAGCACTTTATGATCCTGTGTGGATGTGTGTGTATGTATAAGCAGATACATATTTGGAATTAATGGACTCCTAGAAATCAGAGATGGATTAGGCCTAATGAGCTGTTCAGAAGAATTATTTAGTGTATATTTCATATCTCTATTCAGTAATCAAACCTACACACGGCGTATGCTAAGAAGGTGAGGTTTTTACCTTTTTTCCTAGTCTTTGGATTGTCTCCATTTCTGCCTGAAAATTGAGCATTGCACCCCTAGAGCATTTTGCACCAACTTTATTAAGCATTCAGTTTGACATTTCCCTGCCCTTAGGGTTATCTTTGGTATTGAAAAAATAGTTGCTTTGCTTGTTATCATTAATGTATAATTAGTAATTGGTGCCGGGCTCCGCGGATCCCACCGGGACTCGGGGCGGCTCAGAGCAGGTGGTGGTAGTCGTCTGAGACTGAGTCCTGCCCTCTCCCCAGGCCCTTCCAGTCTCTGGGAGAGACAGGCCTGACCTTCAGAGCGTACTGAGTGCAAGACTTGGGGAGTTAGCCTAGATGAAGGGCTCTGTGTATCTGAATTTTTATCCAAAGCACATGACTTCCCTGCTGCCTTCTGTGTTCAGCTAGGACACAGGTGTGCTGTGCTGGAGCTGGGGACCTTCCTGCTGGATGGCCCCATGAACTTGGTGGTTGCCCACTCTGGTTCCTATTAGCCCTTCGAGCCTCAATTTCCGGCAGACCTTCAAAATTCCATTCACAGTATGGTTTTCCCTACTACCTAAAAGCAGGAATGGAAGATGAGATATTTGTTTTTTGTTTTTGTTTTTGTTTTTTTATATTATTTTTTTATTATATTATGTTAGTCACCATACTGTACATCCCTGGTTTTTGATGTAGTGTTCCATGATTCATTACTTGCGTATGACACCCAGTGCTCCATGCAATACATGCCCTCCTTACTACCCATCACCAGTCTATCCCATTCCCCCACCCCCTCCCCTCTGAGGCCCTCAGTTTGTTCGTATGGAAGGTTTAACTTTTTGAAGCTGTAACAGAAATATGTAATGATGGGACTTTGAAGGAAACCCCAGAGGTGGGTTAACACGTGGTCAGCCTCCAATAAGCGGATGCCTACCCTGTGAATTTTCTTTGTAGCTTGTTTAGAGATAATACATAAATACAGATCCTAAACATACAGACTCAACGCTTGCTAGTCTACATAAAACACTCTGATTGAGAATTATTCTGGAGTGGGAATAAAGGGAGTCTGGAGTTGGGACCTCAGCTGTGAAATGATTAACCTCTCTGAGCCTTTATTTTCTTATCTGTGAAACATGGCTGAATAACACCTTAATACCTACCTGACAGAGCTCTCTTAAGAATGAAATAATAATAACAACAACAAAACATAGCATCATTAGCAGCATTTAGTATGAGCCCTCCCATCTTTTAATAATCATAATTATTTATAATAATTATATAAGATAACTTGTAAAATCTCAATTATTGTTCCTGGCATATAGTAAGCATTAAACATGTTATATTTTATCCATAATATATTAAATTAGCAAAAAAAAAAAAAGGAAGTTAAAACTATCACAGATGGGAGATTGACGGAAGGTAGGCTGTCCTGTCCCTGTTGTCTCTTGCCCGGAATTCCTGACACAAACCTGTTCTGTTGCTTTTGTCTTTTGTCCTGCTACCAAAGTACCCTTCAGGTGCTCCTGCACACGTTCTCCGTGGCTCATTTAACCTGATCGCTTTTTCCATACCCTTCTCCACTATTCTTTCTTTCTCTCCTCTCTCCGAAGCCCAAGTCCGTGGAAATCCTACAAGACAGCATAATCTCCTTCAAACCTCTTACTTACCCAGGTTCCCATAGTTTGTTGCTTATGACCAATGTGTCTTTTGTTCAACAAATAATTATTCAACATCTGCTCAGGGCCAAACATCCTTCTAGACCCTCGGGCATGTGGGGGCAATGAACAAAGAAGTGGCTATCTAAATGTCAGGTAGTAATGTACACTCTCAAAAAGAAAGCAGGCAGGTAAGGGGATGGACACATGAAGAGTAGGTGCTAATTTAGTCACACAGGTTGGGGGAGGTCTTCTAAGGCAGGGCTTTTGGGTGAAATCTGATGAAGGGAGGGAGTGAGTGTGTGTGTACATTTGAGGAAGGACACAGCAGGGAGAAACACAGCAGGTACAGAGGTGCAGGGGTAGAAACAGCTTGATTTGCACAGACCATGGAGAGGAGGGCAGAGCCAAGGCCAGGCCACTTGGCTGCAGTGACCATAGTGACCCCTTTGGATTTTATTCTTAGTCCTATGGAAGCTACTAGAACAGTTTGATCATTTTGGGGGCTATGTATTATTTTTTTCATTTTTCTGTATTTTATTATTATTTTCATGCCCTACCCTTATTTGATTTTAAGTTCTTAGGAGCAAAGATCATGTTTGATGTGTTCCTGTGTGTCACTGACAGGACAGAGCCCCTAACATTGGCTAAATGCACCTGCTCTGAGCTCCCACAGTGACCTGAGCCACCTCATCTAATCAGCACTTACAATAATTATGGAAAAGCTCTTTTTCTGTCTGTCTTCAGTTAGGCTTACATTGATCCACCAAGTATGAAGCCAGTTCCAACTGTTACATTGTGCGGATTTGGAATTTCCTTGATGGATCATGAAATTCCCCTGGAGTACAAGTCCATTGGCTTCCTTGGGTGAATAGACAGTCTTCCTTCCCCAGACTTCCATTTTCATTTATGATCAAAGGCTCAGCCACATTGCCAGGCCCCTGTTGCTCCTGGTCTTTTAATGGTTGAAACTGATGAAATGTCCTGAACGAACGATCTGAAATAAAAGCTTCAGAAGAGAGGCCATAAACTATGACTCTTATGTTATTATTTAATTAAACATTTTTTTTCATTACTTAAAAAAGGTAAATAATTACTGTTCATTTTGCTTTATTATTATTGCCTTAGTGTGCTGGATTGTTTAATCTTACAGTATATGTCTATAGTATTTTGGATCTGTATTTCTCTATAATTGCTGATGAATTGCAGATAAAATATTAATTAAACATATTCCTGTTTTTAAGGAAATATTTACATATAGTTCCTGTCCAAAATGCATTTCGAACTTTTCTATTAACTATTTTGGTCACCAAGTCCTTTTCTACTAGAAATTGGAGATGTTTGGGACAAGTCACGATGAGGTTATGGTGGGAGCACGTGGGCGGTGGTGAAGAAATGTGTTACCAGTTGCCTCGTGATTGGTCCTCCTTCCTCTGTATCCATGTTGGAACTTCCAGCCCCTCATCCCGGGCTTGGCTCATGGTAGGCCCTCAATACATGCTGATGAAATGTTTATTTCAGTAACAGAGTATTTCACAAATACTAAGAACCAAATATGTATTATTTTCCTTTTATTACGAAATATTTTGTACCTCAACAGGTGTATAACATATCAATATGTATAAAAACATAACAGACTGGTTAAGTTAATTCCAAGATAACGTATGATTTTTGGTGCTATTGTAAATGGAATGGATTCCCTAATTTCTCTTTCTTCAGTCTCATTGTTCATGTTTAGAAATGCAACTGATTTCTGACCATTGATATTGTATCCCGCCACATTACTGAATTGCTCTATAACTTCTAGTAGTTTAGGGGTGGAGTTTTTTGGGTTTTCCATATACAGTATCATGTCATCTGTGAAGAGAGACATTTTGACTTCTTCTTTGCTGATTTGGATACCTTTTATCCCTTTTTGTTGTCTGATTGCTGTTGCAAGGACTTCTAGTACTATGTTCAATAATAGTGGCGAGAGTGGGCATCCTTGTCGTGTTCCTGATCTTAAGGGAAAGGCTTCCAGCTTTTCCCCATTGAGAATGATATTCGCTGTAGGCTTTTCATAGATGGTTTTTATGAAATTGAGGAATGTAGCCTCTATCCCTACACTCTGAAGGGTTTTAATCAGGAAAGGATGCGGTATTTTGCCAAATGCTTTTTCTGCATCAATTGAGAGGATCATATGGTTCTTGACTCTTTTCTTGTTGATATGATGTATCACACTGATCGATTTGCGAATGTTGAACCACCCTTGCATCCCAGGGATGAATCCCACTTGGTCGTGATGGATAATCCTTTTAATGTACCATTGGATCCTATTAGCTAGGATCTTGTTGAGAATTTGGTGTCCATATTCATCAGGGATATCAGTCTGTAATTCTCCTTTTTGATTGGGTCTTTGCCTGGTTTGGGGATCAAGGTAATACTGGCCTCATAGAATGAGTTTAGTAGTTTTCCTTCTGTTTCTATTTTTTGAAACAGCTTCAGGAGAATAGGTATTATTTCTTCTTTGAATGTTTGGTAGAATTCCCCGGGGAATCCATCACGCCAGTCAGAATGGCAAAAATTAACAAGGCAGGAAACAACAAATGTTGGAGAGGATGTGGAGAAAGGGGTTCCCTCTTACATTGTTGGTGGGAATGCAAGTTGGTACAGCCACCTTGGAAAACAGTGTGGAGGTCCCTTAAAAAGTTAAAAATTGAGCTTCCCTATGATCCAGCAATTACACTACTGGGTAATTACCCCAAAGATACAGACGTAGTGAAGAGAAGGGCCATATGCACCCCAATGTTCATAGCAGCATTGTCCACAATAGCCAAATTGTGGAAGGAGCCGAGTTGCCCTTCAACAGATGACTGGATTAAGAAGATGTGGTCCATATATACCATGGAATATTACTCAGCCATCAAAAAGAACAATTTCACAACATTTGCAGCAACATGAACAGGACTGGAGGAGATAATGTTAAGCGAAATAAGTCAAACAGAGAAAGACAATTATCATATGGTTTTGCTCATTTATGGAACACAAGAAGTAGGAAGATCATTAGGAGAAAAAAGGGAAGAAGGAAGGGGGGGATAAAAAGAAAGGGGAATGAACCATGAGAGACTATGGACTCTGGGCAACAAACTGAGGGCTTTAGAGGGGAGGGGGGTGGGGGATCGGGATAGGCTGGTGATGGGTATTAAGGAAGGCACATATTGTATGGAGCACTGGGTGTTATACGCAAGTAATGAATCATGGAACCTTACATTAAAAACTTGGGATGTACTGTATGGTGACTCACATAACATAATAAAAAATTTTTATAAAAAAAAACATAACAGACTGATCACCTGTGTGCCCTTCACCTTCTCTAAAAAATAGAACCTTCCATTAGCTGTGAAGTCTTATATGTTCTCTCCTTATTTTACAACTTGTCTCCTCTGAGGAGCTGACCTCTGCCCTGAACTTTTTTATTATTTCCTTCTTTTCTTTAGAGCATTACCAAATATAAACATTCTTAAATGATATATTGTCTATGCTAGTTTGCTCTTTTCTCCATTTTTTTGAAGACTTTATTTGAGAGAAAGAGTGTGAGAGAGAACGAGCACACTAGCATGAGTAGGGGGAAGGGCAGAGGGGAAGGAGAAGGACAAGGTGACTCCGTGCTCAGCATGAAGCCTGATGTGGGGCGCAACCCCACGACCTGAGATCATGACCTGAGCTCAAATCAAGAGTCAGACACTTAACTGACCGAGCCACCCAGGTGCCCCTGCTTTCTTTTCTTTTGTTTTTTAATGTATCCAAAGAAATTTTACTTATTGTCCTGCAAATGTTTTTCATTTAACATTATGTGTTTTCAATTAACTGGTCTATAAGTCATCATCAAAAATGGTTCAGTGCCCTGTGAGTGTGAGGGTATGTGTGTATGTGTATGAGTGTATGTGTACAAACACCTGCTAAAAATATACACTAAAAGGCTCTTATGTCAACACAGTAATGCTCATAAAGTTTCTGAGTAGTGGAATTACAGGTGACTTTGATTTTCTTCTTTTGTTTTCTATGATTACTAAAGTTTAATTTTTTATTTTTTTTAATGTTAAGTTAGGCACCATACAGTATATCATTAGTTTTTGATGTAGTGTTCCATGATTCATTAGTTGTGTATAACACCCAGTTCTCATCACAACACATGTTCTCCTTAATACCCATCACCCGGCTCCCCCCCCCAAAAAGTTTTACTTTTCTAAAATCAGAAAGAGGTCAATGTTATAAAACCTAGTCAAAGTGAAACTAGGTTACCATTTGAACCCATACTGCTCTGATAGGTCTTGGGGTTTTTTGCACGAATGGTACCATGTGTAGGGCATTGTGCTATGCACTGTGTGGGCTACCGAGATCTACAAAGCACAGCTCCTGTCCTCGCTCAGCCTCCAGTCTGGCCAGGTAGAGCAAGCTTCAAAACGAGAGCCTCAGGAAGAGATTGGAGTGGGGGCCACCTGTAAACTGGGTTATGGGCAGGTGGCTTGGAGGAACATAGAAGGGACCCTGTGGGGTGTGGTGGAGGAGGCAAGAAGGGGGTACGTCTGTAAGGGCAGAGGGTGGCTGGGCTGGTGAGGCCAGAATATGACACTGGCCTGGAGTGGCAAGAGGTCACTAACCAGAGCTGGCCCATTTCTGAAGACAGAGTAGCAGAGCGCTGGGCCTCCTGGCTGGTCCCTCCCCAGGGGTTGTGCCTATATCCATTTCAAATCTGAGCTTAGAACCGTCAAGGTCTGTCAGAGCACAGAGTGAGAAATGCATGCTTTGTGTGGCAATGTTAGGTTTGATTATTTTTTTTAATTAATTTATGTGAGAGAGAGTGAGAGAGCAGGCATATGTATGTGAGTCGGGGGAGGGGCAGAGGGAGAGGGAGAGAATCTTCAAGCAGACTCCCTGCTGAGCAAGAACCCCCCCCCCGCCCCCCCGAGATCATGACCTGAGACGAAATCAAGAGTTGGACTCCCAGCCAGCAGAGCCACTCAGGCACCCCTAGGTTTGGTTTTACTCAGGAATATTTAGTGGGTGCCGACCATGTACCAGGCACTATTCTAGGCACTGCGGAACGTACTACAATTCCTGTCCTTGTGGAACATCCCTTCCAGGAGAATGAGACGTATCATGAACGAAATACATACACAATATGGAATATCATGGTACAGGCTGTGGAAAAGAAGAATGAATGAAGAGTGTGGGAGATGGACACACGGAGGCCACAATTTCAAATAGGATGTCTAGACAAGGCCTCATTAATGACTCCTCGCTTATCTGTGTATTTTATTTTTAAATTTTTTTTAAAGATTTATTTATTTATTAGAGAGAGAGAGAGCAAGCAGAGGGAGCAGCAGAGGGAGAGGGAGGAGCAGACCGCCGCTGGGCAGGGAGCCCGAAGCAGCCCTGGATCCCAGGACCCTGACATCAAAACCCGAGCCAACACCAGGAGTCCGATGCTCAAACGACCGAGCCACCCAGGCACCCCATTATCTGTGTATTTCAAATCGTGAACAGAAACATACACTGTTTTGACATGAGAAGAAACACATTGGAAAAAAAGACAATGGTTGAAGGCAATGTATGCTTTTTTCTGCATTGGGGGAAAGAGGCTCTACCAACAAGCTGTGTCAGAAATCCGGTTTCATGTCTAAAACCCTTTACAGCCAGGACGTTGATCTTCATTTATCACCCAAATTCTTCTTCCTCTATCTTAATTGCCCCTGTCAGAAAGAATAAAAAATGGAAACATTTCGTCCAGCTTCATCACGGCAAACCTGTCTCTGATCAACAGAAGAGGGAAGACGAGATGATGCCGATGGTGGTGATTATTCATATCTTAACGAGCACAGGCTCCTCACCAGTGGGCGCGGCCCGGAACAGGTCAGCGCTCACACCCTGCCCGCAGGAGGTTTCCAGAAGGCTGCTGAGTGCCGGTCGGAGGGGAACAGGTCCAGGCTGGTTACAACAGCCAGTCCTCAGGCAGCTCTGAGCCCTGGGGCCTGTGGAACCAAATTGCGTGGAGCGGTTTAACTGCCCGGACACTCCAAGCCTCTTAAAAGCAATGGCCGGTGAATAAGCCAGAAGTCATAAATAGATCAAGTAACAAGCAAATAATGGAATTAATAAATAGGGGAGCAGAGCCCGTGCTGTGAGCACCCGCTAGATCAAGAAATGTCAGCTTTTCTCTCAGCTTTTCCTCCGCAGCGCCAACTGTCAGTAATTTAACTAACATTTTGTAAATAAATGTGGCACTCGGACAGCTGTCAGCGCGCCTGCTATAAACACTCCTTTTGTCACTGAAAGCTGGCAGTGCCGCGCTGTCTCTCCTGCAAGTGCGGCCGGCACTGCCAGTTGGCTTCGGGGCGCAGGCCTGTCAAGGGAGAGGCATGGGTGCCAGAGGCAGGAGGCAGGTGCCCCCCGCGTCCTGGGCGGGCCCCGCTGCTCTAGCCCCACGGGCTCTGCGGCCGGCTCGGCCCTTCGGTGACACTTGGCCGATTTGTGGGTCACTGCATTTTCATGCCTGTCCTGATGCCCAAGTTTTGACCGGGACGGTTGTTTTCCAAGCACATTGGTGTTTTAGTTGGGAATCCCAGGTCCCCGATCCCCTAGCTGCCCCCAGTGCGTTTGCTCTACGTAAGTGAGGCATTTATTTATCGAGGTCAGAGATAGTGAGCTTGCTGTTTTCCACCCTAGCCTCTACGTGATTATTTGATGATACAGAGCCAGATTCTGCTCCTGCTGTAGCCTCCTCGGGTGCCTAAGACAAATGGCTTTGGACCCCGCGTTGACTCTCCCGGGCTTAATCACTGAGTTTTATTAAGTTAGTGCTTCCGTGTACCCTGTTTCCCTGCAAGACGCTTTCTCAAGCATTCCTAACCTGTACCCAAGCAAAAGCGGAGGGAGAGGAAGAATCTTTCTTAATAGAAGAGTCCCAGGGGCAATAAATTTGGGTTATTGTAATATATATAATCTAGCTCAGTGAAGAGAAGGGTGTACTGGGTAATTAAATAGTCAGGGTATATTTAGTAAGAATAAAAATTCCAGCAAACACTCACTGAACTCTTTTTGTTGGCCGCGTTCCTTTGCTGCATGCTTTACCTACTATCTCACTTAACCTTTGGAGATCTGTGATCACCACTGTGTTACAGGTGAGAGCCGGAGTGCAGAGGCTTTGAGGAACCCGCCCCAGGCCTTCCGCCCAAACTGCGGGAATGGGGTTTTGATCCCGGACAGCTAAGCCCAGGACCTGTGCTCTTGGCAGCTGGACCACACATCCCCATTTGTAGTCACCGTGTGGGCCGGGTATGGGATTACCAGTTCTAAAGAAGTTAGGACACAATAAAATAAGCCCCACACTGGAGCTGAGGAAGCAGCTTGGATCATTTTGCAATGAATGAGAAGGCTTTTTACAGTATTATGGCAACCTCTCAAGAACACCGTTCTTGGGTGCCTGGGTGGCTCAGATGGTTGAATGTCTGCCTTTGGCTCAGGTCATGATCCCAGGGTCCTGGGATCGAGTCCCACATCGGGCTCCCTGCTCAGCGGGAAGCCTGCTTCTCCTTCTCCCCCAGCGCCTTCCCCAGCTATGCTCTCTCTCGCTCACTCTCTTCTCAAATAAATAAGTAAAATTGTAAAAAAAAAAAAAAAAAGAAAGAACACCTTTCCTTAGAGGATATCATAGGGTGATACAAGAGAATATAGCACAACAGTGAAGAGAATGGACTCTGGCGTTAGCTTAGAAATTTACTTCACCTCACTGGTAAAGTAAGGATAGCAATTAATGGAAACTACTTTGTAGGGATGTTTTGAGGATTAAAGAAAACAGTCCATATATAGTATTTAGCGATACCTAGCAAAGAGTAAATAGCCATTCTTTCATTGAAATATTTATTATGTGCATATAATGTGCCGTGGATTCTGCGGTGAGTAAGAGAGATATAATGTGTTCTTGGAGCTTATATTCTCTAGAGAACACATGGTAAACAGACTTTTACAAATATATCAAATAGGACCAGGGGTGCCTGGGTGGCTTAGTTGGTTGAGAGTGTGACTCTTGGTTTTGGCTCAGGTCATGATCTCAGGGTCGTGAGATTGAGCCCCACTGAGGCTCTGGGCTCAGCGGGGGACGGGCGGGGGTCTCCTTGAAATTCTCTCCCTCTGCCCCTGCCCCGCTTGCGTGCGTGCGCTCTTTCTGTCTCTAAAATAAATAAATAAATCTTAAAAAAAAAAAAAAGAAAGAAATGGACCAAGTGATGTGATCCAGGCTGCCTGGGTGGCTTCTGTAGTTTGGTGACTTAGTGGCAGTTTCTCTAAGAGGAAGTGACATTTGAGCTGAGATCTAATTGGAAAGAAGGATGTGGGAGTAGAACTCTCCAGGCAAAGGGAACAAGCTTCATGTGTTGGAGGAAGAGGAAAGGGACCATTGTGTCCAAAGCAGAGTAGATAATGGGGAGAGAGATGCAGAAGGGGTGGGAGGGGTGAGACGGGCAGGGTTCTGAAAGACAGGTAACCTATCTGGGTCTCATTCCATTATACGAGAGGGAGCCGTCAGAGCATCTGAAAGAGAGCGGTGACAGGGCCTCAGTTCCTGGGTTACAACAAGATGGTGCTGGGTGGCCTTTTGGGGAGTGGTTTACAAGGCTGAGGGGTGGAAACTGTGACGCGTATGGAGATCATACAGGATCCAGGTGAGGGATGGCACAAAGTTGACAAATGGTGAAGGCGGTTTGATGTCTAACCAGACAAAGCTGACAGAGTTAATATAAGGGTGTTTAGTGATTGCAATACCTGTGGTCTGTGCTCTTTGAAAATAACAGAATACTGATGGCTTTATTGGATTATCATTATTGAGGTATTTACATACGTAATGCATTATTTGTACTTTGAGATGTTCCCGGAGAATTATTTGCGACATTACTGATTTGAATTGAACATGGGTGTTCTGATTTGGAAAGTATTGCTCCCCACCTCTCACACCTAAAACCCACTCAGGGGTGCCTATTTTTGTTGTTGTTGTTGTTGTTGTTACTAGCTTTCCCTGCTTTACTTGTAAGATTGAGGTCAGCATTAAATAATTAAAGAGAACAGAAGCAGGAGGGTATGAGAGGGAATTTGGTGAGGAAAGGAAAGCGGACACTGGAGGATTCCTTGGCTTAATTCACCAAATTCCCTCTGCAACCCTCCCATTTACTCCTAGGGCCAGATACATTTGCTGTGGACCTGGTATCGTCTTCCATAGGAGAGTGTATTTTAATTGGGGCCTCTTTCTCTAGTCCTCTTGCTGTAGAGTTTTAGTCCAAAATAATAGAGGATTTTCAGTCCTAGATTCAAGCCCTGTCTCACGCAGAATAAGGAACAAAGACTATGCAGACGAAGACAGTGACATATCTCACTTTTTAATAAAATACTGGCATTCACTATCATTAGTACTGATATTTTGTTCTTATGCAAAATCAGCATTAAAGTACCAGTATTGTAATTTTGCTCAAGTATTGCAATAACTAGGAGTGATAAAAAGAGAGGAATCAAGGAAATCTTAGCTATATATGTATATAGAGAGAGCAGATTCTTAAATATCTCATTAACTCCTAAGAGTGTCAATATAAAAACTGGTGTTCAGGATGATGAATCTGAGGCATCAACATTTTAAAATATATTAAATTACATTCCGCATACTCAGTCTCCTAAAGCGTTGAAGTGAGGCATATATTTGGAGCAATTTGTCATCAAAGTTGGTTAAAATTAAGATGATTATTTTGGCTCATATAGAATTAAATGTCAGTTTGTCTTGACATTTATTTATATGACACACTGCGTTCCTCTATATAATACCAGAAAACCGTGGTATCCCTGAGAAATGCATGTTTCTCATCTAAGAGTTTGAGTGTCTTTTAAGAAAGTACTGTTTTATTGGGTGTCTTTTTATCAAGTGTTGGCTGTAGCTACATGCTGGGTGGTCAGGCTAGCGGTCAAAGGAGCTGGTTCTCAAGATCAGCCACTGTTCTGGAAAGAAGACCCTCCCCGTGATCTATCAGTAGACAGAACCGAGGGGCGGGGAGATCAGATACGGCGTAAATACCCGGATTCATCAGTTGCCTGTTCTATATACCAGATAGTGTCCCAAGTGTTTATGGCTATCTCATAACAACCTGGAGATAGATTCTCCTATTATTCCCGCTTCTGAGGTAAGAAAAATGAGGCCCAGAGAAGTTAAATAGCAAGCCCAAGAAAATATGACTAGTAAGTAATGGAACCAAGTTTCTAATCCAGCCCCAAAGGAGATTCTTATCCTAGGTCCACAGGGAAAAGTCCAACCTACCTACTCTTTTCACTCTTTGGTTTTCAAGTGTGAAGCTGCAAAGCAAAGGAGCAAGAAGCAATGTTACTCCCTGTCTAGAACTGTACCCGGCACGTCTTCTCCGTTATTCCTGAAGAAGCAGAAGCTTTGCATTTCCACTGAGGAGTAGAGTCAGCAGTTTATGTGTGTTTTTTTAATACCCTCTTAGCAATTAATTATTCCTTTTAATAAGCACAATGAAAAAGAATTGTTATTAGACTCGTGCTTTAATTGAATTAATAATGTATTCTGGCTATTAATGTTTTTTTAATATTCTGTGTATTATTTTTTGTTCTATTAGACAGATATGGCAGGGAGATAAAATGTGAGGCTACACGGGGCCGTGTGCAGAGAGCTCTCTGTGTAATGCAGGGGTTCTGACAGTGATCAGTATTAAGTGGGGGCACATTGCAGGGACAAGGTGTGAGATGTCGTCTTGCTTTGTCATCACTACAGAAGTGATTGAGGTCTTCTGGATAATTTCTTGGGCAGAGGTGAATGAAATCGCAAAGCCATTCATATATGATGCAGAATTCTTCACATGAGAGAATGGAGTCTATTCTCGTTTCTCTAGCTATGGACAAATCTAGGCAAGGGCATAATTGGTGCTTCGTGCCATGGTAATCTGGGCCTGGGTCTAACTATAGAAATAAATAATAATTTCTTTATGTCCAGTATTCTATTTGGAGACATAGCCCCCATGTTAGATTTATGATAAAGGGCATGACATGGTTTGAAGTTATTTTCTAAGGAACGTTCAGCAAAATGTCTCAAAGGGCAGAGAGAAGATGACATTCTTTCAGAGTCTGCATACCCTGTCCTCTGTACTTGACTGCTTTTTGTAAAAGATTACTGAGCCAGAGCTCAAAATAATGTCCATTATATCTGGATAATAATAGGCACCCTTGCTATCAATTTAGCTGGTGCACATTATTTGTTAATTCATTTATTCATTTATCTACCACACTGAGTGCTCACTGTGTGCTGAGTATTAGTTTAGGTAGTCGGGATACACAGGTGACCAGCTCAGTTTTTGCCTTCATGGAAGCTCACATTTTCATGGGAAAGCAAACAGATGATAAATGCAATTAAACAAGGACCTGTTTTGATGAAAAAGAAAAGGAAAGAAAAGGAGCAGGTGATACGGCGGAAAGTAACTGGGGCAGAGTGGTCAGGAATGGACTCTCGAGATGGGCACAGTTGAGCTGAGCCTTGAAGACTGTGAAGGAGCCAGCCAGGCAGAGAGCCTGGAAGGAAGGGGAGAATTCTAATGAGCGGGAAAACAAGTAGGAAGCTTGTGTGGCTGCAGCCGTCTTGGCACGTTTGGGAAAGACAAAGGGAGTCACTGTGGCCTAGCACAATGGCCAGAGAGAGGGCAGTGGAGAGGTCAGGTAGGTGGGCAGGCAGCAGCCTGTGCCCTGCCTTGCTGGCCACAGTGCAGCCTTCGCACTTTCTCCGGGTGCAATGGGAAGGATTGGAGGTTTCAGGCAGGAGAATGGCTTGGTCGTGTGTATGTTTCTAAAACGCCCCAACTGCTCTGTGTACAATGCCAAGTGGGGGGGGGGTGACACCCATAAAACACTACTTTGGAGGTTCCTGTGCTCATGCCAGTGAGAAAGCCGTGGCAGCGTGGACAAGGTGGTGAATATACAGGGAGGTAGAGGGGGAGGTTGGTATTTTAGAGGAGAACGATCGTGATGCTGGAGTTTGCAGCGAGAGAATGGAAGGAACCGAGGATGATTTCCAGGATTTGACATGAGCACTTGATGGACCACGATTCTTTTTACCAGCATGGAAAGACTGGAGAAGAAGTAGGTGGGGCGGGGGGAGGTGAGGAAGAAAGGACCATCCTGGGTAGACCGAATTTAAGATTTAGAATCAGGAGTTTTTAAGTGGGATGCATGATTGTGGGGCTCAGAGAAAACCTGAGAGTTGAGGATATAAACTTGGGAGAGATCAGCTTGTATTTGTTGTTAAAATCTTGAAACTGGACAAAATCACCAAAATAAGGAACTGGTAGAGCTGCAGAGCGGGATCAAGGATTGGAGCCCCAAGGCTTTGCAACAAAATTGGAGGGAGGAGGAGCCAAGAAAGCCGGCAGAGAGTCGAGAGCCAATCAGCTAGGGAGAAGACCGGGAGGGCGTGGTTCAAAACATCGGAGGGAAGAAAAGGGTCTAAGGACAGAGTGACCAACTTCGCGGCTGAACGCAGTCACACCCTAAGTTCTGGAGACTGAGAAAAGAGGACTGTCCATGCGACCGGGTAAGATGATGGTGTGGTGATCCTGGCAATATGGATTTCGAAGAGTAGTGGGGAAGGGGAGCAAAAAAATGATGGTAATTTCTGAGGAAAATCAAGTCAAGTCATTGTGTTGGTGTATGTATTCACACACATGCCAGGCAGAACCTAGCAGCACGCTGATGAGAAGGTTCCAGTAGAATCAACTGTGATCCCAAAGAGCAGAGATGTAAGCAAAGCGTAGGTAGAGGGCTGGTCTTTGCCGGAAGCAGGGGCAGGTCTTGGTGTGACAGCACTTCGGTGTGCTTCCTAAATTTTTCTTCCCTTAGGACCCCACCCCCATCAACCATTCCTGTAAACTGCTCAACTGGGACAACCGATTACATATTTTCATGAATTTTCCAACGGGTCGGTGGACGGTATGAGGAATTTAGCATCTGAAGAAGCGGGTTTTCAAGATTTCTCTTTTACTCCCTTGAACAAATGGTATCTCGCGGATATGGGGGAAATTAAAGAGAGTAGTAGGGACGGATGCCAGATTTGAGGAGGAGGAATGTGTGATTCAATGCCAGATGTGTGAGGATTGTTAAAAAATAAACCTCACCTGAAGATCTAGTTGGCTTTATTAAATGATTTGTGAATCAGGCAAAATCCCATCTAGCATGTAGAGGGGAACCCCCAAGAGTTGTTCAAAAATGGAAGGGTTTTGTGGGAAGGAGAGGAGGGCAAGATTTTATTAGCAAAACAGAAGAAAAGATCAGTTCTGGAAAGGTCATTTTACCTTAGAGGGAAGGGCAGGGCAGCTAATCATGTAGATTACCTCATTTTCCTTTGTTGCTGGTGGTGGTGGTGGTGGTGGGGTTATAGAGAGGATCCATGTGAAAATTCCTAACTGACCGGTTAAGACTAACTATATTTCTGGGGGAGGTTGAAACTGCAATTAGGTGTTAGATATTAAGCCCAGATATGGTGACTTGGTTTGGCATAAGTGACTCCATCTTGGGCCTGTGGTAGTCCTTTTAACAGGACAATGTCCTGTTTGATTTGAGGAGACCTAACATGGGTTACTTCATTACCCTGAAAACTCTCACCTGTGTCATCTCTTGTCTGAGTAGTTTTGTTCTATAGCTCTGAGCTGAACCAGAAGAAATCTGTTTTAAACTGGGCATAGAAGGCCTCATTTCAGAGAACCTTCTTCACTATTTTTAGCTTCATCGTAGACGATCCCAATATGGCATGGGTGATTCTGAAGAGACCTGGTTTGTCTCTACACCCAGTCTCCAACCTGAGAACCTTACCAGGTGCTGCTCGATTACGATTTCTTATTTTCACTCTTAACCTGATGCAGCGTGCCACGTACCACTCCTGTGCAATTTCACTACAAACAAAACATTGTCATCTGTTCTCAGGAGCAGTTGATTGGGCAGGAAGAAAGTGGGGAGTGCTTTTAGGACATCAAACAAGTAAAGACATTAATTGATGTAATTTACTAGATAAATACTACAAAGTTTACTGCAGGGCGCCTGTGTTTACTTGGTTGTCCCAAGTGTTCTGCAAATCCTACCATGTATATATACAAGTGATTTCCGTGAGCAATGTACATATGATTGCCTGCCACTCCATTCGCAGGGAATGTGGACTAGACATAGTCCACTTGCGTTACAGAGGTGTAGACAAATGACTGTCCCAGGGCTTTCAGGAATGTTTCCTTTTTTAATAATTTTATCTTTTTAAATAATTCTTGTGTTCTTTCTGTTTCTAGGTAAGTTTAGTGGAGTGTTTGAGTCTAACACCAGACGGGTATAGCACTCTTTGTCCCCAACAAATGTTAAGTGTAAAAGAAGGATGGGTTGCTAAATCTTGCATGTAATCCTAATGTCGCTATATCCTGGAAACATGAAAATTATTTCGATAAATTATTTAAATAGACAATTACCTTTTTTTGATGACAAAATCAGTTTATGAGCTGACATAATCAGTGACTTTTTAAAAAAAATGTCATTTATGAGTACAAATTACCAAAATATTTTAACAAAGTGGACCTATCCTGCCAAGTATATTAAATTTTCTCCTTAATTGATTCTATTGACCAGAAAGATAAGTTTGCATGACAGTGGGACTACAGCATGTGAAAGCCTTCAAGGGGCGAAGAAGGATACATTAGAGCATAAAAAGATGAGAGGCACATTTTGTAATCTCTCACACATATTTATTTGTATTTACGTATTTTTTAAAGGGCAATAATTCAAAAATCTGTTGCTTTGATTCCACTTAGTAGCTGGCATTTTTCCATTCTGTATCCATGGGGCGGAATAAAAACTCATTAGCCCGGGCTGTAGGTGCATCCCTGATCACTTCCCTGCTAGCCGCCCCCTACCCCCTGGGAGTCAGGATGAGTTGGGATAACTCAAGGGAAAGAGCTCTTGGGACAAGAATTCAGATCCTAATTCTCCCCTCCTTGGCCCTGTGTGACTTTGGGCAAGTTAATTCATTACCTAGCTTCTGCTTTCTTACCTGTAATCATTTTTGTAAATGACGATTAAAGGAGGTAATGTACACAACACAGGACTCAGTGCAAAGGCACGCAGCCCATTGTCTTTCTGAGCCTTAGTATTGCCACCATCCCATGAGGTCAGTGCCTCTTCTACCTGGGGAAGAGGAGGAGCGGCTGACCTCACATGGAACAGGTGCTATGCAGGCTTCCTGCGGTACATGACCTCATGACTGTGAAGGTCACAGCTAATCAGCCTGAGATTCGGACCCAAGCCTTTCTGACTCCTATGTCCTTGCTGGTCTTCACGAAGCCATCCTGGGGGCCCAGACTGAAGAGGGACCAGTGGCTTCTTACATCTGTGTAGTGTTCTCCAGGCTTAAAGCATTCTCCTCTTCTCTTCCCTTGTCTTCTTCAGAGACTATCAGCACCTAGAGAGTGAGGGGTGTGTCTTTGATCCCTGCATCTCCAGAGCCTGGCGTGGTTCCTGGCCCGTAACATGGGGGAACAAACACAGGCTCAACGAGTCATAGACTTTTGCGTCTTGCTTATCACAAGCCTGTGCCGTGTCGGGAGGACGGGGATGAAACCTTCGAAGCACTTAACACAGCTCGAAAAATGCATGTTCTTATTGGCATCATTGGGGAACAGGTATAAATTACTTGGAGTGATCAAAACACAACCCCCCCCTCAAAAAAAAGACCTCACTAAATAATGTCTTTGGGCTCTCAACCCAATTCTTGTGCTTCCACTTGGTTTCATTGCCCTTCAGTCTAGGTGAAGTGTAGATCTATTCAAATGGGCAGGTGTTGGCGGGATAATGATCCGCATTAAAGAGCGCACGCAACGGTATTGAACATCATCCCATATTGTAACTGACTTTCCTTTCTCTCCTTGCTTCCTTTATCCCCTTCTTCCCCTTGCTTCTGCAGACATTTGTTGATTATCTATTTTATGGCAGGGTTTTATTATTTGCTGGAGATTTAAAAAGAATAAAGTAAAGAAAGCTATGATCTCATATGGAGATGGACACTCAAACAACGAACTCTAATATAAATGGAAAGCGGTATAGCAGAGACAGGGACGGAGCGCTCTGTAAAAACAGAAGGGAGAGTGGATTAGTCGGGTAATGAGTCCCAGCTGCGATAACTAACAACTTCCAAATCCGAGTGAACTAAGACAATACAAATTCATTTCTTACTCATAGTGGCCATTGCAGGTGACACAGCTCTCCTAGGTGACGACTTCCAGGTGATTCAGGGACCTGGGCTCTTTCCATCATGTTTAGAGTGGTGTCCTTGCTTCCATGCAAGTGGACAGGGGAGAGAGGGTAGAGAATCAGGCATGACCTTTTGGGGTCAGACCTGGAAGTGGAGCTAGAACTGTAACATGTCCCCACTCAGATGCAAGGTGGCTGCGAAAAGGCATCCTTGCCGTGGGCCCCAGGGGCAAATGATAACAGACCGGTGGGCACAGACATTGTCTCTGCACAGAAAATAGTTCCTTCTGTTAAGAGGAAGAATGGAAGTCGGGGGATTCAAGAGGACTCTGCAGAGGGGGCCTCATTTGCCTCACCTCTTGATGACTGTCTAGGGTTTGGCCATGCAGGAACGTTATAGGGCATTCCAGGCAGAGAGACTCATAAGACCTAAGCACACACCTGCGGATCTTTGTCCCACACTCAGCCCCACACTGTGGTGCTGTCAGGTGAAGAGGCATTTCTGGCAGCATTCTGTTATCACTGCATCCTCTTGTCCTCTTCTTGTCCTTGCCTTCCACCATCCCACCTGCTGGTGGCAATTTCCCATTTGGGTTACGTAGCGTCTAGACTCTTTTCCCATTAGGGCAGATTCTCTGGTTGTGTGGCGTGGAGGGGCCACGGGCCCATCTCCCCCGTGGAAGTTCTCTTCACACTTGCTTTCCCCCTTCTTGGCACTTAAGGTGTGGACACATGATCTAAGCTCAACCCAACAGAGGCCACATCCAAAATGTCAGCTAGGGACACAAAGAAGAAGGAGTAGCTGGCAGCCAGCAGTGCTTCCTGGGGTGGGCCAAGTAGTCTGTGTTTTAACGAATCCTTCAGGGGCTTCTGACGAGCATTGCTTTAACCTGTTTTTCCTCACCCAGTCCCCCTCAGTGGGAGATTTCTGATTCAGAGGGTCTGGGGTGGGGCCTGCTGGTCTAGGGACCACGCTGGGAGAGCCTCGGTGCTACTACCTTACCTCAAAAATATAAAGACTGCCACTGTATTACCCCAAACATAGAGAGGCTGCCCTCACATTACCTCAGAAATATAACAAATAGAACAAAGAGGGAAGGAGGACACAAATGGATAGACCCTCATGCCAGAATGGAAGAGAACAAAATGGGAGGCTCTGGGGTGCAACTCTCTGGCTCTCTTTCCCCTTTGTCCTCTGAGCACACTGCTCTCATTTCTGCCCAGCCCTGCCCATCCCACTGGCCCACTTCGCTTGGGTCAGACATTTTAGAAATGCAACTTTCTTTCCTTTTTTTCTGTACGGGTGCCAGTTCTGTCATTAGAAATACCTTGCCATGCTAAGGACCTCTCCTGGTCTCCATCCTGAGGCGGGCCCGGGCCCCCTGAGGGACTGGTGGGCTGCTGGCATTCATGGGGAGAATAGAAGAACTCGAGCTATTACTGGAATTTTCAAGATGTTAAGTAGTTAAAACAGAGTTCTGGTCCCTGGGGCTTGTTTGGCTATTTTATTATTTTCTTAATCTGTATAACCATCTAGAGAGTTTATAAATAATAGTCTAAAAAAAATTAAAAAAAAAAAATACCTTGCCAAATTAGATCACAAATAAGCCCAGAATATCCTTCAAGATGCAGGTAATCAAAGCGTAGTATCAGAAACTGATCATTCCCTCACACATCCATGGGGACGGCCCAGGGCTGCTCTCTTTACAGCCTGGCAGACATTCTAATTCTGACTCACATTTTTCTAAAAGGGAAAAAATTACCTGTTAGACAGATGCTCCTTAAAGAAGATTCTTTCTTAGAGGAACTTTATAAAAGCCACATTTGGGCGTTATTTGTGTGTGAAAATGGTACTCTTCCTGCTCATAAACTTTTCTGAAACAGTTTTTCTTTCCTCCCTCTTTTTTTTTTTTTTCTCTTTTTTTGTGGGAGCTTAGAAAAGGGCTGGTAATTTTCAAACGTCATCTGTGACACTGATACGCTTTTGGTAGCAGATAAATGCCACTGGCTGGTGTGAAGACAATTTGCCTGGAAAATATGAAGTGCTATATATCCAGAATTACTAGGCACAGAGTAAAACTCTCCATTTGTTAAAAAAAAAAAAAAAGTCACTGACTTGCCGTAGCTGAGTTCTGGGCTGTGCTTTATTAATCCTTCTGTTCACATTGCATGGGACACAAGAGGCAGGGGCCGCTGGTCAGACATGAGTTCTTAATGAACTGTGTGTGTGGGGGGGCCCTGTGTTGCAGGGGGGGATCCAGCTTGTTCTCTGCTTCACATACAAGGCATAGGGAACACACTAGGTAGTTTGAACGTACAACCCCCATCCCAGCTTTCCTTCCACACAAGGAACAATGGTATCAGCATGTAATCTCAGTATTTTGCCCTTGACATAAAATTCTGCCCGCTGCTCTGAAATCCAGTAGCTCACTCCTCACTAATTTGAAATAGGTCCCGGTGGATTGGCATCCCCTCCATATGAATTGCAACATGCACTTCATCTCCTCCTGCTTAAAATGAGGATGAGCACACTTACAGCGTTTAAGAGTTGGAGGCTGCTTCAGGGATAGGTATTTGTAGTTTCATGAATTATTTATTTAAGCAAATGTATACAGAGCATTTATGTGTTGGAGTATATGCCTGATCACACTCGAAGGGGTGTCGTGGAAATGTATCATGCCACAGCATCACCATTTTGACATATGTAGTGTGTAGAGTCAGAACGCCGCTCCTGGGATAGAACAGGATTAGTTCAGTTTGGAGTCATTTGGCTCTCATGATGCAAGACTAAGTAAATGCGTTTTATCATCTCCCCTGTTGTGTAAGGATAAAGCCCAGCCTGGATCTATTTGGGCTTCATGCCTGGAGTTTTGAACTAAACACAGTCCCATTGGTGTGTTGTAGGATTTCATTGTTTTTGTTTTTATTTTGTTTTTCCCTTTCATCAAGCACAAATTCAGAGAAACAGCGGTATGTGCTTTAAAGGTTTACAGCGTTTTCCTTACAGGGAGATTCATAAAATAGTATAAATCAAGTCAGATTTTTAAATATTTGTGTAAGCAGAGGCTCTGCTTCCCCTGTTTCCTTAGGATCCCCTGTCACACACGTACACACACAGGCATGCACCACCAGGGGTCTGCTGTAACACTTAGCGATGCATTCAGGTGTTTAATTTGGAGCAGTACAGGAAGTGAGGGGCCTGAACGCCATCTCATCTGTGGGAACATCAGCCTGCAGTTTGCTCCAAACCCTTTACTCCATCAGGTGTGGAAATAGTTCTGGGGACAACTTCTTGACCCCTTGGACGTTCTCACCTCCTCCTTTCTGGTCCGTCGGAGGTTAAAGATGCAAGCGAGGGAATCTAGAATGAGCCCCTAACACATAGGCAAGCAGGCACTCCTCTCTGCAAAGACTTCAGAGGTAAACTAGCAAGAGTAAAAGCTTAACCAGATATTCGAGTTTGTACCTAAATACCCAATATTTCCAAAATCATTTGAGGAATTAACTCCAAAGTCAATCATAAGCCCGCTGGTGTGTGTCAAAAAGAAAGGGCAAATTGCATACATTCCTTGGTTAATTGCCCCTGTGAGGTACACTGAATTGTACGGTGACCTCCTGCACCTTTACTGATGCCCTCTAAAAGTCCCACATGGAAGGGTAAATATAATTGCTCGCTAAGATGCATCCATCCTGAAATCTCCGGGAGACAGAAATATTAAAATGAATAGACGGCGCCTGGCAGATCGCTTCCTGCCAGTGATAAGCAATCTTGCCTATTAAGTGTCTCCCAGTGCAGGCAGATACTTACATTCCATGCACGGTCACAGGCATGGCGTGGGATGATTGATTGAATATATCTATACTTTGTATACAGCTAATGAACTGGGGATGGTTGCTTAAAAGGAAGACTGATAGAACCCAGAAGTCTATAGCCAGATTCTGGCCAGAAGGAGGATGAGAAAGCGGTCCAGGGAATCAGAGTAAAGGGAGAGATAAATCAGGTAGATAGACATTATAAACAGGCCTGGGAAGCTGGGGCTTGCAGGCAGTGTGAGGGACTCTCGGGAAACGGGGAGAAATGAGGAAATGGAGCGCTGATGAATGCTTCACTGCCTTCCATCCTTAGCACGCTTGGGTTGAGCAACCGTATGTGCTTTTTAAAAAAGAATCTTCTTTCTAAATCCTAGAAACATCCGCCTGAAAATATGGTAAAAATTGGACCAATGCCCTTCTTTGAGATGCGAGAAAGCAGCTAGGTAAAATGACTGGCTTCATAAGTTAAACGATCAGATTTCCTGATCTTTATTGTTCTTTAAAAGGGAAGTTTAACGTTTATTATTGTTGTCGGAAAAAATAAACAGGAACAGAAAAGCCCATGCTCATTGTGAACACCTGAATAGTTCAGTGTTTTTAGAAGGGCAAAGGGAAAGTTTCTTTGGAGGGGTCTTTCGTTCTTCCTCCAGAGGAGTCCGTAAGTTTGTATGTATTTTTATATTCATTTCTACCCAAGTGCAACGCATGCAATAAGAATTGTACACAAATAAAGTATGTTACGTGTATTGATCCTTTTATTTACAAACAGTATATTGGCCATATGCAGCCTTGTTGGTATGAATAAATTAATCTTGCTCCTTCTAAGATGCCATGATGTATTTCACTAGTTCCTTATTGTTAATCTTCAAGATAAAACAGTCATTTTACCAGCAAATATGGGTTCATTTGGAAATGACAGAGAATTGCAATTCGGGACATGCCAAGTATGGCAAAACCATCGGCAAGTCCCACAAACAAAGGAGAGGAATGTTATTTTATGGAGGAGAAGGAGGAATTTGGGAGGGATTGTTTTGAACAAAAGTCCCTCGGAGAAAAGCAAGAGTTCAGAGTGATGACACTTTCTCATTGCCTGAGCTGCAGGGGTAGTCAGTTTTTTATAGGAGATGCAATATACATCTTTCCCTGTTGGGGCCTGTAATTGATGATTCTTTCCTGTCGAGATTCTTTTGGGGTCTGTAATTGACACATCTGTTGTAGTCTGTAATTGACAATTATTTCTATCATTAATATTTGAGTGATAAGGCTTCCCCTTCTGTGCTCCCCCTTCTAGCTTCTGACTCCATTTTAGTGAGGTTTGCCTTTATTAATTTTCACATTACAAATTCACCTGCAAGTTATTTGTAGTTCTTCTGCTCTGCCAACCGAGGCTATCAGGAACATCTTGGGGGATGCGTGTAAGTGTCTCTGTAATGCAAGCTCCTAGATATGGAATTGCTAGAACCAGAGGTACACAAATTAAAAGTCTGGGGAATATTGCACAACTGCCTAACAAAAAGGTTATTGCAATGTGCCATCCCACCAACTATGTGTAGAAGTTTCCAGAAAAGCTGGCCGGTAGTGGGTGTTTTCACACTTTTGACATTGCCAGACTGGTAGGTGAGAAATGTTTAATTTATATTTCTTTAATTATGGAGTTGAATATCTTTTCATACATTTACTGGGCATTTTTATTTCTTTTTCTCCGTATTGCTTCTTTATATTATTTGCCTGTTTTTTTCTTTTTTTTTTTTTTTCATCTTTTTCTTTTTGACCTGTAAGAAGTATGAAACACGTTAAAGTACTTTGACCAAGCCAGGTATGTTATCAATTACTGTCCAGTTGGTCGTTCACAATCTTATTTTTGTTTATCAAGTATATTTTTTTATATAAAATGTTTCATTTTTACGTAGTCAAAGTTACCTTTATGTCTTATGAACTCATGGTGAAAAAGATCTTGCCCCTCCCCATCCCAAGATTTTGAACAGTATGAATTATTTTCCTAATGGTTTGCATAATTGGAATTTTACATTTAAATCGTTGATCCATCTGAAATGTATTTTATGTTAGAGGGAGATCCAGTATTTTTCTTCTGTATAAACAGGTTTATAGTCCCAACATCATCTGTTAACTAAGCTATCTACCCCCACTGATTGGTAATGCCATCTTTTCTTGGAACCGATTCTGGACTCTTTTATTCCATTGATTTGTCAGGCTAACATTGAGTCAATTCTTTTTTTTTTTTTTTTTAAAGATTTTATTTATTTATTTTGAGCGAGAGAGTGGAAGACAGAGAGGGAGCACAGGCAGGAGGGAGAGGCACAGGGAGAGGGAGAACAGATTCCCCGCTGAGCAGAGAGCCAGACATGGGGCTCGATCCCAGGACTCTGGGATCATGACCTGAGATGAAGGCAGAGGCTTAACTGACTGAGCCACCCAGGTGTCCCAACACAGTCAATTCTGTGCTATTTTTAAGTAGTATAGTTTTGTAAATGCTTTCAATACTTGTCCAGGAAATTTCCCCACATTAAGTATCCTCTCATTTTCCCTAATTGTCACCTGGGGGGCACACATCCATTCAATGTGTGGGTGCCCCCGCAGGATCCCCGATCGCCCTCTAGGTGTGCAGCTCTCCAGCTGAGACAGTGGACGTTCAGCTGGTGAACCCCAAAGGGCTTTCTTCAGCTTCCTTGGTAATAGGGCCCCCTTGGATGGAAAAGCTGTCAGGGCTCAAAGGCGGCGCTATGTTTTGTGGCTTCTCTTCTGCTTGTGGACTCCATGTGCAGCTGGTCGGAGCATGGCTTCCTCCTTTTGGTTATGGTGTTTTTTTTTTTGTTTTTTTTTTTTCTTTAGTACAATGCTCTCCTGTGTGATTTCTTCCCCTACCTGGCACTGACAAACTGGCTTTATCCTCATACTTGATTTTATTGTCCATCCTCTCCTTGTGCGTTAAGGACAGATAGCGGCAGTGTCCACCTGCAGAATTCTCTTTGCCTGTGGAGCCAGGCGGTTCTGCATTCCTGTCAACCTGCCATTTCCTCGGGCGTGTGTCTGTGTGTCTTCTCTGAATCCCGGCCCCCGGTGGAGCTCCTGGCACATCGGCGTGCTCCAGAAGTGATTGATAAGGAAGAAAGGTCCAGAGGGAGGGAGGGGGAGAGGGACAAGATGATGCATGAATGCACCAAGTATTTGGAATGAATAGAACATCTGTCAGACGCAAGGGCCCTGAGGTCTGTTCTTAATTTGATCTTGTGATCTTGTTTTCGTGTTTTAGCACTCTGGGGTCTGGTTTCCTCACACATTGATACCACTCAGTTACCCATATGGGGAGTAGTTAGTACACCCGTTAATAACATTGACTTTGGCATCAGTCAGATGCGAATGTAAGTAATGGCCATACCACCTACTGGGTTTTGAGTGGTGTAATTTACTTTTGTAAGCCTCAGTTTTTCCTCCTTCGATTATCAGTGAGGTTGAAATGGTAAGCATTAACATAGAGCCTGACACTTTGTGTCAGCAACTGATAAGTGTTAGCTCCTACTAATAGGATTTCTGTTATTATTACTATTATTATTATCATTACTGCTATGTAATTATCATCCAGTGATAAGATGATAAATGCAAGTATTTCTTTGGCCATAAGGCCATAGGCACTACACTGAGCAAGACAATACAATAAAAAAAATATTAAGCCCAATGATGATTGTATCCAAAGATGTATTTCTGGGGAACTAACAAAACTTAGCCACTTTGCTTTACCAAAACATCGCTGTCCCTCTGATGATGGGTTGTTGTTAACCAGGAATTAGTGTAAAGCAGAAAGGTGACTTGTTTTGCATCTAGAAAGAATGATTGAAGGGAATTAATGCTGCCTGTTCCACGCTTCAGTCTCAGGGCCTTTGCACTTACTCTTTGCTCTGCCTGGAAAGGTCTTCCTCTCTGTATTTCAATGGCTTCTTTTCTTACTTCTTTCAGAAGAGCCATGTATCAGGGAGGCCTTTGCTGACCACCAGTGTCACACAGCACCACCACCCCGACCACGGGCAGTTCCTTAGCCCTTACTACCACCAGACATGTGCATGTACTTTTATCTTTTTAGTTTTATTTTATTGTGGGAAGAACATTTAACATGAGATCTACCCTCCTAACACGTGGTTAAGTGTACAATACAGTATTGTCAGCTGCAGGGTCATTGTGGAACAGTGGATCTCTAGAACTCATTCATCTTGTGCCATTGAGGCCTAATGCCTGCTGATTAGCAGCCCTGAGTTTCCTCTTCCCCAGCCTCTGGCAATGTCCATTCTACTATCTGATTCTAAGAGTTTGCTTTCAATAAGTCATATAAGTATAATCAGTATTTGTCCCCCTGTAACTGGCTTATTTCACTTAGCATAGTGTCCTCTAGGTTCATCCGTGTTGTCACAGATGACAGGATTTCCTTCTTTTTTCAAGGTTGGATACTATTCCATTGTATGTATATGCCACATTTTCTTTATTCATTCATCCATCAGTGGGCATTTAGGTTTTCTCCACATCATGGCTATCGGGCAGAGTGCAATCATGAACATGTGAGTCCTGATATATTTTGTATATTTATTGTTTGCCTGTGTATTGCCCCTCGTTCCCCATTAGAACCTAAGTGGCATGAGGACTTAGCTTTGCTTTGTTCACTGCTGTATCCTCAGAGTCCAGAATAGAACACTCTCCTCGACTCAGATCCCAGCACCTGTTTCCTTTGTCTTTAATTATGTCCTAAGATGGAAAACCTTCTCAGTCCAAGTTCTAGGCCATGTATGAAAAAACCTGCCAGCGTGGCTGGAGAAGTGATCAGCTTTGGTACCCTTGGAAATTCAGGGTCTTGTGCCTGGTCCCCCTGGAGTACTGGTCCCAGAACCGTGACCCACATTGCCATGATCTCTGAGGCCCATCCTCTTGAGCCATGAACAATGGCGTGTATTAGGCCCAAGTCACTTGCAAGTCCAGTTTCAGTTGAAGAGCCAGACCCACTCAGTATTAGCACCATCACCCTTACAGATCATTTGCAGAATGTTTCATCTCCTGCCTCCTGCCCTTTCTGTATTCTTTTTAAAATTTTTTTTATTTTAATGTTTTTTTATTATATTATGTTAGTCACCATACAGTAAATCCCCGGTTTTCGATGTAAAGTTCGATGATTCATTAGCGTCCTGTTGAGACTTACAGCTACGAGAATTCTTTCTTCCAGAACTTTGCAAACTTGCTAATCTTTGTAATTTGTAATCATTTTGTTACAGTTTTCCCCATTAGAAAGTAAACCCCATGAAGGATGGTACCCTGTTTGTTCTGTGAACTGCCCTGTCCTGACCACCAGGCATAGGGCTTTGTCATAGTCAGAGAATATTAATTTATTGAGCACCGATGGACAGACTGGCTTTTGTTTCACCTTCCCATCCACACTGCATCCTGAAGGTGGTACAAACGGGCTGCCCACCCCTTCCCCCACCGGCCTTCGCCACCACATTCCTAGGTTGCTCTAGAGGCCTCCTGTTTGTTTGGTCTTTTCCCCTCTAGATTCTTCACCCCGCAGTGTACCTCCTATAGCGGGGATCTTAGAAGGATGCTGTTGACAGTGTGGCCCAGAGCACTTTCCTCTTGTCTCCACAGCATACAAATCTTTGCTTACTGGACAGCATCCAGATTTCCTCACCTGGTTTTCTGGGCATCAGACACCCTGGCTTCACCTTCCTCTTCCGTCTCACCTCTCCTGGGCCCAACGTCTTGCTTCTGCCAAACCAGACAACTCACTTTCACTAGATACACCTGCATTTTTCTCATGTGTTTTGTTCATGCAGTGCCCTGTGTCCCAAGAGCCCCCTTACTGTCCCTCTTCCTCAGCCTGTTCTTTGCATCTTTAGGTCCTGGGCTTATAAACAACAAAGACTCTGGTCAAATCCTGAATCTGTTTGGCCCATTGATAACACTTTCCTGAGCTTGTGCTTAATAATCTGTCCAATGGTGGAAAGAATGGCACCCACCTTATCAGGATATTGTGAAGGTTCAATTAGATACTGTATACATGTGGTTTGGCACAGAGCAAGCAGTTATTCCATAAATAAAGTAGTTATTGCTCTTCAAAGCCCAACTCAAAAACATCCCCCTCTGCCAACTCCCTTCTCATCTTCCCAGACATGGTCTCTCTTCTTCCTTACCATCCTCTTGACGGTTGGGGCAGAGTTGGCTGTGTATCAGAATGCTTCATACACGTGTTCTGCCTTCCCTTCTATTCATCAAAGATGAGAAACGCCTTGAAGTTAGGAATCGTGTCTCGTGTTCTCCGCAGTACTCTGAACATCACAGTTGCTCCAGAATTGTTTTTCTGTCTTAATGGACTGAATCATTTTGCTGCTGCTCAGACTACTACTTTCTATCACAATATCCTGTAGATTAGGTAAGGATCGCCTATTTTTCACTTTGGTAATGGCCCAGCAGTGAGGCCCTGATTTTGAGCTCTTAATATGGTACCAGGAAAATCACTGGCGTTGAAAGAAACTAGATCAGAGGGTGAATAAAAAGGCATTTGATGAGGCTCTTAGTGTAACAGAATGTCTCACTCATCTTTTTTCTTTAGTCTTTGAAATAGACAATGGCCTGGAGCCTTCTCGGCAGATGGACCATGTTTGTGCCTTAGCCACTTAACAGCCATTAGCCTAATTCCATACACGGCAGCCAAATTAAATAACAAGTAAGAGCCTATGAAAAGCTGGTTTGGAGACAGGGTTACTACGTCTCGCTTGATGGCCTTCTTGGAAGCGCATGCTCCCTCTCCATGCTGTCAGCCTGGTCCTGGGACTAAGGAGCCTTCCACTCAGTTGCAAAGATGAAGGCCTGCAGGAGAGTTGTCTGTACTCTAGAGATGAGGGGAGAATGTCCCGATTATAAAGTCCAGCTTGCACCCCTGGCTCTTACCCTCCATGCCACCTACCAAGAGGACAACTCACAGTGATTTCTGCTTTCATTGGTCAAAACTTGTGTTAGTGGATAATATATGGCCTTCAGAAGTTCACAGTGAGGAAGCAATACCTCTGTCCTACTGCCAAGAAGCCAGTAAATCCTCCTTTATCACTCTTAATTGTCTTGGGTCTGCATCTTTGCTTAGAGAGCCCTCCTCCAGGAATGCCTCCCAGCCAACCCCGCAACCCTACACATCCTTCAAGGAAGGGTCTCAATGTCTCTGTCCCCAGGCAACTGTCTCAACATGAAGTGCTTCTCAGTTTCACCCCTACTGCGAATGACCGTGTCCTCCTCTGAGCACCCTTCACCCTGAATCTGAACATAATATTTAATGGTATTCATGACTTTCATGCTTGTATTATGAACCTTGGTACATTCAGTTTCTGAAGGGTAGGGACTCTGTATTATTCATCTGTGCACTTCCTATAAGTTTAAGCTTACTTGTACTATGTTGTTATGTATACATATGTGTTCATGCACATGTAGACAATTTTTGAATCAACGCCTGCAAATTCCTAGACATTTTCACTTTATCCTCTCTTTCTCTCAGCTCCTCCACAGTGAACCCACATTCTTTCTGCATGTGGGCAAACAGGTGTTTGCATTTGTAAAATATATCTATCAACTGTCAATGCTCATTACCTGGTTGTCAAGGGGTTAGATTCAGACATCTTCTAGAAAGCGTTGACTGCATTTCTTAACTTAAATTTTGGAAGCAAATAAAAGCTGAAAACTCAAGTTTCATTAAAAAAAAAAGAGAGAGAAACTCACTGCTCAATGCAAGACCCTTACTGCAAGTGATACTTCATGAATGAGTACGCCGGGTTCCCAGGTGTGCTAGCTCTGGCTGGTGACCATTCACGTGCATGCTGTCTTCTCACCTCCGCTATAGAGTGCTCCCCTAGAGCATAGAGAAGAAATATAAAATAAATTAGAGTTGTTTTGTTTTTTGCTGTAATTCTGCTAGTGAGATGTCATGTAGATTGAAGATCCCTAACCCTTTAAGTAACAGAAACGCACTTGTTTGTTTGGGTTAGTTTTATAGATTTAGCAAGATAAGAAGATTGCCACTCACCACGGCTTCTGGACAGAAACCATAAAGTTCAGCTTCCTTTAGCTTCTGGTAAAGAAGAACATGGGATAGAGAAGTCAGACACTGGTTAGTTTTCAGGCATCAGGAAGAGATTGGATGGTCTGTTGTCCTGGCAACATTTCTTTGATGTTGCAATAAGCATGGGAAATGAAGTGCTATGTTGTCCAAAAATAGAGGCATAATATATCCCCCCCCCACTGATATTTTTATAAGGTATTTTCAAAACATATCTTAGGACTAATGGTTGAGATCCATTCTCCTGGTTACAAGGGTGAGGCGTATGTGGTATGTAAGGTACTTAGAATGGCAGAAGCCAAGTTAGTATGGCACGTTTGTGCACGCACGTGTGTGTATGTGTGTATGTGCATGGGTGCGTGTGTGCATCCAACCTAGTATAGACAACAGGCCTTTCCAGACACTACACTACCTGGAGGGGCATGAAATAAAGGGATTAAAGTATTGAAACTATGCTCAATTCTTTGGGCAAGTAGACATTTCCTACCAGCTAATCCAAAGGAAGGAGCTTTCTCTAGGTAAGTAATTTCATTGAATCGGTCACATTATGTGGTTGTTTTTCTGTGGTCTTACTGGCCTGGCACCATTAAGTCTGGTTGAGGCTGAGGGCGAGACAAACTACAGAACAGCCTTAGGCACCCAGACTTCTGTAGAGTTGCAGTTCACGTTCATGACAAGGGAGGAGGAGGAAAGACTAAGAAAAAAAGAAAATTGATGGCAGCCTTAAAAATGTTTAATAAACCAGAAGAAAAGACAAAGAGATCAGAGGTCAGAATGAAGAGAAGGAAAAATAAATGATGTGCCATAAGGAGAATGCAGACCTTAAAAGTGAGTCTGAATAACCCAGTCACTCTTCAGAGATGCAGAAGGCCACCCTGTTTCTTGCTCACCTTATTGGCCACTGTCTTTGGGACTATCAGCCCATCTGTAAGGTTGGGAGGTGAGTTCCTTTTGTTTAATGATCTGTAATTATGTAAGTCAGACCAGAGGGATGCAACAGCATCATCTGACACTGTTTCCCAGGGTGAGATGCTGACAGAGTTGTGATTTAGGGTAGGGTTTCCTTTTCTGTAAAGTCACCAACCTTGTGAAGGATGCCTCTTGGCACTGAAGGGAGTCTGCTTGTCAGGTTAGTTTTGGGAAGGAGACGTAGGCATTGCGAGTAGCACAAGGGGATTCTCTCACCGCTCCAGGCAGGGAGTCTCATAGACCTATGGAAGGGGCAGGAGGGGCAAGACCAGCCTGCTGCCATCTGGTCCAGGCCCAAAGAAGCATGAGGACTGCTCTTATGGCTCAACAGCACCCAGGCTATGGGCTATGGCTGCACCTGGATATGTGCAGAGGCTTCTTCTCTCTGCAGAGAGAAGATGACCCACTTACGTCCTTCATTGAATCCACATTCAGCCAACACGTTGACTTAAGGTTCCCAATGCTGTGGCAGGATTATATAGATTCTTCCTTCCCATCAGCACCTCCTGGGAGCCTGCATGCTTGGTTGGTAATTTCTCCCCATAGTGCTTGGCACAAACTGTGTGCTCAATTAACTTTCACAGAACACATTTTTTTTTTTTTTCCGGAAGCAAAGTCATTGTATGTTTATGGTGGGAAATTTTAGGAAACATTGATAAGAAACACACACACACACACACACACACACACACACACACACACACACACAATGAAAACCATCTGTAATTCACCATCCACAGTTCATCACTGTTAACATAATCATATATATGCATTTAGTTTTTATTTTATGTGGTTATAGATCTAACTACATTTTTGATTTACAGAAATGAACTTCTATATTACATGGTATGTTGTTACATATATATAAAGTATCTTTCCATGTCCTTAAATATCTTACAGATTATATTTCATGGCTACCAAATATTCCATTTTGTAGATGGATCATCTTTATTTAACTAACCACCCTCTCTGGTTGGACGGTTAGGCTATTTCCAGTTGTCATGCTGTTGTAAATACTGTTCTTTCATCTTTGTTGTTAAGACTTTATTCAAAACCATGATTATTTCCTTAGGATAAATGATTCCAAGAGGAATTGTAGCAGAGAATATGCAAATGGCCGGTGCTTGTTGGAATGGGCTGTCAGACTGTCCTCCAGATAGGTTCCTCGTGTGCTCCTTAGCAGGCCTACAAGGCGGGGTCATTTCTTGGGTCACCCCGCCCCTCCCCATCCCCGTTTCCATCAAGGCTGACTGTGTAGGTTGGCTAGTTTGGTACGTAGGTACGTTGCTTTGAGTACAATGAGTTTGAACTTTTCCCTCCCTTGCTGATTGACTCTTTGATTTTGCTTTCCCCCAGTTACCTACACACATGGATCCTGACTGGGCTCCTAAAAGTGACAATATGGCAACTGTTAGGCTTTCTCTCTTTTTGGAGAGGCATCAGGTAGAAAATATACCTCATCAAATGGGTTAAAAATATATTATAAAATACAAGGGGAAAATGTAGATGATCAGAGAGGCTGATTATAAACTGAGGGCAATTATAATTTTTAAGAAAAGCAAACACTCCAAAGATACACAATGACCAAAGAACAAAATGTCTTAGGAAATGCACTCATTAGGTGAGAATTCTGCACCGAGTGCTTTCCATCAAGAAAAGCTAGAAGAAACACCACCCTCTTCCCCACGCCCAGTGCTCTCTTATGACTTAAGGACAGAGTGATTTTGTACTAGTGTCCCCACCAGGGACACATTCTACCCTAGCTCACTGATCCCAAAATATTCTTCTCCTAAATATAAAGTCCGTGCTTTAGCTTTTAAAAACAACGGCAGAAAATGACCAGAGGGGCACTCAGTGACGTTTAAGAATCCTGGGGCAAGGCAGAATGTTCTTAAGATAGCCCCCTCCTTGTCTTGCTGAATTATTTACAAAACCCGTGGGGGCAGAGCCTGAGTGAAGGCGCTTCCTTTCTGAACATGCTCGAGAACTCCCAGGGCCTGGCGGGGAAGCCAGTGTCTCTAGGATGTCTGATACCTGGAGTCAGGGAGTCTGCCATTGATTTTCTTTAGAACAAACCTTTCTGCAAATGCCACAGACCTACATTAGCCAGCACTGTAGAGACCTGGTCAGAGGCAGGCAAGGAGAATAGGGAATTCCTTGTGCGGATTTCATCTCTTCTGGACAGCTGCTTCCTTTAATTCCCATAACAATGGCAGAGAGAAGATGGGTACCCCCACACCGAAGTTGGAATAGTGACCTCGAACGTTTGAAAGTCTTAGTTATTAAAGACGTGATTAGAGCCGTCCACAGTAAAAAGCCATTTGGGAGTTGAGGGGTATGGAAAAATGACAGGCATGATGTTTGGATTGATTTCTTCTCAACAAAGGTGATTTCAGCAGGCTTTTCCAGACGTTTATGATACTTTGTCATGACTTTCGGTCTCTGGCCAGATTTTTCAGTTAAGCAGGGAGGCTTTTAGGAAGAAGGAAACCTTGAGAAGACTCCAAGCCTTTGGGGCTCCTACGGAGCATAAATTCATCTTAAGATGTGTCTCCAGGTGGGTTGGACCATAGTGCAGAAGAATGCTCCCCCCAGGACTTTCCTGCCAGCTCAGGGATGATGTTCTCCCATTCACATTTACTAGCTTCCTTCTCATTCCCTTAAAACTTGCATTTCTGTCCTAGCTGGCTATCTTGCCACTCATTGACAGGCACCAGGCACCCCCTTTGCTCCAGGTCAGCCTCTTGTCCATGCGGAGCACCATCTACCCGGAGCAATGCTAGAACACACCCTGAGTCATGTAAGAGAAAGGAACAGTTCAGGGTTTGGAATCGGAAGTGATCGTGAATTCAAAGCTCTATCACTAACTCTCCCTGTAGCATGAATCAGATTCCTGAACTGTCCGAGAGGGTGGGTGAATATGCTTTTATTCCCCAGCCATCCATTCTGTGCTGCTTTGTGTCTCGTCAGTTACCTCATTTAATGCTGTTAATTTCATCTGCAGTAGGGACTGTCACCCCTGATTTACATATTTGGTAACTGGGGCTTGTAGCCCTCTAAAGTCATGGAAGCTACTGGGTGGTTATGCCGGGATTTAAACACCAGTTTTTATTTTCATGCAAATCTTGTTTTCTCTCCAAGAGATCACAGTTGCCTTACTTCACAGGACTGCTTGAAGATCAGGTGATTATAACACATATGAAAGATAAAACAGTCTTACCGTTATTTGGTTAGTGTTCTATTGCTTCCCTAGTGTAGTCACTGAATTGTTATGAAAAGGCAAGTTTCCAAAGGCCCTGGCTTTGGAGGGAAATGAGACCGCTGGAGAAATAAGGGGCCTTGGAGAAATAAGGGAGGGAGTCTGTTCTTTCTGTTTATCCCAGGAAACCAGTTCCCCAATAGCCTCATTCCAGAAGGTCTGTTGGTCACACTGGAAATGTGGCCGCAGCTCGGCTGTAAGTTTCACCGCTCTGGACTCCGGGCTCCCCTGCCCAGTCTCTGCTTCCCTTTTGCTTATGTCTACTTGTGCTAAAATCATTCTGAAATATTTCCTTTTATCATCACAGGGCTCATGCACCCTTAAACCCTGGAGCCCAATTCTTACTCATGATTTATTGTATTTTTATTTATTTCATGAACAACACGCACAAAAATAAAGATAAGATATGTAAGAGTATTTTAATTTTCATCCTGCTAGTCGTAAACATCCACTGTTTCTATATCTCTCTCACTCCCCCTGGAGCATTTTGGAATGGGGAAGATACATTCATCATCTTATCCTATTTTCCTAATCTCAAATTGGAGGGTGTGGAATGTTCATATTAATAGAGACTTTTTAGAGCCAGAGAGCTCTTCCAAAGGATATAGTAGGTGGATATACATATTTACTTCTCCCATGGCTTCATGTAGAATGTTTAAAGATCCTGGAAACGTTGCTCTAGGAATGGAAGTGGAAGAAGCCGCAGGCTTCATGGTTGATTGCTTTTCTGATTGGTGCCATAAAAAAAAATGCATTAGAGAGAGAATGTTTGATTTAAAGAGCGCCTAGATGCTGACACCACCTCTGTTTGTTTTCCTTCCTTTAGCAGAAACCTTGTAAAATTTTTATGAAGCATTAATGGATCTGAGATTTTCTCAAGCAAATTTTATGAGGTGAGCTTAATCCCACACATCCGACCCAATTTAGCAGTCTTTAGAGACATAGAACATAAAAAGCTCTTAGAAAGTATCTTGGGTACCTCAGTGCCGTAGGGGAAATGGCATCAGGCAAGGAAAGGGACGTTGCTCACCCAGGATGCTTTGACTTGAAGTTCCAGAGTCCGCTGGGTGGTAAAAGGAATAACCGTGCAGGATGGAGTAAAGAGATATCCTGGCCACAAAGAATGCCACACAGGTGAGCAGAAACTGCAGGGATTAAATCTTCATTTATAATTTAGCATACACTTCAAGAACTTCCCCATATCACTCTATTCATCAATGAGAAAATCACATTAAGAAAAACACGAAATTATTTGTATCAACAATTCCTGTGATGTGAACCTGAAATCAATGGCTTTGATCTTGGAGAAATACACACACGCGCACACACACACACACACACACACACACCACTTTCCCTCTACCCTAATTCCTTTTCTCCATCTGAAACAAAAGGGCTTTGAAGATGATAAATTCATTTTGGTATATGCCGATGGGTGACTCTGCACTTTGTAATGTGAAGTTTGGTATTTCACAAACCAGGCAGCTCAATGTGTCTTAGCAAAGTAGTGAAAAGCGGGAGTCCTCCCCAGAGGAGTCCTCCCATTATGTTGCTTTTGTCCCACAATGGCGAGTTCTTGTCATTTATTGTGGGCATTCCATTAAGTGTATGACCAGCTTTCAGGGGGAACAATGTCTTTGGAAAGAGAGACCGGAACCCCCACTTACTAAGGCATCTTAGTGCCCTGTTCAACAATTGTGAAGAGTCTAGATTTTACCTGACTTTTAAGCTAACAGGGTGGCTTGCTGCTCTTTCATGGATGCTGCCTGAAGACACAAGACTCCTGGGTCAGAGACAAAGGACTTCACTACTCCTGGCACAGCAAGGGGCATGAGTTTCGTGTTCATACCAGTCCCTTTTGTCCTTCAAGTCCCAGGAGGGTGATGTGTGTGGCCCAGGTAGATGTGATATACTCCGTTTGTGTGACTATGGGTAGGGGGAGGGGAGGACAACGAAGGATGTTGGCAGATGTCTTGTGAGTGTTGCAGGGCCTGGGGCCATCCCCTACTGTTTCTGATACATTTTCTGTAAGTTTAAGGGGAATAGTGACCGAGTTGTGATCAGAGCCATCACGAGAGGTATGGCAGACTCAGCAGTAGGTTAAATTAAGGTGTTTGCCACAGTTTGGGAGTAATGTACCAGGTGCTTTTCCTCATGAGGTAGGGTGCATGGGTAGTTCTGAAAGACAAAGGGTGATTTGTGTCCCTTCCTCCCTGTACTTCCCAGGATCTGACGATCCCTCCCCAGGGACCTGGGTTTTTGCCTCTGTCTCAACGAAATTGGTGTGTCTTATCTAGTAGCTATTATTTCACCTTTTCCAATCATCTTCTGCTTGTACCTAGATCTTTTATCTAGAAGAATCAAGTGCAAGAGTCTCAAGGGCATTTCATAAAACTTACAGAGATGCATTATGTTCCCGCCTTGGCCTGTGTGCCACTGTAGAGGGATTTGGACAAGAGCATATGCAACCACGTAGCCATTATCCTTTTGATTTAGGACCATGTTGGTCCAACAAGAGAATCCAGGAGGCTACCCCAGAATTGAGTTTGAACCCTCTAGATCCCCTTTTGGTCATGTTGCCATCCAGAGGGTAGACCCACCAGGCTGTCCTGGGGTTGCTTTTATGGGAAGGAAGGAACAACATGCCCAGGAATGGTCAGGGTGATATCTTGAATTTTCAGGAAAGGCTGTTATTATCCTCTTCCTAATCCCCAATTTATTTTGTCCTGTTTATTACCCAGGAAGTGGCTAAAAAGAAATGATTTCTTTCTTGGAACAGACACATTCAGGAACCAAAGTGATATATTAAGGTGTGTGGATTAGGAGGAGGCAAGGGAAAGAGTCAGAAATCTTTTTGATTCAATTTTTCAGAGGCTGTTCCAATACTCACTGATATCAGATGCCTGTGGCTGATAGGGAGAATAAAGGTCCATCAAATACCTTGACTATCAGCCCTTTGTTGAGTTGCTTTAATGATGAAAGCTATAGCACTGCTAGACTGCAAAGGCTCTAGAATGCTCAACACCTGACCCAGATTAGTTTTAAGGGCCACAGAGTTTGTGGCTAAATTAGCAGATTATATTGGAACAGTGGCACCATACCCTGAAAAATGTCCCCGGTAGTGAGGCAGCATCAATAGCCCTGAAGAGGGGGAGTGAACGGTCAGATGTTGTCAGTTTTTCAGTAATGGCCAGGAGCAATGCCCCCAGGCAATGGACTTCCCCACTACCACAAGATAAACAGGTCAACTTTGGCAGGAGTCACAAGTGGTGGCCTTTGCATTGGACACATAGAGTCATTTGCCATGTGCCCAGGCTAGGATGGTAGATGCATTGTCATGAAAAGTTCAGCAAAGCATCCAGACATCAGTGGTGCCCATCAAAGTTGTGTAACTTCATCCCAGTTGGTGTCATGAGAGAACCAGTCCTTGCTGTGGGGAATCTAAATGAGAAACCAAAGGTTTGATTAGAAGTTCTGTGATTTGTTTCCACAGTTCATGGCTCCAAAGAGGGGTGTCTCGTCGTTAACTCCATAGTTTTCTTGGTGGTAGACCAAACAGCTAGGCTGTTGACAATAGTCCAGGAATCAGTATAAATGTAACAAGATTCATCAAGGAGAGTATTAACCAGAACTGTGTGAACAGCTTTGAGTTCTGCCCACCGAGCAGAATGACCATGTCCATTTTCAGTTCTGTTCTATTGGAGCTAAGGTTGAACAGCTGTTGCCATCTAGAGGATACCATTGGGTTTCAGCTTAGCTGAACCATCAGTCAGCCAAGTTCAGGCATTTAGGGGAGTGTCTGAACTGAGGGCTTCACTGGGTCAGTGGCTTTGATTCAGACAATGGACGTGGGGATAAAGTTTCCTCAGAGGGATAGCTGACACTTTGCATGTAAAGCTGAGATGCCGCTGAACTAGGCAGCCTTCATTCTTTTTTTTTAAAATTTTTTTATTATGTTAGTCACCATACAGTACATCCCTGGTTTTTGATGTAAAGTTCGATGATTTATTAGTTGCGTATAACACCCAGTGCACCATGCAATACGTGCCCTCCTTACTACCCATCACCAGTCTATCCCAATCCCCCACCCCCTCCCTCTGAAGCCCTCAGTTTGTTTCTCATTGTCCATAGTCTCTCATGCTTCATTCCCCCTTCTGATTACCCCCCCTTCTTTATCCCTTTCTTCCCGTACCGATCTTCCTAGTTCTTATGCTTCATTCTTGAAGAGATCATTTCCACTTGACAAGCAAGGCTTGTTGAGCTCTCCCACCTTGACAGTCATTTGGCCCTAATTGAGACACCTCAGAATAGGAATATCAGACTGGAGAGTCTCAAGGCCTCTTAGGTAACATGTTCAGTTTTGACAAGAGCCCAGTAGCAAGTTAATAGCCGCTTTTCAAAAGAGGTGTATCTGGTAGCCATGTCAAAGAGGGAGAGGGGCCAAAATTCCAAGGTACACCTCTGGGTGAGCCAGCCTCTCTTTGCCACAGGCTCCAATCAGCAAAGTCATTGCTCACAGGAACAAGTAGCTCTGAGGGGTTATTAGAGTCATGGGACACCAAAAGTAGAGGTGCCGCAGGTTGTTGGACAGCTGCCAACACAGCCTGTTGGTTTGGGCCCCATGAAAGGAAGGTGATTCGAGAGTTAGTCAGTATAGAAGAGCAAGTAGGATGCTGAAGTAAGGTGCATCCTTTTTTCTATTACCCAGCAATGAGATGCCAGACCTTCTTGGTGGCGAGGGGCTGAAGAGACAGCAGTTTTCCCTTGATGTCCATGGGGGCTGGATATTATGAATCTATCCACATCGTCCAAAGAAACTACTTGGCAAGCAGGCCCTTGAATTTTATAGGGGTTTATCAGCCAGAGTTCCCTGCTGGTGGAGGTGTGATAACACTGCATCCAGGGTCATTGAGACTGAGGCTTCTAACTTGCCAATCAGCTAGATATCAACCAGCGAGTAAAAGCTTTGGACATCAGAGTATAGAGGCATCACTGCTAAATCTTGACCCAGGCCCTGATGACACATGTCAGGGGAGTTTGTCACCCTGGCACTTCTCTACCTCCAGCTCTCCCTAATCAAGAGGATCCCTCTGACATTTCTGGGATGTGAAAGTACAAGTTTATAACACATCAGTTCCTACTGTTGATGGAGAAGCAATCACAACAACAACGGTACATTGAATTGGCTTAAAAGGCCCAGCCTGCTGGTTCGCATTAACTTCTCTTAACTCTGCTTAAACCTCATGAGCTGAATCTGAGTGCCTCTCCACAATGGGAACTGGTAGAATAGTGAGTGAGAAGCCATCCTAAGTGGGATGGCCTAGGGAATATTTTGATTCCCTCCCCTCCTCATGGTTCCTGAGCATACATGGGGACAGGGGGATCTCAGCCCCATCCCTAATCATCTTTCTTCTTAAGACCGCTAAACAGAGTAGAAGGAGTCAGAAGGATGAAGGGGTTTGGAGGGAGAGAGCAGCTCCGTGCCAATAGGCCAGGAACTACCAACCAACCAAATTTCTGGTATTTTCAATTTACTCAGAGTTCTGGATCATCATTGCTAAGGCCATTTATGTTAGCTCTGGGGATTCCTGGGCTCAACAGCTATAGCCATATTGTCTTCCCAATGGGGTTGTGAGGTTTGCTGCCCCATTGTCCTGATAACATCCCTTGCTCCTCCTACTTGGAGGAGTGTAAGCAACAACCGATCCCCATTCATGAGACTGTTCAATCCTACCTCTCACCGGTCTCCAAACATTCAGTCATAGGCAGGACCATGGAAACCCTCGTTCACTACCCCCTACCCACTCTTGATTAGGCAATGGCCTTTGCTATGGGATCCTAACTGGTTTATGTCCTCTCATGCAGCCTGTGAGGCACATATCCTTTCTGTTCCAGAAGGCCATATCTCCATTACCCTCACATTCTTATTATCAAAACCTTTCAGGAACTGTGGAGGGTCTGAGATTTTACTTAACCATCAAACCAACAAGGTAGTCTGCTACTGTTGTGTAAATGCTTGCAGAAGGCACAAGATTCCTGGGTCAGAGGCAAAGGGCTTCATTACTCTGTCACAGCAAACAGTGTGAGCTTCGAGTTCACATCAGCTCTCCATGCTCCTAAAGCCCACAGACGATGTGCAGAGCAGCCATGCGGGTGCTATGCACGGAGTGGCTTTGCTTCATAGCAGTTAACCCCAAGTTTAGGGAATCTGAATCTTTTATAATGAGCTGCAAGCAAACCTGCTTGATATATGTCTAAGAGGAAGACATTATCTTCATTATACTGGGCAGTAAATAACATGTCCTCTTCTCTGGAAGGAGATACTATCTCCATAAATATCTGTGATATGATTGCCAGGTCCCTTGTTTGCAAGAGGAACAGAAATGTAAGTGACCCATGGTGACTTTTTCCTGAGACTTTGATAAAAAGATTTGAGCCAGAGGCACTGAGGAAGTAGGCTGTTAGAGCTCCAACCCCCCTGGCTTTCGAGCATCCTTTGATTCAACAACTACTTGCTAGAATGTTCTAGAATGTTCTAGGCTCTAGAATAGACACAGAATATATAGTAACTCATGTAGAAATGATTTCTTCTCTGACAGAGCTGCTATAGGCAAAATAACGAGCAGAGTGACATAGTGCCTACTATGCCCTAGGTCTTCTGTAGGTAATTTACATTGTACTCATCAAAATGACACTTGGAGGCAGATACCATTGTTATTATGCCCATATTTACAGAGTAGAAAACTGAGACCCTGAGAGGGAAGGTCGTGGAGTCAAGATTCAGACCCAGGTAGGTTCTTCATTTTGTGCTTCTAACCACTATCCTATCCTGCTTCTAGTGGAGTCACCACACAGCATCATGAATTCCGTTATTTTACAATACAAGAACTGGGGTTGTGCAGGAGAAGGTTCTAAGCCACATCGAAAGGCATCCCAAAGGCATGTGGCACCGAAGAATAGTCCTGAAGGGTGTGTGGGTCTGCCTCATTGAAGGTGGGGGGAGAGATTTGCCAGTAGTGAAACTGTGTGTGCAAAGGCATTGGAAGTGAGTTGGGATGGGTCATGATACTACTTTGATGGCTCTTTTACTCATCATGATGGGTAATATTACATATTACTTTGGAACGAAGAAGCTTGATGAGTCTTCTAATTCACAGCTCTTTGACGTGTTTTTTTTAACTAAAATATTCTATACTTTTATTATTGAGATGTTGCCTGAGCTTCTAAAATGTCAGCAAAGTAAACCAAGGCATAGTGGAAATGACAAAACCCATCATTATCTGGGCTTCATTTATGTAGAACTCGTAGACCCCAGGTGCCTAATTAGTTAGCAAGTAGAGACATTAAGACCAGCTTTGTGTGGGATTATGGGAGAGAAGAATAAGATTCAAAGCCGGAAATCTGTTTGGACATTGACAACTTCTTTGATGGTCTCTCTTTATTATGGGATTGCATTAGGCATCCTTTTCCCCTTGACCAATGGCTACATCTTACTTTCATTGTCTACCTCCTGGCAGCACGTGGAGGGGGGGTTCCCTGGGCTGTGAGCACTAGCCCAGTTACATTGGTCTTCCCCACACTAACCTTCTATATGTTCAGCCCACGTTTTCCTTCTTGGCATCTCCAGATGGAGAGTGCCCTGTGATCTGACAGCTCTGAATAATTGATACCCGCTCAGACTGAAGTCGAGTTTAGGTTTTGTGGTTCAGCAGGATGCTTTACTCTTGTTGACCTTAACCTTCAGAGGCACTCGGGCATTACTGAGAGATCAATAAAACTTCCCTGGGCTGGTCTGAGAGGACAGGAGCCTGACAGAGTGATGATCAAGAGGAGAGGGAAGGAAAGATTGTGCTATAACCTAGGGAACAGGAAAGGGAGGGTGTGTGAGGCAGTGGAGGGGTGGGGCGGGGGGGGGGGATGGGAAGCATGTGAAGCGGAAGAGAGAAATACTTTTCCAGAAGGATGAAATGAAAAATAAAGTGATGGGGAGAGAAGGGGCTTGACAAAGAGAGAAGAGTATTGGAAGAATAATAAACAGAAGCACAAGGACAACTGAGGGAGGGAAATACAGGAACGGAGGAGATTTATTCCTTAGCCCTCATGAATTGAAGTCTACAGTATGCAGAGCTGTACTGGGGCCGTCTCAAGGAACTCAGCATCCCACGGGAAGGAGACAACTAGGAGCCTTATAGAGTGAGGCAGGGTCAAGTACGGGTCAGAAGAAAGGAATTAGGTCACTGCGGTGTATTGCAGGAAGGGAAGGGACTTCATGTCTGAATGGCAACTATGTGCTGAAAGGACATCTGCACAACACTTAGTTTACTTATTTATTATACGTTTATCTATTACTGATGATATTATTTTGTAGTACTTAATATGTGTATAATTATTAATTAATTTTTTTAGTTTAATTATGAAATAACTTTAAGGTAGGAATTATCCCCATGTTAAAGACGAAGAGATGGGAGCTTCTAGACGTTGGGTGTTTTGAGTAAGCTCACTGGTAAATGGTGGAACTTGACTATGCACTGGTTTCTTAGGCTAAGCCTATATGCTCTTTTCACCGTCCGAGGCTGCCGCCTACACAGTGAAGCATTACAGTGATTTATTCCTAGGGAGGCATTGGAAAAATCTTCAGTGAACTATAAGCTAATTGAAGGTGGAGGCTGTGTCTTTTTCTTTTCTACACCTACCATGGCTAACACAGTAAATACTGCCTAAAATATGCTAAAATCTTTGTGGAAACAAGGAAGAGATGGAGGGAGGCAGAGGGGGAGTGAAGGAGGGAAGAAGTCATGAAGGAAGGAAGAGTGGGAGGGAGGAAAGGAACTGTATTTGGGTCGAATCTAGAAGAGTAGGTTGTATTTCCTGGGGATGGTTGTGGGAGGACGAGCACTGGAGCTTGAGTAACATAATCAAAAGTATGGAGTGTGTGTGTGTGTGTGATCAAAGAATTCCAACTAGATTCTAGACTGAAGACAATGGTGGAAGATAAGATTGCTGAAACAGAATGAGTGCTCATTCATTCATTCATTCATTCATTCAACAAAGACTTTTTGAGTGACTACTATGCCTAGGCATTGCTACAAGGGCTCAGGATATGCTAGTGAATGTGAAGATAAATACGCTCTTATGGATCTTACATTCCAGTGAAAAGAGACAGGCAGTAAACATAGAAATAAAGTACACAGAATGTAAAAAAGTAGTAAGTGCCTACGAGTGAAAAATGGAACCGAATAGTGAGATGAGACACAGGGACAGGGTAGGTAGTATATTTAGGGTAAATCATTAGGAAGGTGGCATTTGAGTAATACCTTGAAAGAGGTGATGGAATGATGAACACATCTGTCTAGGAAAGGAATTCTGGGCAGAGGGAATAGGCTGTGTCACAGCCCAGGAGAGAAGTGAACGTGAAGTAGTCACAGGACAGCCAGGGGCAAGTGCGGCGGGCTGGGTGCATCAGGCAAAGTTGGCAGGTGGAGAGGTGACAGCGGCCTGGGTCACGTCAGGCCTCAAGGACTGTCTCACCAAGAGGGAGCCACCGGACAGTTTTGAGCAGAGGAGTGACATACGTTTGGAAAGCAGTACTCTGGCTGCTCTGTGGGGGCAGGAGTGGCCGCAGAGGGCCAGTTAGGAACAAGCCATAGATGATGGCGAGGAAGGTGTCTTCAGTGGGTGGGCTCCCCGGGCCAGGTTCTGGGTACATTTAGAAGGAAGAGCCAATAAGATTTGCCGATGGATTAGATGCAGAGTGTGAGGGAAACAGAGGAGTCAAGGGTGGCTCTAGGGTTTCTGGCTAAAGTTGCCAACATCTGGCTTGGGAAATATTGTGGGTTATGCAAGTATGTCAGAAGAGATCAGGAGTTATGTCGTGCACAGTAAGATGGGATGACTGTTAGATACCCTAGAGGAGACGTGCAGTGGGCATATGAATATGAAATAGGTTGGAATTTAAGGGGGCACCCAGGCAAGAGGTTTAACACTGGGAAGTCATAAGCACATGGATGGTATTTAAAGTCATGAGGGTAGAAAACACTAATTTGAAAAGATATAGGCACCCCTATGTTTATTGCAGCATTATTTACAATAGCCAAGATATGGAAACAGCCCAAGCGTCCATCCATAGATGAATGGATAAAGAAGATGTATGGGGGCATCTGGGTGGCTCAGTTGGTTAAGCATCTATCTGCCTTTGGCTCAGGTCATGATCTTGGGGTCCTGGGATCAAGACCTGTGGGGAGTCTGCTTGTCCCTCTCCTTCTGACCCTCCCCTAGCTTGTGCTCTGTCTCTCAAATAAATAAATAAAATCTTTAAAATATATATATTTATATATATGTGTGTGTGCATATACATAATATTCCATTATATATATATGTTCATATATATGAATGAATTTATATAAATGAATATATATGTCTCTATATATTCATATACATAAATGAATATATGTGTATAAAAATGAGGTCTTGCCATTTGTGACAACATGGATGGACCTAGAGGGTATTATGCTAAGTGAAATTCAGATAGGAAAAGACACATACCATGTGATTTCACTTATATGTGGAATCTAAAACCAAAACAAATGAACAAAAAACCCAAAACAGACATATAAAGAGAACAAACTGGTGGTTGCCAGAGGGGAGGGGTGGGGGAAAGGGGGAAATAGGTGAAGGGGATTAAGAGGTACGAACTTCCAGTTATAAAATAAGTCACAGAGATGACAAGTACGGCAAAGGGAAGACAGCAATATTGTAATAATGTATGGTGACAGACGGTGACTACGTTACCGTGGTGAGCACTGAGTAATGTACAGAATTGTTGAATCACTCTATTGTACACCTGAAACTAATACATGGTATGTCAATTACACTCCAATAATCAGTTAAAAAAAAGAATAGTTACATATAGATACATGTTGTTCATGGATATGTATCCCCAGTACTTAAAACAATGCCTGACACAGAGCATGCTTAATAAATACTTGGTAAATGTAAAAAAAAAAAAACTCCACAAAAAAACAAAAAAAGGAAAATCAAAAACCCCATAGTTTTACAAGCAGAGAGAGAAAAGGTCCAAAAATCACAGCTGCTCTCAAATGCTGTGCTTAAGGTTTGAAACTATATTTTTTGATTGATGGAAAGCTATTGATAGTTTTTTTGAGAATCAGGTAACAAAATCTCAACTGGGCTTGTTTTGTTGGTGCTTTTTGTTTGCCTGTTTTATCCACATGCCATTCTGGTGGCCCTGTGGCAGATGGCTCTGGAGGACCAGTCAGGACGTTGGTGCATGGATTCAAGGGGCTGTGTGGAGGGATAATGAGGACCCGAAAGGGAACCATGGTAGTGGGGATGGAGGAGAGCAGGGAAGCGGGGAAAGATAAAGGCAAGAAGGGACAAGACAGCAAAACCAATTTTCCTTTCACCCAGTTCAAAACAGAAATCACCAGATCAATAGAAAAGAAAGCATAATTTAAACCTGAAAAGAAGGTTTTTGTGTTTTCTTTCTCTCTGTTTTTGTTTTATTTTTATTTATTTATTTTTTTAAAGTGCTTGAGGTATGGCTATGGTTTACAATGCTTTGCTTCCTGGCCGGGGGGTGGGGTGGTGGGGGGGTGGGGGGGAAGCTGACAGCAGTAGGCAGGGAAAGTAGACGTTGAGTTTTAAGTATTTCAGAAAACCAGTTCCTAGCTGAACTGTGGAGGGTGAAGAGCTGTCCCTTTTCATTCATTGGTTAGCCTACTCAGAATCTGAGAGAGAATTTGTGAGACAAATAGAACCGAGTCATTCTGATAGAAAGATGAAAGTGTCGCTATCCCCCCAACTCCCTTGGCCTGTTAAATAATTGCAGTCATACTACCTTACATAGGAATAGAGTAAAACTAAAATGCATGAGGTACCGAGCCATGTGCATAGCACATGGGAACGAGTATTTGGCCAACAAGAATGCTTTCCAGTGTATTTATTTATTTTTAAAGATTTTATTTATTTATTTGAGAGAGAGAGTAAGAGAGAGAGAGAGGGCACTAGTGTGGGGGGGCAGGGAGAGGCAGAGGGGGAAGCAGACTCCCTACTGAGCAGGGAGCCCCATATGGGGCTCCATCCCAGGACCCTGGGATCATGACCTGAGCTGAAGGCAGACACTTAACCAATTGGGCCACCCAGGTGCCCCTGCTTTCCGGTTTAAAATTACTGTGATTGGCTTCATCAGAATGAATTCTCACAACAAGGCAGTGAAGAAATCAGGGATTCCCTGCCTCCCCCATCTTTACTAAAGTAACCAAGCCCTAACCAGGTGAAGTGACTTACTCACATCACAGGCAAACAGCACCAGGATTCAAACTGATCTGCAAGCCGAGGTCTGCTTTCCCACAGCAGGTGCTACCTGGTCGCAGAGGGCCATGCCACTGAACCCCTGGTGTCTGCCGCAGCCTCAGGCCTGTCGTGTGCCATGGCAGAGCTCATGGTCCTGTAAGCTCAGCACCATCTTTGACAACTGTGTCTTGAAACTATTCGGGTTCAAGAGTGGCGGGCTACTGCCGCCATCCCCAAATGCACCCAGCAAAGGTGAAAGGTCCACTCCAGGGCTGGTGGAGGGGGTCGCAGTGAGCGTCTGTTCCTTTATTTCTTATCCACGAAGTATGCCATCTTGCCTGAGCAGGGTTTCGTCTTCCTCACTCTGTGCCCTTTGCCCCCACATGTGTGGTAGGAGCATAGTCTGCTTTCGAGCTGAGGTGATCGTTGGGGTATTTGATCTCTCACAAGGCACAGGTATCATAATTCCTCTTTCAGTTCTATAAATCACACCAGTCCTCCCAAAAAAGGCATTTTCAGTAGCACATTAAATGACTGAACACAAACACCCTTCTGTCCCCTTAATTCTCTGGATGATTACTTCAAGTTATCTCCCCGCCGCCTGTTTCTCTTCCTGCACCTTGTGTCTATCGAAGACCGTTGGTGTTTAAGACCTACCTGATGGATTTGTTTGTCAGCAGGTGAGGGGACTCTGCCTCTGTCCCTGAAACATCTGTAATGACACACATTTAATTATGGGGCCAATACAATACAGCAGCGGGGCTTTTACAGATCGATTAGCACGCAGCTCAGGATTAACAGCAGAAGAGGACTCATTCTGCTTTCCATTTGGGTGGTAGGCTGCTTAAGGATCCTAGTACAAAGGCCAAGGTCTTTGTAGGAGTATTTAATCAGAAGTAAAGCAAGTTTACTCAGGCGTCTTGGTTCATTATGAGAGATGGGACGTGCCCTGAGAGAGGGAGGTGGTTGAAGGCGGGCCATGTTCTCTAGGAGACCTTTCATGGTTTTTGTCTTCCTAACCTCAAAACCACTCCGTTGTTTTAGCCATTCTCTGTATGAGTCATATGCACTGGTTCGTGTTCCTCTGTGATCATTCAAAACTATGTCTTCTTAACCTGATACCATTTGGAGATCAACTCTGGAGGGCAGGGCCCTTTAATCTGTTGGTTTCGAGGCTGGGTGGGGAGGGGGGAGGGCACGGTGAGTCTCCGTGCCTCTTACTATGGATTAGAGCCACACTATGGATGTCAGGGGCTTCCATGTTGGGGTTTGGTGGTACGTGATGTGAGCAGAAGTACTTTAGACTTTGGGCAGATCTGCTGCTTTGAAGTTGTCTCATTATCTCTAATTTTGAGTACTTCACAGAATGGACACTCTATATATTTTGGAAAATGATATCGTGCTCTCCAGACTGAACTTTTTCTCTAAACTCAAAGAGCCCTCTTCCCTTTCTCCCCTTTCTGTGTTTTCATGTTAGTGTAAGGAAAAAGAGATGACAATTCATATATAAAGGCAGTGAAAGTAATGCTGTGGAAACTTCACCCACACCTTATCACAGCCAAATAATTGTCCGCATGCATCCAAGTCAAGAATGATGGTGTTAAAAGACACTCATCATGGCTCCAATTTCCTTACGTTTCACCTTGACTCAGTCTCTGTAGGCCATGGGATTCCATTGTGTGTTTCCTGTTTGTCCCATGTTCTACCTGCCAGTGAGCTTGGGGTGAAGTGTGTTTCCTTTGGGCCCCTCTCCATGCCCGCACAGGGCAAACTGTACCTGCACAGAAGGATTTTCAGTACCGTCTACTAAACAGTCAGTTCTCTCTGTTGCTTTGCTGGGCTTCTATTTCCCTGTTGAGTTCCTATACATACTCAGTTCTTTCTCTGAGCTCCTGTCAATTCCATTGGTCTCTGGGCCTGTCCTATACTGGTGTATTATTCTAGTCTTAAAATGAATCAGGAAAGTTTTCCTTTTATGTGTGTGTGTGTGTGTGTGTGTGTCTGTGTGTGTGCTTTATTACTTGTGACTGTGTTTCTGCCTGGATCCCTACATCATTTTTCTGTCCACCATTGTTGGTAAAGCTTATGATACAGCTCTCGTGGTCTCGTAAGGTTCTCAGAAGCTATTCTGGACCAAAGGACTCTTAATATATTTTCTTCTTCTGTTGTTTGATTATAAACCTCTAAGAGCTGCAACATTGATACATCTTTTGTTTCTCTATAAATTGCCAGGCATAGTGTCAGAGGCAGTTAATTAAGATGTTTTTAAGGATAAAAGAATAACACCACTTACCATCTCACCATATCATTCTAAATGAAAGAGACTCTAATGACTTTTGTGGCTGTGAGTAAATTGTGAGTCTGCTTTCTCATTTTGAACTCATCTCATTCAGAGAGGTCTAAATCATGGTGTAGTCTCTAACAGTTCAGACCAACAAATAATCAGACATATAAACAAATAGGCTGACTAACAACAAAACACTATGTACGGAACAGTTTACTTAACTTCAGGGGTCTTGAGGACTCGCAAAGAAGTCTAGATTCATTCAAATGGACTCTAAGCTCCCCAGAGAACATTCGCCTAGCCAGAGCTATCTTCTCTATGTTCCCATCTACAAATATGTCAGCAGGATGATTCCATGAAAGCGAAGTGAAAACAAGGCCAGATCTCCCTTTTATTCCTTTTGGTTCATTCTCTCTTTTGGGGGGAACGCAGAGGAGGGAGTTGAGCACAGGACTCGGCTATAATAACTCCAGGCTTTTGGAATTCCAAAGCCTAGAAGTCTAAACGTGGGACTCTCCCTTACCCCTTTCCACTCAGCATGCAGATTCAGTTTAGCTCCTCACTGTCCAAGGGTAGACTCTGGTGGCTTTATGAGTGGTTCTCCTGTGAATTATCCATACCCGCCCCTCTGTTCCACAGTGGTGAACTTGTTAGGGCAGGAGTGATGTCCCTTGTTCTACACCTGCCTTGTTTCGAAGAGTGACCCACGAGATAGGCGTTGGAGACCTGTTTGAAGGAATGAAAAACTAGGTGAGCGAATGAATTGTGGTAAAACCATAAATGAGAACTTTCTACTTACATCAAATATGTGTAGCCTAGCCCTTTTAAGACAGGAATCCTTTTGCACCTTGCTTAGCATCTCTGGACATTCGTTCTATGGGTAACTTGAGTGATACTCAGCATTGACCTGTTTACCATTTGCATGTGAATTCATGCCTCTTTGCTTTCCTGTTAATTAATTCAACAAGTATTGATTTAACGTCTACCATGAGCACAGTAGAATGTCTGAAAGGTGCGCGAAAGATGTGTATTGTGAAAATAGATCAAAACATGAGAGCATGAGCTCTTGGGTCAGATTGCCTCAGTTCAGATTTTGACGCTGTTACTTAGAAGAACACGAATTTGGAGAAGTCACTAAAATGCCCTTTGCCTTAGTCTTCTCATCTGAAAAATACTATTTTTCTCATGAGTTATTGTGAAAATTTAGTGAGATAATGTGTGTGCAAAACCTGGCACATTTTTTAGCCTATAATTACTAGGTACCAGTGTTATTACAGTTTAACTAGCAAAACTCTCAAATTTAGGTGGGGAAATAAAGCATAGCTGGGGCAGTTTAAACTTTTGAAAAGGCTAAGGCATATCAGAGATGTTTAGATTATTTATGCCTACATTGTGTCTTTTGAGCAGAATTTGCAAACTCCTCATAGGGGTCTTCCAATATTGACAGATGAGTCTTCTTCTCTTAGTGGAAGTTCTTCAACCAGGGGATCCTGAACCATTTTATTTTATTTTATATTTATTTTATTTTTTAAAAAATTATTTATTTATTTGCCAGAGGCGGAGGGAGAGAGAGAGTACAAGCAGGGGGAGCAGCAGGCAGAGGGAGAAGCAGGCTCCCTGCTGAGCAAGAAGCCTGATGTGGGACTCGATCCCAGAACCCCGGGATCATGACCTGAGCCAAAGGCAGATGCTTAATCAACTGAGCCACCCAGATGCCCTGAACCATTTTATATCTCAGAAAACATTCTGATCATATAACTGCCTGCTCTCCTGGTCCATTTTCTTTGTATCTTCTGTATCGTTAGGTAATGGGTGGGACTAAAATCAGGATTTTTCATTCTTAGGGAAAGTCTGGTCTCCTATGTTTATAAACCACAAAAAGTTAGGAAATGAAAAATCAAGAATGAAAATTTAAATGCTTAGGCCCCTCCATGGATAAATGTGTCATCATCAGAGACTTCCTTTTCTTGTAGCACCCTCCGGGATTAGGGGAAGGTGAGTGCATGAGTGTGTGCGTGTCTGGGCCACACACACGAGTGGGAGCTGCTTACTGCCTGATTTCATACACTTCTTGTTTCACACTATTTCAGCCCAAGACAAGATGGGTGTCTTTTCTGAGCAGTCTCCTTCTCATGAAGGAGTGCATGGGTTGAGTTTGAGAGTCCTCAGGTTTCTGCTCTTACACTTGAAAGGAAGAGGGTCACGAGGGGAGTGGAATTTCAAGTCTCCGCGGTGAGCGGGAAGAGGAAGAAGTTCTGCACAGACTCTCCTGCTGTTGATTTTGGAGAGCTCTGTGGTGCGCTCTGTGCAGGAGCGGGGATGTGACGCGCCAGATGTGGGACCCCATGGGCCTCATCAGAGAATCAAGTGCTTCCAGCATCGGCGGCCAAGTGTCCTTAGTGAGGCCCAACCCCTGTTCCGCGGGGCCTTGTTACCCTTTCAGAAAGAACTAAGTGGTCTTTGAATGCACCTAAACATGTGATTGGTGCAATTTGCTATTTTTCTGTTTGTTTTTAATTTGGAAAATCTTGAATGCACTTTCTCTTGAAGATTTTATTTACTTACTTTAGAGAGAGAGCAGTCATGTGAGTGGGGGGAGGGGCAGAGGGAGAGAGAGAGAGAGAGAGAATCTCAAGCGGACTCCCCGCTGAGCATGGAGCCAGACACGGCTCCACCTCAGCGTTGTGAGGTCATGACCTGAGCAGAAATCAAGAGCTGACCGCTTAACCCACTGAGCCACCCAGGTGCCCCTTGAATGCACTTTAATTCTGCTTTCAATATATTTAATGGCATAAAGTTGAAACCATGAGAGGAGGACCATGGGTGGGCTTAGACCTGAGACGGATGAGGAGAAAGAGGTGAGTTTTTCTGATTATTACTGTTCTTTTTTTGTCTCAGCCACCAATCGACCAGGTGGGAGGCGGTCTGCTCTACTGGACAAGCCGTCAGTGGGCCCTTACTTATGAGCTGCCTTTCACATTAGACAGTTTGCAATGTTCTCTTCACATTTTCTATCCTAAGGAGTCATTCATATGCCCATGTTTTCTTAGATTCTTCCTTTGTTCTTTCTGTTTTCTTTTTTTTAACTACAGGAGATGGGCACATTAGTTAACACAGATAATTTAGAAGGATGCTTCAGTGTTTGTCTCTCCCCTACCCGTCACCCCCACCCCGTCCAGGAGTAACCATGTTTACAAACGAATAGATGCAACTCATAATCTTCATCATGCCTCCATTTCTAATTTGCAGAGGAAAACAAGCCGGTGTGGCGAATAGTATTTTGCATTGAAAAGAACCCCAGCAAAAAAAAGTCCCACGTGATAACGCCACTCTCATTTCCATAATTCTGCTCCCTCTGGAGCACGGGTACATTTAATTTCTCTCAACTGCTACTTAAATGAAGAGCAGCGTGAGGAATACACAGAGAATGAAAAATGTCCACGTGTGTGGGTAGTACATGGCCACTAATCTTTCCTGACATTTACTTTCACTCATGAGCACAGGGGTGACCAGCCCCACCAGTCCTAGATGCTGAAGATAAATGTCAGCTCCAGCCATTGGAAGCTTTCTATGCATACATGCATATTGGAAATCAAATAGATTTGGCATATCACACACTGAGGCTGCAGTGCCCATCCTTCAGGAGTGCATTGATTGCTCTCTGCCACGGTGCTCACCACCATCACTTGATAGGGCTGGAAAGTGCTAGAATAGCTTGCTGCTTTGTTCATGGAAGAAAAAACCAACTGAGCTTCCCCGTTTTCGCATCGTATGTCTTCGGTGTTTGCTTTGTCTCCCCACGTGTGTGCTGCCAGATTTCCCAGGAGCATCTGCTCTTCCTATTGTGAAAACAGGGAGCTGGGGCATGTCTTGCAAGGGTGATTCTACCCCTGCCAAATAGTTGTGTACATTTTAATTGTCCTCAGATTGGGCTCTGCCAGTTACTCAGGTGCACACTGCTTCTTCAACCCCAGGCAAGCAAAGTCAGAACATTCATGAGCAATTGCTTCCCTCATATAAAGGCTAAAAGGGTCTGGGTTTTAAGGCCTTGCCAGTTCATTGACTAATTTGCTCTTAACCCTGAATATATAAAGCCATTATATGGCGAACATTGTGCTCGGATGCCATGGTTAAAGCCTGATGTGAATATATCCCGTAAGGGATGGGATGGTAAAATACAGTCAGAAAGAGGACACTTTGTTTCTTTTGACTAGATACTATAAAAATCTGATGTCCAGTGACGATCTGAAGCAGGACCTTTTGTAATTCAATGCAGTGTGAGTTCTCAGGGGAAAAAAAAAAAAAAGCCTCCATTCTCAGGAAGCTATTAAGGGCGCAGGATAATGTGACTTCTGATATGCAAGAACAGCCCAAAACAATTTATGGAGAAAAATCAATCATGAACTAAGGAGAAAAGAGTGCTGCAAAGATAGATACAAAGTCAGGAGGTACTGTCAGTGGGAGCAGCTGGAGTGGTGTCCAAAGAGGAGGGTCCTTTTTCGAGGGTGGCCCGTGGTCAGAAGGAAAGGGGGGAGCCATTGAAGTCAGTCTTAGATGTAACTTCTGGAATGTTAAGAATGAGAGCACACACCATTTATTCAGTGGAGATGAAAAAACTACTTTGAAAATAGAGGTGTGTCTCATAATCCTTCATATGAAGTGTGAATTGTCTATGGAAGGAACGAGAGCGTAGGCTGGAAGTCCTGGAACAAAATCATAATAAACTGAATCTAGAAAGCTCAAGGACAGTAATGATTTAGATGTTTTATCTTATCACATATTTTCCTTCAAAACAGTAGTAGACTCACAGACTGTTTACAGTGAAGGTGCCTTTAGAAACATCTAGTCTGGTGGTTTTCAAATGACTTTGGTCAGAGAAACTGTTCTGGACAGATCAGACCTGATATTGAGAAATTAAAGCAAACAAACAAAATAAGAAGAAAAAAATAAGTGAGTGACTTTCTCTGGCTAAGGAGCGGATGAGGTTTGAGGCTCTTTCCTCTCTGCCTGTGTGTGGCCTGGAGTCCCCCACAGCAGAACCCCAGGGTTCCATGGAACGGGTTTGGAACCCTATTTTTCCTGGTGTTAGTTCCGAACTCGGCGTGTGAATACTCTACGAAAACGGGTTTTGTTAGTTTAATAAGTTTGTAATGCAGCTTATATAACCCAGAGCTTGGAGAATTGCAATGCACAGGAGCACATTGAAGGCTGTGAGGAATCCTTTGGTTTTGAAATGCACTGATGTATGTTTGACCTAGTTTTTTGCCTGCATACGTGAGTGTGCCTGCCTGGGGAATCCTTTCTTCAGAAACACCTACTAACATCTGCAGCAAACAAGTCCCCTAGAATGCAGGTTAGGAAACATACATTTTGTTGGGGTTCTGGTCTAATTCCCTCATTTTTCAAAGCGGGGTACTGAGGCTCAGAGAACTGGTAAATTACAAAACCTCTTCTGGGTGACATAGTGGGAAGCATAGTTAGGAACCAGATGTAGGACTCTTGAATCCACGAGGCTGAGGGGCTTTTCAGATACATTCTCTTTAATATTTCTACATGTCCATGGGCAGGTAGCAATCATAGTCTGTTCTGTCCCTGCTGTACAGTATGACACAGAGAGTCAAGGTCACCCAAACTCTGTATAATTCCCCCTCCTGTGCCCTGGTTTGCTTCCTGGGTGCTAAATCAACTCATTTCCCTGATGAAGGGAAGAGGTAGGGCTGTCCATTTTTAGATATTAGGACATGCTAAGACAGATTTAAACTAAAGGAAATGTGTGATGGCATTATTAACCATTGGCATGGTAATCTCTTAAGGTTTGACAAAATCAGTGTGCTTTCACAACCCTTTGTAGTAATTGAAGGTGTTTTGCTATGTTGGCATTAGAAAATTGTGCAGACCTCTGGCCAAGATGAAGTATGGCCCATGTGAGCTATGGGGGTACAGTGAAAGGGAGCTTTAGAACCCTCTCAACGGCCCCACGCTTAATTAAGATCTGATCAGGCAGCCTCTTTGTGGCCATTAATTCATTGTCTGGTAATCCAATAAGGGGTTATTGTTGAAGCCCTTTGAGAGACACTTGCCTCATTATTAACTCAAAGGTGCCCAGAAGGCAGCACTAAGATGTCATTCTTTCTGCCCAAAAGAGGGTGTGACATTGAAAGATATTTCACATCCCCTTTTGACAGTACTTTACCCTCAGACATGATGGTTCAAGCGTTCACAAGTCTGTGGATGTGTTAATGGAACTAGTGGCATCGAATTACTAAATGGCAATTAATGATAATAGTCTTTTGTGAATATGTAGGGCTATTCTCTACAAGGGACTCATTGCTCTCTGTGCGTATTGATTAATATAGATGAAGAGGTGGTGACAGAGAGGTAGCTTTATGCCTTTATTGTTGGCGAGTAAACTGAGTCATATTCAAATTGCCTTTTACCAATATACCACAATTAATTGCTTGCTGATTTGAAAGCACATGTACTATAGTTTTAAAATTAATTGAGGAGGAACAAGGTCTGTAGAGAAGGGTAGGGAGTGGATGTCAAGGGAAAATTCAAGGCATCATTGAACTATTTAGATACGTTAGTTACTTCTCATGTATTTGTAAAATAGGAATTGGTAATATTTACTGGATTAGTAGCCAGAGCCTGAACAGATGAGTGTTGGCAAAGTGATGTCTGGCATATCCAGATTAAGGTTAATTTAGTATCTCTCCACAGAGCCCCAAAGATGTTGGATTCTATTATCAAGTCAAATTCAGCTTGAGTGGTGGTGTTCCATTGGTCCTGGTAGCTATAACCAATGTCTGTGTGCCAAATGCCTACTTGATAATGGAAATTTTAATTAAAACCAGGGAACTGCATTGTGTTATCTCTATTGATCTCATCCAAACACCTCAGATTGTTTTATGATTACTATAAGTAATTTTTAAAAAGAATTTAGGAAATGAATACTCCAATTTTAGTGCTCTATATAAACTGAGTGAATTTTCATTTTACTTGGAAAAGCAAATGGGAGATTACCATTATTTTATACATTATTTCATTCCCAAGTATTTAATGAGCCATATGATATGCCAAACAGTGTGCTAAGCCCTGGATTTATTGACAGAAGGACCTTTGGTTGTGGCCCTTAAGGTGCTTAGTCTGATGGTGAAAGGGAGGTAAATGTGTAATTACAATCAGCAGATGTATGAGCAAGTTTCAGCCGTTATGGGGGGAAAGAGGGCAAGAGTTAATTTTTTCAAGTAGATTCAAGAGTAGATTATCCAGCCCCATGAATGTATATCAGAATCAGGGTCTATATTATTATGGGAAATGCTTTGTGCCGCAGACCTACCACCTGTCCTTATTTCAAGTTGACTTCATAGTTCTGCAATCTGCACCTTTGATGGGGGAGAAGGGAGTGTGTGTGTGTGTGTGTGTGTGTGTGTGTGTGTGTGTGTGTGTGTGTTTATAATAAGTTTACATAGCTGGATCCTTTTACAGCCTCATCAACCCCTATAGGGATCCATTTGTTTTGACATAAGGGAGGGATATTGTAGATGTTCAGTAAATATGACTTTAGCCTTAAGTTTAAGGTGGACAAGTCCTCAACAATTTGGGCCCATTAGTCATGCCCTGCCTCTTTGTACTCTGCGTCGAAAAGGCTACCTGTTGAGGCCTGGGGAAGAGAGAATTAAAGTTTCCTGATGCCGTGTCCCAGGTTGCCTAGATTTTAAGTAGGCAACAATTTTTCCACTTAAGAACCTCCCGTGCAGCTGTGTGAGAGCATGTAGCTTTCTGGAGAACTGTGGGATACCAGCTGGATGCCCCCTGCGGCCATTTCCCTCACCCTCTCTTCAGGCTTGGGCTGGAGTGGTCCTGATGAATCTCTGTAGGCACTTCTTCCTCGACCAAGGGATGATTCATTGGCATGAAGCTGTTAAGCGAGTAAAATAAAACACTTTTATGGAAATGTTCTGCTTACCCTGTGTTCCCTGGCACCACTGCAGTGTCTCTGTGGCAAGAGAAGACCAGAGGGGACACACATCATCCTTGTGGTTTATTTTTCCTCCTCTGTTAGAATATCCACTATTTCTATGCTAAGATAGGATTTGAAAATCATTCTAGTTCATTTCTGATAACCCCGCATATGCTCTAGGGGCCTGGAAAAGAGAGGAAGATAAACAAAAAAACTACAGCTTGCAGTTATGTCAGAGACTGTCCATCTGCCTAAAGGGACAAGAAGTCTATGCGAAACTATTGAGGATGGTGGACAGACACTTTCAGACAGCAGCACAGTGTCACCATGCATGTTTTGTACACAGGAATTGCCCTGATTGGAGAATAGTTGGCGAGTCTCCTCTGTGTGGGGTTTCTTTGTTAAAATGACGTAGAGAAGGCATGGGGAGTAAGAGAGTAAAGAGAGTGAAGGAACAGAGATGAAATCATCTGGGAGAAGGAAAAGAAGAGCCATTGCATGGATGGAGGGAAGGGACGGTGGTATGTGGGGAACAGATGCAATTCTTCTTGAATTGCAGTGCAAGAGGACCTGCCCAGAGGAGAGGGTCCTTCCAGCCAGGGCGATCGCCCTACGAAAAGTAGACTGTCTGCTTCTCGAATGTGTGCCCTTTAAAGAAAGCAACACTGGGGACATATAAAATGGAAGGAAGGAAGAATGGGATAAAGGGGAAAATTATTATAGTTCTTAGACAGATGATCCTAAAGGGTGGTGATTTGGGTTCTTTTATTCATTACACATCATAAAGGACCCAGGCTGAGTTGCTCATGGTTTTAAAGTCTAGGTCCCTATTAAAACCTTTCTTGTTAGTAACTCGGCACTTTGGAAAACTCACTAAGAAAAAAAGCCAATTTAATCAAGGCAAGATTTAACACAAAGAAAGGACCTGATCTTGCCTTTCTGCAGAAAAACTTTCAGGATCAAATGGCTTATGGTTTTCATTTACCTAAAGAATCCCTGTGGAATTAGCAGGTAGAGGGAGGGGGTCCTCTCATTTGCTTGCAGGGCACACCCAGATTCTGTTTCTTTGCACTGAGTCCTGACTGCTTCCTTAGCTCTACAAAGAAAACTAGTTTTTATTTATTTATTTTTTTTAAAGTCCTGTATGGAAGAAAACCCATGAGCTAACCTAGGGGCAAAACCAAATCTACCTAATATCTGAATGTAGGACAAGATTGTTTGGTTTATCTTGACCCTGATAGATCCCTTTCTTACACTGGTAGTGTATCTTCAATTGCCAAGTGTTAGTGTGGTACAATGAAGGGGGATGCCGGTGTGGGGGAGACATAGGTTTGAGCCTAACATCCGCACTTGTAATCTCTGTACGTTACGTAAAATAAGCTGTCTGAGCCTCACTTTTCACATCTGTAAAATGGAGTGCATAGTATTTACTGTATTTACTAATAAAAACGCTGTAACTCCATGGAGTTGATGCGATAAAAGTTTATGTCTTATTCACTGAACCCTCTGGGTGCTTCTAACTGTTGGCGAGGAGAGAGGTTCTGCTCTACACAGTCACTCTGGTACCCAGGCTAAGAAAGGTTGTGTTATCTGGAACACATGACATCCAAGTGGCCCCCAAGCATTCGTTGCTGGCCATAGGAAGAGGAAACGCACGGAGGAGCACACTTGGGGGATCTTAAGGTCATTATGGTACAGCTCGCTTTCCTTTGGCTAAAATGCAGTCTCTCGGTCTACCTGGTGATGACACATGCTGAGAAAAGGAATCTGGCCTAATACCAAAAAAAAAATAAATAAATAAAAGGAAATGGATTTTGGTGTATAGCTAGCAACTGTCGCTACAATATTTTCACCAGATACCCATTTACACCCCTCTTCACATCCCCAGGCCCAAGTTAGACAACTCAGAATTCAATCCAGCTATTACATCTAACTCCAAGTCCAAGATCACTGGGTGATATTTATTCCTTTTCTTCATGACCAGACATGGCTTTTTCAGGGAAAACTAAAAAGATTGCCATGCCTTATTCCAACATCCTTTTTAATGGGGATGTAGGACAGGATTATAAAAGAAAACCTTTGAAAATTTTGGAATTTGAAGAAGAAAACACCTTGAGCTACGAACAGTTGCTGCTCTGTGGTGGTGATGATGCCTTGGTCCTGGCAGTTGGAGACATTCCTTACTCAGATGCTGATTCTGTTCTCCAGGAGGAACTTTCTTGTCTGTCATTCCCTGGGAAGTTCACCCACTGGGTAGCTCTTTGTTCGGTATCTTCCATGACCTCATCTAACGTGGTTATTGTAGAGCACTTCCTCCTGGGGGGCCGAATGGCATTGTGTAGCTCCTTTTCTGTTAGTGCATGTTGGAGAGCTTGGAACTGCCGACAGCCGCAGACTCTCATGGTTTCTTTGGCTACACAATTCCTTCAAAAATGTCGTAAACTTCTGCTCTATTTTTTTTTTTTTTTCGGGCAAATCCATTTGCTATGTGAAAAATACCAAAGGCATAACTGGCTATAAATTTCAAGCCTACAGTATTTCCTTCCTTTTGTGCCCCTGTGTTCTGCTCTCTCTTCACTTAATATGGCTTCATGGAGGTGGTCTGAAAGAAAGGGCTTTGTAAGGGTGATGGCCATGATTTTGTATTTGCCACTGAAGTGAGCCCTTTTGTCCAGCTGAGAAGTCTTAATGGACCTTGGTTGCTTAGAACTATTTTTCTGCCTTCCTGATATTTGGGGTCCAATTCAGTTGGCTTCTCCAAACCAGGGATGCCTCAGATTTCTAGAATCAATCTTTCTCTCTTTTTCTGCATCTCTCTTTCTTTCTCTCTCATTTTAATATCTGATTGGAAACTGGTACATTCTTTCTGAGCTCATCTCTTTTTTGTAATCACTGGTATAAACAGAGAGGAGTAATTAAGACATATAAACGCTTTGGCTCTTTCTACCCATTTTTTTTTCTTTTTCTTTTTTAGAGCTATGGGCTTGGTTGGCACTTAGTTAGCTTTAGAAATGATCACAAGTGACAGTTTTACCAAATGTTTGCTATTTCAAAACAGGGATCGCCAGGCTTCTAGCTCACACTGCCTGTTTCATTGACATCCATTGCCCCACTAAAGAGCCATTAACACATATTTTCGGTTTACACCAAAGCTCTACTCCTGGTACCAATTTTGATATTAATTAGGGTCACACTTGTGATCATAATAAATAAATACCCACATCTTTGTAGCTTTCCAGTAGGCATTTGTCTCTCACCATTTGATGGCCATATGTCATGCTACTGTTTGTAAAGTGGGGAGGCTCTGCCTTTTGTGCTTATTCAGGGATGCTGCATTTCAGAGGCTTTTCTACCTTCAGCATGTGACTTCTAGGTTGGCCATGGGTGTCAGCTTCTAGCGAGGGGAGGAGGAGGGCGTAGAGCAGCACAAGAAAGAGGCTTTAAAGGGCAAGGCCTGGGAAGTTGTGCATGTCACATCTACCTTCTACCTGGGTAGTTCTACCTGGGTAGAACTTGGTTACTGCATCACACATCATGGCAAGAGAGGGTGGAAAATGGCATCTTATGAAGTGTCCAAGAAGAGAAGGCAAGTTTTGTTGATAAGCCTCCAATCTCGCAAATACCCGCCATGTTTTGTGGTAAGGGTTGCACAAAGGGCCCGTCATGATGATAACACACATAGGTACGTGGTAAGTGTTCATTCCCTTCACTCCCCGCTCACTCTAAATAGCCTGAAGGTATTCAGTAAGCACTCAATAAACAGAATAAATGAATTCATATTTGTAGTTTTTTCTCCTCTGAATTGGGGACTTTTGAAATCTGACCTTGTTTTGGACTGAACTTTGCTGAATCTCTTTGGGTCTGAAATTTCTTTGAATTAGAATCATCTCTGAGGAAACCTAGACCATTTTCCAAAGAACCCCATCTGGTCTATTGGAAACTGTTTCAAAGTTGAAACCTCAACCCTGACAGGTCCTTTGGCCACTAAGAATGAAGCCCTGAGGGATATGTCTATGCTGACTATTAGCATAAAATAGCATAGCAGAAATTGGGTGAAAGTCATCTGCTGTGCTGAATTTTACATACATGCCCTAAAATGTACCTTACACAGAAGCTTGATTTTCTTTTCCCCAGATCTTAAATCACTTTGCCGACGACAGGAATACTTTTTGTTCCATTTCATTTTACACTTGTTTATAATGTTTGCTTTTTTTTTTTCTTTTTACCATCTATTCATTTGATTTTTTTCAGCCGGGTTAATTTATGCCAGCTTTATTGAGGTGTAATTGACAAAATTGTAGGATATTGAAAGCATTCAGCATGATTGTTGGATATCTGTATACATTGTGAGAGAATTCCTGCCTCCCCTGGAGTTAATTAACACTTCCATCACCTCTCACATTTACCTTTTTTTTTTTTTTGACGACAGTTCGCTACTCTCTTAATAAACTTTAATTATACAACACAGTGTTATCCACTATAGTTACCATGTTATACAGTAGACCCTCAAGCCTTTTTCATCTTTTTTTTTTTTTTAAAGATTTTATTTATTTATTCGACAGAGATAGAGACAGCCAGCGAGAGAGGGAACACAAGCAGGGGGAGTGGGAGAGGAAGAAGCAGGCTCATAGCGGAGGAGCCTGACGTGGGGCTCGATCCCATAACGCCGGGATCACACCCTGAGCTGAAGGCAGATGCTTAACCGCTGTGCCACCCAGGCGCTCCTCAAGCCTTTTTCATCTTATACATGAACGTCTGTAGCCTTTTACGAACCTCTCCCTATTTCCTCCACCTCTCAGCCCTTGGCAATGACTTTTCTACTCTCTATTCCTGTAAGTTTGATTTTTCTTTTTTTTTTAAGATTCCACTTATAAGTGATATCATGCAGTTTTTATTTTCCTCTGGCTTATTTCACTTAGCATAATGACCTCCAGGTTTATCTGTGTTGTCACAAATGATAGGATTTCCTTCTTCTTTGAAACTGGATAATATTGCATTATATGTATATGTGTGTATGTAAGAGAGAGAGAGAGAGACTGGGGTCCAGGATGGGAAGTACAGTGTGGGCTGTTGGAAGAGGAAAGAACACAGCCAGAAAAGGCACAACATCACCTAAAAGAACAGGTCACAAATCTCCCTTTAACACAAATGGTTACACAAGGGCAGATTTATTTGTCTCAAGTTACATAACTAGCAAGTGGTGGAAACAAGACATTAATCAGGACTATAACAGCGGTCTATAAATGTCTTCATATCAACCTATAGAAACAGCCATATTTTAATTGTAATATTGTACAGACAGGTGCTTGCACATTTGTATATGTATATACACAGAGACACACAGTATTTACTTTCTTTTGTGTAAAGCTTTCTAATATTTCTTACCCTGTGCTGTTGAATTCCATCCCTCCCCATCCTTATTTCTTAATTTGATTTTGACACATTAAATTGTTTTTGCAGTAAAACAAATGGGCTGCAAAGCAGAATTTGAAAGTATTTGTTCTTTGTCCTGTTTCCTGGTGTTGAAAGGTACTGGGGTCCCAGATGACATGCCAAGGATTAGGGAAGACTTTATTGAGGAGATAACATTTGAGTTAGGCTTTGAATGATGGGTTGGCTGTAAGGAAAATATTAAAATAATAAACATTTCACCCATTCAGGCAATAGTACTCATATAATTTAGGTTTTTATCAAATAATCCTGATGCTTGGCATTTTATGATGAAGCTGAAGGAAAGTAAAATGCTCTAATGTGTGGTTTTATTCATAATAATCATCCATCCATCTGTCAGTGGGTCAGTCATTGTCATTCACTTAAGAAGTAATTTTTGAGCTCTAGCTGAATATCAGGCAGGGGGCTCAGCACTGAAAACATAGATGTCTTCAACATGCTTTTTACCCTTAGGGAACATATGTTTATATGACTCTTCCCATGAACTGATTTGAACTGGGGGTATTGAACTGTATTCCTCTTTCCCTGGGGAATTGGTGTTCCTCTTACTTGGCTGTATGCTGGGTGTGCGGGGATACAGCACTGCTCTCTCCTTTCTACCATCTTCAAAAGGCATTTATGTGTTAAAACAGAGCCACTCGTTGTGGCCTGATGACATATTGATTGTGGAGGTGGGTTTCATTTGTTAAGAGCATTCCATGTTAATGATGGTTCTAGACATGGTAAGGTAGGTTTGTGGGTTTTATCACCTCTTTTGCTTCAGATCAGGTTTTCCCCCCAAGTAAGAGAAATGGAAGTTGCCGTATCCATTTAAATCAGGGATTCTCTAGAGAAATTGCTATGTGTGGCTCCCTGGGCAGTACCTTCATTTTAACAGTTTTCTGGGCCTGATGAATTGATTGCCAGAAGAGGCCAGTGGGCAACTGGGCTTAGGCAACAAGACCTCTCACAAGCAGGTTTCAAACGGAAGCCTTCTATTTTACATAGACTTTCGATGACTGAAACATAATACCCAAACAGTTAATATGTATTTCCTTATTTTAAGCCTATACGTAATGAACTTATATTACTTTGGAATGGATAGATGACACACTAAGATATATAAACACAAAATGAAATAGAAAGAGGCATCACCCTTCTGGCCCTGTAAATCTAGCAATAGTAGCCTGGAACATTCTGCACCATTTTTCGTTTGTTTGTTTTGATTTAATTGATACAATAGTTTTTATTGGCACTGTGATCAGTCACTGAGCTATGCTGCTGAATATGCTGCTGTTGATTCCCTTTGCCATTCTTTTTTTTTTTTTTTAAGATTTATTTATTTATTTATTTGACAGAGAGAGACAACCAGCGAGAGAGGGAACACAAGCAGGGGGAGTGGGAGAGGAAGAAGCAGGCTCATAGAGGAAGAGCCTGATGTGGGGCTCGATCCCATAACGCCGGGATCATGCCCTGAGCCGAAGGCAGACGCTTAACCGCTGTGCCACCCAGGCGCCCCTGATTCGCTTTTCTAATATAGTGGGCTGAATATCCTTTGAAGATAGTTCTGTGTTACATGCCTCATGTTATCCCCAGCATGGTGCTTTATAAAACAAAGTAGCTGCTCAGAAATCTACTAATTGACAAATTAGTATCAACGAATACATCAACACAGAAAACTGCAATTTACATGACACTTTCTTATACATTTCATCATTTGATTTAACAAAAGCAACAGCCATTTATTTAGTGATTTGTTCTTGGAAAGTTTTTGCAAATTATTTAATTTATAAAATTACAATATAAACTCACAGTGGTTATACATGATACACAAGAAACTGATTCTTGGTAATTATTCACCTAACTTGGGGATCAGAAAAGTGCTAATGTACTAAGTATTAGTCTAATGATTCTGGGCTTTCATTATGTCTTTCAGAGGAAATAGGGTATCTGTTAATCTGGTGGCTATTTCAGTGAAAATTAGAGAGGTTCTAAGGTGTATTAGTCAGCTTTGGCTAAGTTATGTTGCAATAACAAATGTCCCCAATATGTCAGTGGCTTACAAGCACAAAGGTGGCTTGCAACTATGTGTGTGTGTGTTTGTGTGTGTGTGTGATTCTCTCTCTCTCTCTCGCTATATATATAGTCTCTCTCTCTATATCTACATATATATATATACACACAGGCATATATATGCATATATATACACACATGCATATATATGTACACACATATATATGTGTATACACTTATTTATTCGTTTATTTATATATATGTGCACACACACAAGCGTGCACACATACTCTTGTATGCATGCTATAAGGGTGTGTATATCACACATTTGGAATGTGATTTATCAGATAACTGAGTAACCCACTCTGTCTAAAACCAACCAAAGATCCAAAATGAAATACTCCTTTTTGGGGGGAATCGAGTATGTATGTTGTATACACATGCGCAAACACACACACACACACACACACACACACACACATATATTTATATAATATGTGAGTATGTTTATATATAGTTATATAATATTTATGTATTTTTTTATTTATAATCATGCATACACATAAACATGAACATATACACTCACATATATTTCTTTAATTCTTGGACCAAAGACTGAAGGAGTAGGTTTGATTTGGGATGTGCAGTCTTGCTCCAGAGGGAAAAGAAGAGCAAAACCACATGAAGGTTCTTGAAGTTTCCATTTTACAGTGCCACATGAAATTTCTATTTCCATTGCATTGGCCAAAGCAAGTCAAATGACCAAGACTGATGACCGTGGGGTAAAATGTGTAATCTTTTCATTGGGAGAAGCTGCAAATACTTGGAACAATTAAGCAATATATCCCATCCTGTTATATATAGTTGGAATATTGATATCTGAACATTAGAATAACTAATCTCATACTGATTTTGAGCCTCAAAAGTAACCATAAGTTTGGCAGAATAGATGTTATTCACTGTGTTTTATAGGGAAAAAAAAAACCCTAAGGCTAATTTTTTTTTTAACATTTTCAAGTCTCATAGCTGGTAAATGACAAATTCTAAATTTAAACTGATCTAAATCTGACTCTCTTTCTAACCTAAATCTAAATCTGATACTCTGCATGGCCGTGCTACATATGTAAGTGTCTGTATTACGTCAGAAACTAAAATGAAAAATGAAAATGGCCCAGCTATGGGATGCTGGAGGATTTGTTGTTAAATTTTTATTTATATACTTCATATTTCTTCAGGTGACCAATATCGAACCAAAGTAGTTCTTTCTATCTGTGGATATAATCATTATTTTATGTTATTTTATTAAGATTCTCATTTGGCATATACACGTATGTGTGCCTGTGCCATGTCAGGCTCCTTCTGTCCTCTGCAGGGACTTAACAAAATATTCTTACAAATCCTGCTAGAACTGCTGAGTTTCAAATCAGAAATTAGTTCTGATTCTGTTGATAGAAACCTAAACAGAGAGGAGAAACATAATCTACCTTCCTGCATTATTAAGATTTCAGATATACAGTTTTGATAAAAGCTTGCAAGTACAAAATTTGCTATCAGGCCTAATGTAGCATGGAGGATTTTGTCTGAGCTAGCAAAGGCTCACGTTTTCATCTCCTATGAGGCAAGAACCGAGCTCTATAAACTATTTTCCACATGCACGCTTTACTCAAAAAAAAAATATATATATATGTAGTGTTTCATTTTGAATATTTGCTTTTAGAGTGGGTGGGCTCTAAACTTAGTTGCCTGATAAATCACATTCTATATGTGTGATACACACAGTCTCTAACCTATGCAAGAACATTGACTTCAGGTACAAGGAAAACCAATACTGCGCAGTGAATAGACTAGATGATTCATTCAGTACAATTCATGTTTGCTATACATTTAGTACTGAAGTGTAGCCTATAGAGGAGATGCAGTACCCTTCTGGCTGCCAGGGAGTTCTTGTTGCAGAGATGAGTTATACGATCTTGGGGAGATCTCCTGAAACAGGGTTGAAAGGAACGTTTCTCCATCTGACCTACTTTATTTTCCCTAAGATGGGGAAAAAAAATTCCATCTGCTAGGTAGCATAGTTGAGAACAGTAGTTCCATAGCAAAAGAGTTCAGAGATTGGAGGTCATTACAAGCCACAGACAGTCACTTTTCTGACCTTTTCTTCATTTGGCATTCTCTTCTGATTAATTAGTAATTAAAAAGGGATTCTTTCACGGATTACTTCAGCCCCTCAGTAAATATTCATTGAGGTCACTCTTTGTGCCCAGAGCTGTGTTAACTGATCATGAGCCAAGGTTCTAAGCACAGCTCTTCGCCTTCATCTCTAAGTCCAGTGGAGACAAGTCAACTAATGACTCCAGTGCCTTGTGACAAAAGTGATGTCAGGTGTCCTTTGGGGCCATCAGGAACCCCTGTTTTGCTGATCTCTTTATGAGTCCTTTATACTCCTCATTTATGAATGATTGCTTACCTACTTTTCCAATCCAGATGATGGAACACAGAAGGCAAGACCATCCTCCAAGATGTTATGTCTTACATATACAACCACCAGGAAAGATTGAATGTCTTTACAAATTCTCTTTGAAAGGAAATTGGCTTGGTCAGCCTGAATCTGGTGCCTGAGTCTTGTACCACTCTGCCGGAGGCTCGAAGATGATTTTGTTGCATGAACATTGTTTCTGTGACCAAAAGAGTGCAGGGGAGTCGGTGCATTGGAAATTCCCAGAGAAACAGACTGTGAATTTTACAAGACATACCTAGAATATAAGTGGGTCACAAATCATCCGCTGATGGAGGCACATCACTCTACCTTCTGGAGTTTGGGAGCCTACCCCAGTATGTGTCTGGGGTTTATCTGCTCAACATTCTGATTCATTAGATCTAAGATGAGCTCCAGGACCTGCATTTTAAAAAGTTCAGTAATGATTCTAATGCCCAGCTAGAATGAGGATGATTTAAAGAAATTTAGATGTTATCTCAAAGAAGAGAGGAAACCTCAGGAGGAAGAAGGAGATGCCATGGCATAGATTTGCATCATTGTACACCCACTCTGGCTAACAGTTTGGCAAGGAGAGCGTGAGAGTGAAGTGGATTCTTAGGAGTCGGTTTCATCCATCAGGAAGGGATCTCATGCAAGGCAGGAGCAGTGCAATGAACAGGAGGGAAAGTTAGAAGGTAGAACTGGCAGTTTGTTGTCAGCAGTTGTATCTGGGGGACAAAGAATGCATCCAGAACGATCCCCACAGTTTTTTCCATGGGTAATGGGATCATCAGGTGGTAGGACCTCCCATTGCGCAAGTGGAGGAAGCAGTTGGCTCTGTGGAAATTCTGAGCTACAGTGGAGGCTTTTGTAATCGTTGTTTGCAAATGATAGATGAAGATGTTGTGTGCAGATTTCTGAGGGTGGATATAATTAAGGACAAAGAGTTTTGGAGACATCAAAAATTTAGGGAGGGGTGAGAAGGTCGGGAAAGAGAAGCCTGCGAAGGAGATACATCACAGAAGTAGAATATAAAGCAAGAGAGATTGGTATCTTGAGAAGTTAGGGAGAAATTTTAAAGGAGACAGAATTAGCCAACAAGAAACAACAGTAAAAAAAAAAAAAAAGAAAGAACCGTCCACTGGGTTTGGCTAGTAGCAAGTCAGTTGTGACTTTAAGGACTGTAGTTTTGTTTTTTAATATTATTTTCATACATCTGTCCTCCCCATCTAATGGTGAACTTCATCCCTGCATTTATTGAGCAAACATTAGGTGGTGGGCAGGGTTGAGAGGCCTAAAATACATAATTTCTGACTCAAGAAGCTCATAATTTAATGAAAAGACAAATAAGATTATAGTAGAAAGTGATAAGCTCCGACGGAGACATTCAGAGTATTATGGGAGCCTATGGGGGCATATCTAACCACTTAACTAAGTAGGCACTCAATAAAATTTTATTAAATTAGCATATTTATTAAATTTGCTGGTGCAAAAATGAGTAATATCATCACTAAGTGCACAGACCAGCTAATGCGGGCTGGTGTGTTGGCAGAAGTTTGTTAAGAAAGGCAACGAGTCCTCTGTGTTTTTTTTTTTTTTTTTAAGATTTTTTTTTAATTTATTTATTCGACAGGATAGAGACAGCCAGCTAGAGAGGGAACACAAGCAGGGGGAGTGGGAGAGGAAGAAGCAGGCTCCCAGCGGAGGAGCCTGATGTGGGGCTCGATCCCATAACGCCGGGATCACGCCCTGAGCCGAAGGCAGACGCTTAACCGCTGTGCCACCCAGGCGCCCCAAGTTTTTTAAATGCTTATATTTTTCAGGGTTTTCTCATAAGCCCACTAGCCTCTTTGGCTCCATGCGGACGTCAAGGATTATGTCATCCCACTTCAGTGATTTTAGCCTTTGGGCCACTAACTCCCCAATTTATGTTTCTGGCCTTTCCAGATACCAGATCTAATTCTCAAGCCGCTTGCTGGACATTTCCACCTCTATGTCTCCCATGTACCTCATATTTAACAAGACCCAACAGGACTCTATTTCCAGCTTCATTTTATGAATTCTTATTCCTAAATCCATTATCCACCTGTTCACCCAGACCTGATACCCAAGGGACATCCTAGACTTCTCCCTCATCCCTATTCCCCATTGTGTGCTGAGTTTATTATTGAATGACTTTTCTGTTGCGTATTTTATTTCATTATTTATTTGAAGGGAGAGGGGCACAGGGAGAAGGAGAGCGAGAGAATCTCAAGCAGACTTCATGCCCAGCACAGAGCCCCACTTGGGACTCCATCCCAGGGCCCCAAGATCATGACCTGAGCCAAAACCAAGAGTCGGAAGCTTAACTGACTGAGCCACCCAGGCACCCCATTATCGAGTGACTTTTGTCTCATATCTACATTCATGCTGCCACTGTGGTAGATCAGACTCTTGTCATTTCTGAATGACTTAAGTAAGCCGGGCTGCCTGCCTTGGATGCCCTTCCTCTACGCATCCTCCCCCACTGCATGGCTACAGTGGTCTTTCTGCGTCCTTTAGGCCAATGCCCTGCTCCCACCATTGGTGGCTCCGTGCTAACTGTAGGTTACCATCTAAACAACTCATCAGGTCAGGTAATGCCTCAATTTGTTTCCAGTGTAGGTCTGTTTCTTCATATTATCTGCCAGGCACTGGGCCCGGGCCTGTGATAGCAGTGTTCTGCTCTAATGGGGCTTACATTCCAGTGTGGATGACCCAAATGGAGCATGGGATTAAGAATCTGGTGAGTGTTTGAAAGACTGCCTGGAGGGATGGGACCGTATAGCTGTCTTGGTTAGTATGGGCGGCATGGTGGCACAGGGTGCCTGTCATGGGAGCTCTTTCGAGGACACCTGTCAAGGCTGAGGCCTGGGAGGATGAGGAGGAGTCAGGTAGATACAAACTGCCTGGAGGAGAATGGCACTCTCCAGGATCCTGATTGGAAGGGAGTGTGGTGTGTGAAAGGTGGAGGTGTGCGTAGAGAAGAGCGAGCCGAAGGGCCAAGTTCGTGAAAGGATGCACTTGGTTGGAATTTAGCAGGAGCCGGATCAGGCCAGCACTCATAGGACTGCCTTAGGGAATTTGGACTTTCATGGGCTGTAGCAAATACCTAACAAGTTTGAAGGGGTAGTGACAAGGCAAGTTTTTGCTTCAAGAAGACTGTTTTGATTATTCTGAGGGGAACGGGTTGGATGAGGTCAAGAGTCAAGGCAGGAAATGCAGCCACTTACTGGACTCATCTGCTCTTGTCTCCCAGGCCCTTCCACAGCCCACACAGCGCCTGGCACACGGGGCGAGCCAGGGACTTAATACCTACACCTTCCCTGTAAGGAGCTGGCGCTTGAGGCCAAGCAGATGGTTTACTGTACCTAAAATAGGGGTGCTTCTTTTCTGTCTGCGGCCACTGCACAGGGCTCCTTGGCTGGAAATACTCCTCTCCGCAGGCTCCTCTCCTCTCATTAAGATGCCGCTCAAATCGCACCCTACACACCTTATCTCCTTTAATCCTTAAAGCAACTATATGAGGCAACTGTTTTATCTCCACTTTACAGATGAGGAAGGAGAGACTCAGGAAGATTATGGACTGCTTAGAGTCACATGGGGGGCTTGGGGATTTACAGCCAAGTCTCCTTGTTTTCATACCTGTTTACCCCACTCTTCAAGGCTCCTGCAAACACGAGTGATTTAAAAGGAATAAGTTACTGACTGTGAGGCATTGCTACAGTCCCAGGGTTTACCTTGCTCCCTGGATGTGTGTTTGCCCTCTGTAGGGACTCGATCCTCGGCCTTACTGCCTCCCTTGCTCTAGGATATGTGTCCCTCCAGATGGCGGGAGACCCACTCCCTACAGTCATAAGACATCCAGACCTACCACTGCCTTTCCTATCTTTCTGTCATCCCCAACCTGGAAAATCCAAAGCTTCCACAGTCAATCATGTTAGGAACCCTGGCAACGTTGCCATGGCCCTCACCTGATCTAGAAGCTCTGGGGGCCAAGCAGCAGTGGTGGCTGACTCTACCCGAGGCATTTCAACACACCATCACCTCTGTTTCTTAGATATTCTCTGAGCTTTAAAGTCAGTATGCCTCACCTCAACTGCCTTTCTCAGGGTCTGTGTACAGGCCTCAGGGCCCCCGTGGACCTGCCCAGAAAATCTGCTCCCCTTGCCCCCCCACCCATCCTTGTGCTTCCAGCAGGAACACCCATGCTGCATTTCTCCAGCCTCTGTCCATGACTTCTGCAGGATGATACTGCCTTTCTTTGGTGGCATGGAAAACCCAGAGGCTGGCAAATAAGTTTGGATGATTTAAGATTCCAGATCAAAGCACAGGATCAGGTTGTCTCAGTCACAGTGACTCAGAAGCGGTCGTGTGGGCCTCAGCTAAGAGCCCAGCTAGGAGTGGTAACATGCAGGGTGGGCGCGCTCTGTAGCTGGCTGGAAAGGTGTTCTCACCCGATTGACAAATTTTCTCTGAACTGCATGGAACACTAAAGTGCTCTGAGCTGGATTTCAGGCCCCTATTCTTTCTGTGTGTGTGTGTGTGTGTGTGTATGTGTGTTTTGGTTGTTTGTTTCCTTCTGTGATGCAGGTGTCATAGTAATGGGAAGATGTCCTTGAAGAATGCTATGGAGCCTGTGATTTCCTGGAAGCTTCAGTTTTTATCTTTCCATTGAAGGCACCCAGCTCCTGTTGGTTATGAATCTGCTGCTGAACCTTCGGCTCTCATGGTGTCTGGTGACGAGCACAGGGGCTTTGGCATCGGCGTGCCCCGAGGTGCTAAAGAACCGGAAGGCCATATTCAGATGCATTGCTCATCCCACCTTCTACCTGCCCTTGCCTCCCCTCGCTCTCCAGTTCTTCTGCCCCACCCACAACCTGCCTTCACTCAAGGCAAGCCCCCCCTGGTGGTGCTCCCTCCATCTTTCCTCGAGGCCTTGTAAATGTACAGACCATTTAGACTTTAAGACAGTGGGGCCACTTTTCATCTCGGGCCAGGCTGCTGCCTGGTTTTACAGGGTCATAAAAGTCCTGACAGGAGTCATAAAAGCCTCCAATTGCACTGCAGAAACCCTTGGAGTATATTTTAAGGGCCCCTGAGTTTTCATTTTGCTGCTTTTATGGGGACTCGTAAAAGCTGCGTGGAGCGAACCCTCTGATTGGCTGCTCACCACGGAGGTAGTTAAAATTACAGCTTTAGACAAATTGTTCCAGTCCCAATAAATCAGCATCCAGCATGTGGCAGGGGGAAGGCTTACAGCTCTGCTGCATTCCTTGTGGCCTCCCTTGTCCCATCTCAAGGCAAGGCTGTGATTGGGGCCACCCTCTCGGAGACCCCATCATTGCCCAAAACCCTTCTTTCCAAGAGAAGACTTGTTAATCAACTTGCTGTTTTTATGCTTTTTACCAAATAGCTAGTTGACTTCTTTATTTCCATAAAGCTCATTATTTTATACCCGATTGATTTATTTTTAAATCAATTAGAGTTAAAGAGACACAATTTCAGACTCTGTCCGTCAGCATGGCTGCAGTATGCCTGCTGAGTATAACCTGCTTTCTCCCCATGGGTCCCCTGATATCCCATCTCATGCCTTACTGTTGTCTTAGCAGATCTGTCATAGCCCTACAGTGGGCCAGCATAGGGCCATTATAGTGCCAACATGGTCAGCGGGAATGTCATTCTCTGGACCCATCTTAATTTTCTACTGGTTTTGCCTGGCAGAAAATCAAACCAGAGTGAGTACTATGGGATGCTGCTTTGTTTTGTGCCATTATCAACTTTCTATTAGCTTGTGGCTCAAATATATTAATGGTCTAGAAAATTCTCAGGACATTGAATGGAGAAGCAGACATTGTTTCTTCCCTTCTTTCCAGACCCAGCATCAGTCAGGCCCAGTTGAATTATCATGCTAACCACCGGAGGTTCAATCAGACTCTTCAATCAAAATTTGGAAGTTAAGAAGAAAGGGACTAACGCTTTACCTCTCCAGACCCTCTTCCTTTTCAGGCAAACAAAGCTTCCCGGAGATGCTCTGATGGTGGTAGAAGAAGGAGGAGGCTCTGCTCATGCCCCCTTAGGAGAAATGTGCTACTCCTGTTTGTGTGGCCTCCTCTGTTCCCATGGCAACTACCTCTCTCCCCTGCTGTTTCTGAAAAGCACGTGCTTGTGGGAGTATCATTCTGGAAAAAAAAAAAAAAAGATGCGTACTCCTCCTCTTCTGGAGATTAGCCAAGTCAATACCTCCAGCAGCGTGAGGTATCTTATTACATGGGAAATGCCCAACTAAGATTGCAGGGAGAGCCAAGAGAAGTAGGAAGAAAGGCTTGGGATAGGGAAGGAATGTAAGAGGTACTGCCAGCTAGGGATTAGCCTGAGAAATTAGACCAAGATACATCGGGGGAAAGCTTTACCACCATTACTTCCCTTCTAGGGTCATGGTCTGGCAATCCACCCTGCCAAGGCAAGGACGTAGTGGGATGCAGGCGTTGCTGCAAATTTCCTGCATAAGTCAGAGAAGAGAACAGTTTCTCTCCTGACATATGCCTCTGTTTTGAAGGGCCTTATTCTTTTTTTAAATATATGAACCAATCACAAAGGTTACAGGCTACATAAGAGAAAAACACATCTTATTTCTGTCTTGCTCTAGTTTTATATAATTATTATATCAACTGTGGCTGATCAAAGCATTCATTAAAGAGAAACTATCTCTCCTATGCTTTTGTTGCAGTTTGGAGAGATTTGACAGGCTTTCTATGTCTCTGGGTATATTTCCCTTTTTCTTTTTCACGGTTGATTTCTCTCCTCTTCCTCTCCTCCTCCCCTTTCTCCATACCGGTGATTTCTAACATGACATTTTTTTTTTTTCCCTCCTCCACCTGGCTTAATCAAATCTCTCTTAAGGCATCAAGGGAACCATGAGCCAAAGCAGCTCTGGGAGTTACATCTGTATGTCTAGAAGGTGAGCACTGCAGCAGATGTCCGGTTGCAAAGAAGCAATTGGCCCCATGGAAGTTCTGGGGGCCTCTACCAGGCATGCCCCGCCCCCACCCCTCCTTTCCTTGTTACTTTTTCATGGACACTGATTTCTGTGCTGAGTTTCCTGCTCTGCCCTTATAGTCTCCTTCCAAAGACAGGCACATATCTAGCATCCCTTTGTCAAACCTGGGGTGGGGGGGGGATTCTTTGCTAGTGGAGGATTTCCATATCTGCAGCTCTGTCTTCACAAGCTCTCATCTTTCAACGTGGCTTTGGCTTCTCTTCCTCATGATCCCAATGCCATTCTAGTGGCCGTGGCTGCCGTGTATTTACCGTAAAGCGTTTTCTCCCAGGGATTTCAGCAACCCAATAAATTACAAGAGGATAGGACTTGAACTTGGAGAGCATTTGGGGTGAATGTGTGGAAGTACATTTTCATATTAACGTGCTTCTGTATCCCATTGTGTGGCATAATTCCATCTCATTTTCCACTGGGCTAATGACAGATTCCTTCACAAATTTATAAAAGTGCTTTGGTTTTCAATCTATATTTCATCGTTCATTTATTCTTCACTCATTCAGTATACAAAGCGCAGACTGTGTGCTGGGTACTATGCTGGGGCCTGGAGACATGGAGATAAATAAGAAACAATGTCTGTCTTCTTGCAATTCATAAACAAATCGGGCAGGGAAAGTGTAATCAATTACTTAGTAAGCATGGTAGAAAATGTAATGATATGTAAGGAGGAAGTAGAGATAAGCAGTGACTTTCTGGGAGTGCTTAATCTTATTTGGATTTTCCTCAAGAGGAGAGAAACAGGACTGGGCATTCCAGGTGGAGATAGCAACAAAAGAAATGCCCAGAAACATAAAACAGCATGTTTGTGGCATTCATAGTTCTCTGCTGAAGACAAATAGGTGAGAGAAGCCTTGAGCAATAAAGAGGCTGAAGAGAAATTCAAAGATCAGATTTGGAGAGGTATTTGTATTGGAAAGTACAAAATGTGGGTTTTCTTTTACTAAAGAAAAAAAAACAGCATCCAATGTTACCATATCACTGTGGGAGATTGCATGGCCCTTCAATTTAGCAAATACTTATTGAGTGCTTGCTGTGTACAAAGTAGCTTAATAGATGTGCCAGCGATACAAGGATGAAGAGATCCAAAGACAATATAAAGATGTGTCTCAGTACCAGCCTTCTAAGGATTAGACATTTTGTTGCAGAAACAGGGCATAAACAGAAAAAACCCAAACAAACCACCAAAACATTAAAAGCATATACACAGGTACACATATGCTCACACACACATCCAACAGCAGTGGAAAATGAGATCAGATCATACATGAGTAACTGTCAAGTAATCTTAAGGACAAAAAATCATGGGAGCATTTGCCAGAGTAATTACATAGACGTGGATGGTCAAGGAAGCCTATGCGAAGGAGGTCAATGAAGCTGAACCCAGTAGGATTGGAAAGATTTGAAGAGGTGGAGTTTGGATGTTTATAGAAAGATTTGACAGAAAGAGAAACGATGGGAAAATCCAGATCAGAATTACAGTGCGCTGAATGAATTGGACTTGCTGGAAGGGGAGTCAGTGGGTGCACCTGGCAGCTGAGACTGGAGGTATGTTGTCTGCAGATCAAAGAGGGTCTTCAAATGTTGTATTAAGGGTACTGGGCAACAAGGCATCCCTGAAGGTATGAGTAGGGAAGTGACACGGTATTGGTCAGACTCCTCTTATGGGCTGTTTGTGGCACCTTTATTGTACAAAAGCCATCATATTTAATAATTCCTCAGTTATCTGGAACATTACTGTAGAAAGATAGCCTATCTTTTAATGGGAATTCAGGAATGGGAGTTTACTGATAAGCAGCTGAATTAGGAGGATATCAGAAGGGAAAATTTGGGTGAAGAGGATAAGAAGGTACGTTTTGAGTTGCAATGGTCCTAGATAAACCTCACTGTATCAATTTCTTCTAAGGGAATGCAATTAATACCCTCTAAACAGGATGCAGGAAAATGAAATAGTTCCTTTATGTGTATTCCCCACACTAAGAGGCTTTTGGTCATTGCTTGCATAACTTTCTATTACGGACAGACATTTTTTTTTCCCTCTTTTTCCCTTAATACCCATGATTCTCCTGAATCATTCCTCTCCCCGAGAATCTCATCTATTAAATTTTGTGGTACCATATTGCCTGGGTTTGGACTCAAGTTCCTTCCTTTCCTTGTTCGTGATCTTAGATGAGTTATTGAAACTCTCTGTGTCTCCATTAACTCATTTGGAAAATGGGGAAATACTAGTACCAGGCTCTTGAAGTTGATGATTAAGTGAGTTTTACATCTAAAGTGCTTAGACCAGTTCTGCACTCAACAAGCTCTTCACCAGCTTTTCCTTTCCTGGATCTCCTGCTTACAGAGCTAGCTTCGCCCAGCTGGTTCGTGTTGAGAATTTATTTCTCACTTAGCCACGTGGATTCTCTAAAAGCTCCACAAGTTCTCTTGGAACCTCTTTCTTGAGTATCCTTTAGCCGCTGGATGGCCCAGCACCCTTACCCTCAATTTTCAGGTCACATAGTCTCCTTAATCAAACATTAGCATAGTGTATTAGCATATCCATAGCACAATTATATTTTGATTACTCTAGTCCCAGTCCGACTAAAAGATGCCTTCAATCTAGACATAAATAATTTAGACTGTTTACACCGAGGTGAATTATAGAGGAGGGAAGGAGAGACCATGTGTGTGTATGGGGTCTGGTATCCACCAGATTAGTGGATTAGTGATGGTGGCAAAAGAAAAATTGAGTTGCCACTTTGTCTTACACGTCTTCTCTGGGCTATTTTCAATAAGAAGGCATGTGTGTATATATATTCCGAACACAGGTACCATTTTTAATTGCTTCTAATCCTCTCCTTCCTCTTAATCTCATTAAATCTGTAAAAAATGTGTCTCATTTATTAAGTAAGAAGTAGAGGGCAGTTTTGAGCTTCTGTTCTTTGAAATGGCTAGCTCTCTGTAAATACACCCTTCTCTGATTCATCTTTGGAAGATTTCTCTTCCCTTGCCCAGTTAACTTCTTCACCACCATGTTGTTGATAACACTTCTGTCTGGGCTACTTGGTTGGTTTGGAATCCTGATTCCCCTTGATCGGTGTCCTCCGTAACAGACTAGAGGGAATCTCAATATATTTTGTCTCTAGAAAAGAGCCACACACCTGTACACACATGCATCACCTTAGCTGGTACATGGGCACATCCATGGTGGGATCACAATCATTCAGAGCTTGTGAAGTCCACTCTACCTTGGAGATTGATCTGTCTTTTGAGCAGCTATGGACAACAAGATAAAATGCTCTCCATGGGGACTGTTAGGTAATGACATTATTGGTGTCCTCTGAGTAGGACAGAGAGAAATTTACTGGAATGGAGAGAGTTCTTCTAGTTATATTTAGAATGGGTGACATGTGTGTTAACCCATTCATGAAATTTGTTACTTATGCATCCTTCCCACCCAGAATGACAACAGGGTGCTTGGGGGTAGCAGCCATGAGTACTCTTTTGCTCCTGATAGGAAGAGGCTGTGGCTGAGGGCTGGAACGGTGAGGGAAGGTGTGGGAGAGGTAGAATGGCTTTGCAAAGTGACAGCATCCGTGTATCTGGTTCTTAGGTTAGGTTCCCCAACGGAGTTTTCAAAAATACAGGCTCCTCAGCCCCAAGCCTAGAGATTCTGCAAGTCTGGGGATGGAGTTCCATCAGCTGACTCTAACAGCCTGCCCGGTTTGGGTCCTTTGGTTTTAGATGGTGTCAGAAAGACGTGAGCTTGAATCTTCTTGTGGCCAATTCGTATCTAGAAAACTTTAGGCCAGATGCATTCTCTCTGAGTCTCATCCTTCTCTTCCCATGTTTATGGGGTTCTAAACCATCTCCTCATTAGATGGAAAGCAACTGGAGGTCAGGATCTCTATATGTTATCTCTTTGTCACCAGCTCCTTCGTTGTGCAAGGCAGAGAGCAGGGACTAGTTGTTCTAGAATGGATGAGTGAGTGGGTGAATGAATGAATATCGGAAGGAAGGGTTGTGTGATGATGTTGTGTGTTTTCAAGGAGGTAATCATATGCAATGCTTCTGACATAGAGTGGGAATTCAAAGAAATTTCCTTCCTCCTTCTCTTTTTCTATATCCGGCACACTCATCGTTGTTTTCATATTCCTTTCTCCTGCTCAAAGGGGAAAGGCACCCTCAGACTTTGGTCTTCCTAGTATCTCTTTCACTCGCGTGGACCCACAGCAGATTTTTAGCATACATTATTAGCCCGCCTAGATTTACAGACTGTCTTTCTGACTCAAATTCTTCTTGCTTCCCTAAAGAGAACGCTTCTTTTCCTTAGAAATTTTAAAACAACATTAAACAAGAAATAAAAAAAAAGATCGGAAGAAATAAAAACGAAAGGTTTTTAACCACATCTGCATATTTCAGTTATTAGTGCTCACCTGTGCCCCCATTAGTGCAGATAAGTGAGACTTTGCATTATTATCCTGTCAGAAGCACAGCCCCTTTCCCTCCTTCTCTTCTGATTAGGTATTCCCTTCTTTAGGAAGACTCATCCCATTTGGCTAATTCATCTCGACAGCTCCTTTAATAAGAGTGCTTGGTGTTAGCATTCAGGGATGTGTAGGAGTTGACAAAAATCTACCTTGCAATCTTCCCATGGCTCGAAAATAAACGACTTCACCCGGGGACACCTAGCACCTGCATCTCTCAACCCAAAATGGTGAGAAAGCTTGAGGGAAGAGAAGCCGCCATTGATTTAACAGAGACAGTTTGATTTGTTTGTGTGTCTTTTCTTCTCTTCCTTGCGGAAAGACTAGAGGTAGGAGGGGAAATTTGGGAAATAGGAAATGTTTAAATCTACCCAAAAAAGAGGAAAGAAATCCCACAAGAAGAAGAATCTGGAGAATGTGAGAAGACAGTCTCTTTGAGTGTAAATTAAAGTCTCTGTTGCAAGAACATTGTAGAACAAAGGTGTCTCTGCAGTACTGAAAACCCCAGTATGGCACAGAAGACCTGGATTTCACACTTGAGGACAGCGCTGGAGGAGGCATCCCACAGGGCAGGTGTGAGCCAGGCACCCATTCTGTAGTCAGGAGAGCTCGGTAGTCTTTTCTTTGGGGGCAAGGCTTAAGGGGCTGATGTAATCAGGGGTACACAGGAATCTATTTCTTCTACAGGACTAACGGAGACCAGGTCATCCAGAGCTCCCTTCATGCGTGCATTCCCCAGATCCCGGGACCCGATCTCCTTGTCATCCATGGTCATGGAATAGCCTTGGGCCCCACGGTGGGCCTCTGCTAATCACTGGTGCTACTCAATGAATATTTGGGGCTCTCTGCATCCCCAGTACTTCCTTTGGTAGGATTCTCCTTCCTCTCTTGTGGGGCAGAGGGGAGCATGTGACGAGTCTTGCCCCGTGAGAGGCAAGTAGAAGTGACATCTCTGGGGGGTGGGTTAAACATTTTATTTCCAGTGTGAGGTCTTCCAGAACTCTTTCTTCCCTCCATCATGGCAACCAATGGCTTTAAAGATTGTGACTGGTCCTTCAGCCTCAGTCCCTGAAGTTAACGGATGAAAAAGAACCCCTGGGCTATCTCCTACCCACCGACCTGGGATGGCCATCTAATGTGGCAGACAAACTTTTATTGTTTTAAGCCGCTGAGAATTTCCAGGTGTTTATTAGCTCAGCATAAATTAACCTATCAGAGTCTGATTCTAATGCAAAAATAATCAGAAATTAAAGGCTGGCTGTCTACAGTGGCTCCGCTTTTCCCGCAGGGTAGTTTGGTAAAACGGAATAGTGGTAATTCGTACCCAGATGGCTTGTGAGCCCAGAAAAGACTGGCAGCCGGAGGGCCACTAGAAGAATCCGAAGGGCATAACTCCTGCTATACTTTCAGAAGCAGTAAGTGATTTGAGGCCTGCCAACAGCTACAGGCTAAATGAATAGGCCCAAAATGTAAGTTCTCCAGGCAAATATTTCTGATGCTCCTTTTCATTATAGTCCGCTTTGCTTTATTTATGCAAAGGATATATCCCTGGGGGAAAAATCAAGTCATATCATAAATGCATCAGAGAAGCTTACTATTTAAGGAAGTCTGTGGTGAATCCTTTTGTGAAGGAATAATCATCCACCCTGATTTGCATTTGCTTTGTAAATTGTGGTTTTGTGTGTGTGTGTGAGTGTGTGTGTGGGCGCGTGTGTCTGTATGGATGTTGTGTATCGGATTTTATGAATTTAGGGCACATCATAACGCATATGTCAAACAGAGTCCAACAGAGCTGAATTTTAATCTTAGGTCAGCAAAAACAGGTAGTTTGACATTGTAATGAGGATAAAACAAAGGTACAACTAGGTGTGAGCTTTTACTGAAAATGCTCTGCCCCTTGAGAAGGTGGGGCGGGGTAGGTGGTGGGGATTACTCCGGGGGCTTCGTTTGGTTATATGGGAGGTCGTAGAAGCTAAGGGATATGAGGAGTCGACCAGGAAGCATTGAGTGGACCAAACTTAGATTTTAGAACAGGTGTTAGTATTGGCATGAGAAGATTGGGGGAAATTTGCCCAGGCCTGTCAAGGCTCTCAGTGAGGAGAGGCAAGAGAACAAGTCTGAATGTACTAAGCATGCATAAATGGGGCAGTGATATTGGATTTGCCCAATGTGCCCTTGACTACTCTGCACAGAAATAGTAAGAAAAGAAATAGTAAAAAAGAACATGGTTTCTGATTTAAGATAGATGGGAAATTAAATTCCAGCTCTGCCGCTTGCCACTTGCTAAATGCATCTCTTTGGGTAAGGTTTGCATTTTTTAAATTTTATTAATATTTTAATCTTTCTGAGCCTCTATTTTCTATCCATAGGCTGAATGTCATAATCCCTCCTTGCAGGACTGCTGTGTGGCTTGGGAGCCCACGAATGTCAAGTACTTAATATTATAGTTGACCCCAGACAGGACTCAGGAAATTAAAACTATCAATATTGTTGACTGCATATTTATTTTTTCCCAAGATCCTAAATGTAGAGTGTTAGTACAGTGTCGAGTCTGCGATAGGGCTTTTATAAATATTTGTTGAAAGAGCGAGCCATCTCGGTCGTGCAAGGAGTGTGGAATGGACAGCAGACGTGGGTACTGAGGGGTAATGAGTCTCTGTGTGTATATTGTGTGCCTTTCCTCCCCAGCATTACAAATGCCCCCAATTCCCCTGAAAATCATGTCTTTTTCACAGAATCCATATTGCTCAGAAAGATTAAAACCATTTCAGAGATCCGTGTTCCTTTTTATCATTTCTGTTTTGCACATCAGGTTCTCTGACCATTTGATTTCAGCAACTCAAAGAGCTCTATCTTTTCTTTCTTTTTTCCTTTCCTTTTCTTTCTTTCCTTGTTTTCTTTTTTTTTCCCCCTGTTGTCAGAGCTGTAGGAGTTTCTTTTCCCTTTTTAATTAAGAGCGAATGAAGGTACCAAAGTGTTTTATAACTGGAGAGAATTCACCAGTGGGGCACCAAGGTGGAAATCTGCAGGGTGAAAGGCAGGCAGACAGACACCGTGTGGGCGCCATGGGGAAGGCGGTCTGCCCTTGTTCTGCGCCCCGCTGTCTTATTGCCCGCCCTCCCCCTGCCCATTGGCCTGGAAGCTTTACCTCTGGAGGAAGTCCCCTGTCTTTTGTTAGGAAAAGCTGCAGTTGGAAGTTTGTTTTTTTAAAAGCATTTTTAAACACGCCGTGTGCTCTCTTGAAATACGCCTGTGCCCGCAAGGGTCCTGCAAGTTAATTCCTGCTGCCCAGGAAAGTGTCCTAATTTTCCCTGACTTTCCCTGACCTCCTGCTCACTGTGTATCTGGCTGTCTTTAAACACAGGTACAGCTTGCGATTGGAACAGCAGATCTCACGGAAGTATCTGTCAGATGAATACACATGTGCGGCTATAAAGCCAAAATTGGGGGCGAAGAGAAAGTGTGTAAGCAGGGAGAAGGAAACTCAAATCCTACGGCAGAGAGCCAGACAGGAAGAGAATCCCTTTCCATCACTGATTGTGTGCCCAGTCTAGTGTTGTCCTGGGCTCTCCCTGATGCTGCGTAGCAGGCTGGTCTTGCAAGAATGGAGTGTATGCCCTCGGTGACGTCTATGGAGCCCTGAATCTGACTCATTGCTTTCCGGAGCTCTGTTTTGCATACCACACTTGGAGGATGGCATTATGAGATTCCTAATGAGCAAAGCATGCTTTTATTAAACTCCTGGACCAAATTGCCTCCCTGTTGCCCTCTTTCTTTTTCATGAGACATGATGGGTTATTACATTTGTGATTAAAAAGATCCGTCATCAGTGTGTTTTGCCTTTTCAATTTTGTTGGAAGGTGATCGTGATGCCGGTTCTTGGAGGAACAGAAGGATGGAGAAGAGAGGGTGTATTTTGATATTTAAGGAACTCACCCTGCAGAGAGGGTTGACCCTTCTTTCTCCGCTCACTGCTGACCATGTGGCTCAAATGGCTGTGAAAGGTCACTGAGCCGGCCACATGCTCACTGTACCAGTTCTGCACAGCAGGAGTGAAGAAAATGGACAGGCTGATTTTTTTTTTTTTTAAGCTAGGGAGCAGATTGTAGATGTCCACACAGATAATTCTGGAATTTTTAGAAAACCCAAATGTTTAGTCACACCATGGCTTTTACATAATACCTAATCAGCTTTTTTGCTTCTTGTTAGCTTTGTGCTTACTATCAGTTTGGATTTGAATGTTTCAGAAATGACTTTTTTTTCTGTAAAATATACTGAATACAAAACTGAGCATTTGAAATTCAACTAATGTGTGATTCAGTTGCAGCCCCAAACTTTCAGCTCACCTTGGTGACTCAGATATCAAAGGAGAACGAGAGGAAGGATTCTGTTTCTCTGTGGTTAGACCACCCGCTTCAAGGATGTAGATATCAAGTTATAGGGATGACTGATACAGTACAAAGGTCAATTGTCTTCAGAATCTCCCACTGCTTTTCCCAATGACTCGACTCAGACTTGGATGAGAAGGATGGCCTCCTAACTAGTTTCTTTCTTTCCAGTCTCAAGCCTCCCATCTGTCTGTGTTCAGGTATAGTTCTTTATGCTAAAAGAATGCCTTGATCGTGTCAAGTCTCTCCTTGAATGACGTTCAGTGAATTTTCCCTTCAATGGCCATTCCTGTTTTATGCCGGCACTTGAGGTGCTCTATTAAGTTATCTGCTTCTACTTCTTTTCGTCTTATCTTTCACTCGACTCCCCCAGGAGCGTTTCATGGCACCTGCATAGCACTAATGGCAATCACTGAAGGGTCTCTTACACTTCGCCCAGGTTTGGGACTTTGCCACCATCTCTCTGCCTCTCTGTTAAACTTTGCATCCTTTATTTTCACTTATCAAAATCGTACATTTTTACTAAGGCATAGCCACATGCCATCCCTCCTTAGAATTCCCTGATGGAAGTTTCATTTACATGATGCCAGATGGCTCAAGGTGTAACCATAGCTCTTGGATAAGACCCTTAGACTTCTGTTAGTTACTTGTCTATATCTGCTTTCTACACTCTCTTGATCTGTAACAGAAAGTGACCTAATACTTATATATCTCATATGGGCATTACCACTATGTATGTTATCTGGCAGTGTGTTGTTTCTGCACCTTTAAATAGAAGCCTCAGCAAGTGTGGCATTATTTCTTGTATGACCGTCATCCTTCATAACAGGTAGGTCTATACTTCGTAAACTTTGTTCCATAAATATGTGAAGAACTGAGTGAAACCACTTTTAGTAAAAATGCATACTTTATAATGACTCTGTAATTTGAGAAAAAAATAAATCATGAGAGGAACTCCTTGAGTTAACAGTTTGTTTCTAACATTTTCCTGATGTATAAATAAATGAATTCAATCAAGTTGTCTTTTCTTTGAAGTGATCTGAATGCTAGCAGTGCTCAGGAGTGAAAGCAATCCTGCATTTCTGTTGAGAAACTGTTAAATAGACGATAACAGGGGGGTCAAATCAGCATCTCCCTACGAAATGGATGAGCAATTGACCAATGCCTGTCCTGTCGTTACTTCAGCAGGGGTATTCATATCTAACACGCTCTTTTTTCTTGTAAGAAGGGGATATTTGCATTTATGATTTACATTTTTATTGCCTGCAATGTACCTGAGCTTTACAAGCATTATCCCAATTAATTCTCATAATAATTCTATGACCAAGACATTATAATACATATTTTAAAGTTGAGAAAACTAGGGTTCAGAGAGTGTAAATAATTTGGCCACGGTCGCACAGCCAGTAAGTGGTGGAGCTACCGTTCCAACCTAGACCCATCTCATTACAGAGCTCATGTTCCTTCTAGTGCATCAGGTGATGTCTATATATGCCCTGCACTTTCCTGCTTCTCGGTCTCTCTGCATGCTCAATCCGAAGCCCAAACTGCCTTTCCCAATTCACTACTGCTGCGAGTGTCCCCCCTTATCTTCAAGCCCTCTTCTCCATCACTTCGGAAGTAATCACCCTTTTAATGGGAATTCTCACAGCACTTTAGATTTTTATCTAAGTCTCCTTAACATAATTCATCACTTTCATCCAATAATATAGTCGTTTATAGACTGATTCCATCTTCCTTCTGGTACAGGAAGCTCCTTGAGGGCAGACTTGATGCCCTTTGACCCATCCTATACTCTTCAGGAGTGACTGGAACAGTGAATGCAGTGTGGTCCCTCTGGACACATGCATGGAAGATCGGGTTGGGGAAGGAAGGAGGGTGAGAAAGGAAGAAATTAGAGAACAATAGAAGACGGTGTATAATTAAGTGCTAAATCATGTGGTTCAGACTAATTATAAAGCCTTTTAAAGAAATGTAGTTTTGTTACTTTCAAGAACATAAAGTTAATTAATGGCTAACAAAATGGTAACTGTCTTGTCATCCCCACTGTAATTAATCAATGCTTTTTGCATAAATGCAAAAGTGGACTTAAGCCCAGCCCATCTCCAGATTATTGAGAATTTAAAATTAGCACAGTCTGAAATAATGAGATTTTTAGAGGCTTAGATTGTAGTCTAAAGATGAAAGCAGACAGAGAATGCAGAGGAGGCTTCTAAATGCTTTTCTCTTTAACCAGTACTAACCAGGGTCTTCGTAATTGGTGAAACACACATAGGCCCTTATTTGCTAACATGATAGCACATTTGCTTAGAGTTTTGAATTACTTCTTTTCTCCTCTTTGTTCAAGTAAGTAAATGTTTCATTCGCTCATTTAAAAAAAAAGATCAGAAATGATTATTTTGAGGCTATTTCAGACATGCTGAAATGAGAGAGTAATAAAAACGATGAAGCCAGTAGCAGAGAGGCCAAAAAGGAGGAGAGAAAATAAAAACTAGAAATGGCAGGGTGGGATGTGTGAGCAGTCCAGTGCGGGAATCAGGGAGAGGAAGGACTGCCAGGTAGCTTCCAGGTTTCATACTTAGGTGACTATTTGGAATGAAGGAGCACAGAAGGAGAAGAAAAATGTGGAATTTAATGCTGGACCTACTGTCCCTAGAGTGTCTCTTTGATATTGAACTAGAGCTCTTCAGATAGCAGGTGACATATATACCTGCCACTCAGAAGGGAGGGTCACTGGAAGATTACCAATTGTGGAGTCATTGGCAGATGTGATTGGTGAAGCTTTTCACGAAGGTGGGATGTGCTAGGTCCACAGGGAATTGAACAGGGAAGGATCCCACAGAGATTGAAGGTAAGATTCAGAGAAGTTAACTGACAAATGATATTGAGACGGAGTATGCAGAGAAGTCAGAGGAAAACCTGGAGAGAATGATGTCAAGGAACCTAAATGGAAATATTTTTAAGAAGGGATCTCGAGGAGAAGTGCAAAGCATCCAACGCTATGGTATTTAGACCCCTATAGATGAGTGCAGGCTTTCTGTCCCGGTGAGGGGAGCCCCAGTGGGGCTGGTTGTGAGTTGGGAAGAGAGCACAGGGCCATGTGTGTCACAGACTGTGGTGAAAGGAAGCAGCTAGTGGGGAACTTGGGAGAAACAAAGGGAGCTGGGAATAAATTGGATCTAGCAGAAGGGTGATGGGAGTAGTCCTGATCAGGGCCAGCATCATCTCTCCTTCAGGGAGAGTAGCGTAGAGTAGTTCTGCATGTGTGCTTTCAAGAAGGAGGGGAGTGAAGAGCATAGCTCACTGTTGCATTGTTTGCTTGTGATAGCTTTGGTAAGGTACCATTTACATAAGGTAAAATTCACCTGCTTCCGTGTAGAATTCAATTATTTTCAAGTAAATTTATGTTTGTGTAATCATCACCACAATTCACTTTTAGAACATTTGCATCACTCCAGAAAGTTCCTTTGTGCCTATTTGCAGTTATTCTTCACTTCTACCCCTCCCCCAGGTGTAGGCAACCATTGATCTGCTTTCTGTACCTATATGTTTTCCTTTTCTGGATCTTTCATATAAATGGAATTATATAATACATAGTTTTTGCATGTGGCTTCTTTCATAATGTTTTTGAGTTTGATCCGTGTTGTAGCCTGCATCAGCAATGTGTTCCTTGCTGTTGCCTACTAGTATTCTATTGTGAAGATACCACGCATTTTGGTTATTAATTTACTAGTTGCTAGACATTTGGATGGTTCCCAGATTTGGGGCTATTACGAATAACACTGCTATGAACATTCACCTACATGTCTTTATGTGAACATATGTTTTCATTTCTCTTGTAGAGATTCCTAGAAGTGGAATCACTAGGTCGTATAATAAATTTATTTTTGACTTAAAAAAAAAAACCCTGCCAACTGTTTTTCCAAAGTGGTTATAACATTTTATATTTCCACCAGAGATTGATGAGTTCTGCATCTTCTCCACATCCTTACCAACACTTGTTTTTGTCTCTATTTTTGATTATAGCCATTCTAGGGGGTGTATAAACCACAGGGGGTATCTCCTTGTGGATTTAATTTGAATTTCCTTAATGACTAATGAAGCTGAACATCTCTTCATGGCTTATTACCCTTTATATATCTTCTTGGGTGAAGTGTCTGTTCAAATCTTACGGTGATTTCTTAATCATGTTGTTTGTAGCCTTACTAAGTTGTAAGAATATTTTATGTATTCTGGTTACAAGTCCTTTATTAGATATATGATTTGTAAATATTTTCTCCCTGTCTTTGGCGTGTCTTTTCATTTCTTAATGGTGTTTTTTTTTTTTTTTAAACAAGTTTGGGGCACCTGGGTGGCTCAGTTGGTTAAAGGTCTGCCTTCAGCTCAGGTCATGATCTCAGGGTCCTGGGATAAAGCCCTGAGTTGGGTTTCTCACTCTTTAGGGAGTCTTCTTGTCTCTCTCCTTATCCCTCTCTCCCTCTCCCTGCTCAAAATGTTTCTCCTATATTTTCTTCTAGAAGCATCATACTGTTTTAGGTTTTACATTTAAATCTGTGATTCTATTTGAGTTATTTTCTGTATGATATAAAGCAAGGATTTAAATTCATTTCTTAAAAGATTTATTTATTTATTCATTTATTTGACTGGGGTGGGGGGAGAGAGAGAGAGCAAGAGAGCACAAGAAGGGGAGCTGCAGAAGGAGAGGGAGAAGCAGGCTCCCCACTGAGCAGGGAACCTGATATGGGGCTAGATCCCAGGATCCTGGGATCATGACTTGGGCCAAAGGCGACACTTAACTTACTGAACCACCCAGGCACCCCTTAAATTCATTTTTATTCACACAGATATTCAACTGCTCTTTCGGTCCTTGTGTTGAAGATACACTCTTTCTCCCATTGAATTTGACCAGTTTTGTCAAAATTTAATTGACCATAAATGGGATTTATGAATCTTTTTTGAATGAGATTTATTTCTGGAATATCAGTTCTACTCCATTGATCTAAATGTCTATCCTTGCACCAGTAACACGCGTTATTAATTACTGTGGCTTTATAGTAAGTTTGAAGTCAGGTAGTGTAAGTCCTCCACCTAGATCATCTTTTTCGAAATTGTTTTTGCTCTTCTACGTCCTTTGGATTTTCATTTATAGTTTAGAAATAGATTGTCAGTGTATACCAGCCTGCTGAGGTTTGGATAGGAATTGCATTGGATTTATAGATTTATTTGGGGAGAATTACCGTCTTGACAATATTGAGTCTTCATATCCATGAACGTGGAATGTCTCCATTTACTCTGTTAAAATTTCTGTCCACACTGTTTTTTAGTTATCAGTGTAGACATTTATTCTTAAGTATTTATTTATTTATTTATTTAAAGATTTTTATTTATTTATTTGACAGACATAGAGACAGCCAGCGAGAGAGGGAACACAGCAGGGGGAGTGGGAGAGGAAGAAGCAGGCTCCCAGCGGAGGAGCCTGATGTGGGGCTCGATCCCATAACGCCGGGATCACGCCCTGAGCCGAAGGCAGACGCTTAACCGCTGTGCCACCCAGGCGCCCCCTATTCTTAAGTATTTAATTCTTTACAGAAATACGATTCATTTTTATTTGTCC